>NC_086444.1:1229742598-1230054144 GCF_028390025.1 Pseudophryne corroboree
ATTGGTCTCTTTGGCAAATGTTATGCCAATTATCACAATATAGCGCATCAGCACCTATTCATATGCAGGTTTTTACTGGATTATAAAGCTATTGTGCATACCATAGCTAAACACATTGTAAAAATCACCTAGCATATGCTCTTTTGGGGGATCATTTATATGTCCCCTCTTTGGGTTTATTGTGGCAATTTCTGTCTGTCTATGACATGTTAGACAGATACATTATAGACACACTGTGGATACATGCTATATGAGTTATTGTGGCAAATTTTTCTGTTTCAAAGACAACGCTTATACTTTGTTAGGCACCATGGTACTAATTAGCCATTAATTGGATAATTGAGATTGTTATACATCTTGCATACTTTCCAAGTTTGTTTTCTTTCTCCTAACAATTTCTATATCATTCTTTGTCCTGCATTTTCGATCATGGCATAATAGGAGTTATATTTATAAACCTTTGAGCTTACAATTTCACAATGACCTTCTTTTTCCCTTCAATAGGGTGATCCATTTAACAAAAGAGACGATTTCTCTTTGGATCATACACAAATATTGCGGCATGTTATCAGTATAACAGTGGTCTATATCTGCCTTATCCGTAGCATAAACCCATCCTCAAAGGTGCTGCACAGCACATAATGAAACATACAGGCATTTCCTGCGGGCCGAGAAATTATTGACCACATGATTTAAACCTACGTATACCTACAGATTTGGGATACATTCTGGTGCAATGATGGTTAAACATATATTGTCTCTTTAGAGATTACTCGGTTAACTTGGTAACAAGGTGCTTACCAATAACTCTCTACCATCTATATATCAGTGGTAGAAGTTGCCATATCAATGCTGATCTACTACCATACCACACCGCGCATGCCCAATCTCGTCTGATCTTGGAAGCAATACGGTGTTGGGCCTGGTCAGTACTTAGGTGGTGGACCACTAAGGAATACCAGGTGTTGTAGGTTTTTTTGACGGCACTAATTTGGTTATAGTACCTACTCCATATATCCAAGTATTCTGGGCCTGCCAAATAAATGCCTTGTACTTTCATCAATATTTTCACAATTTAGCTTTACCAGGTGGCTCACATTGATTAGCCACTTAAGAGTGATTTAACACAATTGGTGTACCAATATTTTAATATAATACAATTAAAGGTTACATTTTAATTACTTTATTTTTCATATCATTGCTTATTACTCAAATCATTACTGTTTCCAAGTGGGAGTGCTCCCAACAAAGGTCTCTTTTTTTCTTTTTCTTTCTCCTTTACTACATGTGAAAATACGTTTGCCCTGAAACTGTTCTGGGGGTGTCGCCTTATTGTAGAAAAGACAAAGGTTTTGATAATAGCAAACAGGGGACGTGAGAGAGTAGCAGGAGACTGACTAAGAAGTAATGTTCTGTCAGGAGCTCCAGGAGGGATTGTCGTGTAGAATTGGATCACAGAAGTGTGCTGAGCTGTTTATAATTCCATCTGTTCAATAAACCACTGTTGGATTTTCATCTACCACCGTGACTGAGTGATTTTGAACCCAATATCTTCACAAGACCCATCTCCCTTCTCAACGTAGATCTTAAAATGTATGCAAAGATTCTGGCGAACAGACTTAACGTGCTGATCCTTCTCCTAGTCCATAGTGACCAGGTGGGTTTTGTCTTGGGCCGAGAGGCCAAAGACAACACTACCAAAATTCTCAACCTCATTCACCTAGCTTCTCACAGTACTACCCCTACCATCCTACTCTCCACTGACGTCGAAAAGGCATTTGATATGGTCAGTTGGAAATTTATGGAAACCATCTTGGAGCACATAGACTTAGGTCATAATGCACTCACCTGGATAATGGCCCTATATGACTCCCCGACGGCAAGGGTTCGCGTAAACGGCACCCTGTCAGACCCATTCCCCATAAGCAACGGCACCAGACAGGGCTGCCCACTATCTCCTTTGATCTTCGTGCTATGTATTGAGGCATTAGCCAGGTCCATTCGGGCAAATCAGGCTATCAAAGGTTTCACCGTAGGTGATAGTGAATATAAGCTCACCTTCTTTGCCGACGACCTCCTGGCCATAATTTCACATCCCACTGACTCCCTCCCACACCTAATGAAAGAACTTGATCTATTTGGACATCTTTCCAACTTTAAAATTAATTATAATAAATCTAGTGTCCTTAACATTTCTGCTCCTGTAGACTCCGTACCAGCCCTTAAACGCTCTTTTCCTTTAGCGTGGCAATCTTCCCACATAACATACCTCGGTGTTAAATAGAGCACCAACGAATCCCAATTGTTCCCTTTAAATTACTTACCCCTACTACACACGATTCGGAATGACTACTCCAGATGGAACATGAAACTTTTATCCTGGTTCGGAAGAATAAATGTAGTTAAGATGAACACCCTCCCTAAATTATTATATTTGATGCAGACCCTTCCGATCCGCATCCCGGAGACCTGGTTTCGATCAATCTCACTCTTTATTCGACAATTTGTCTGGCAACGTAGGAGACCTAGGATTCGTAGCTCCCAATTGACAAAGCCGATTGTATGTGGCGGCCTTAAGCTTCCTGACATAAAAAATTATTACCATGCCATCCTTTTGAATAGAATCATAGATTGGACAAGATACCGCGAACTTAAACAATGGGTGAAGTTGGAGGGCCTATACATACAACAATTCCCAGAAATATTTCCCTGGCTCCCCTCCCTCCCCAAACTGCTCCTCCCCCACCCCACCATTACTCCTACACTTACTACGTGGAAATCATTGCGAACATTACCTTACATCTCTTCTAAATTCAGCCCCCTGACGTCCTTTCTGGCCAACCCGGGCTTCAGCAGGTTTGTTCAGGGTTGGCCAGATGGTGTCATCAACTGGAGTCAAACAATTCTCAGAACTCAAGGTGAAGTGGGACATCCCCCAACAGGACTTTTGGAAATTCCTGCAAACAAGACATTTCCTAATATCCAACTCTAGACTCCAAAACGCCGCCAAAGAGATGACCCTTTTTGAGAAACTTTGCGTTGCCGTACATGACCCAACCCACACTATTTCCGCGCTTTACAAAATTGCCTGCCACTCCCAACCTACAGACACTCCATCTTTTGCTGTGGCATGGGAAAGAGACCTGGGCATCTCTTTGTCGTGTAGAGATTGGGAAAAAATATGCTTAAAAACCCATACAAGCTCTGTCTGTGTCCAAGTAAGAGAGACTCAATATAAAGTTATGACGAGATGGTACAGACACCCCTCCCTCCTCCATGCTATGTACCCATCCTCGTCGGCTCTATGTTGGCAATGCTCCTCCTCATCTGGCACTCTTTTACATATCTGGTGGACATGCTCACTAATCCAACCCTTTTGGCAGGAAGTTATACGCATCTCTCAGATCATTCTTAAGACCCAAACCCCTCATGACCCAGCATTCTGGCTTATCAACCACTCTACAATCCCAATATCTCAACACAAACACTCCCTGCTACGACACTTAAGCAATGCAGCACGTGCGGCTATCCCGGCTGGTTGGAATACAAAACCTCCCAGGCGAACTGAAATCTTAATTCTCTACATTCCATTGACTTGTTAAGTGGTAACCACCCCCCCCCCCACCCCAACTTCTACAACCCCATCTTTCCTTTTCTTACCCTCTCCCTCTCCTACTTCTCACTTCTCTCTATTTCTATCTTATTGCCCTCGGGCGCTCCTATTCTTTTACTCTCTTATTCAATTAATCTATATAAGCACTGCATATGAAAACACTTTTACCTAAGGTAGAACAACTCCATTTTCTATATTACTTGGTATATTCTACCCATATTGCATCCATTCATCTCCATGGAGTTGAATACCCTCCCTTTGACATCTGTACGACTAGACTTGTAATTATTATTGTACACTGTTGATATGGATGTTTTTCTACCTGTATATATATGGGTGTTTCCTCCTTCTTCTGTTTATACATTGAAAATCCTTAATAAAAACCTGATTAAACAAAAAAAAATATTGACATTGCTATCTGCAATACTGGATTTCTTGTTTGCTTCTCTTTGCTGTGATACTTCTTTTCTTCTCTCTTAGTACAATGGACATGATAAATGTAATGTCTTTGCAGTAATTCCAAATATATGCAATAGCTCTAAATGTAATTTGACCCCTTGTGTGAATTCTTACCCTACTTACATACTTACTTACATCTCTTGGTAGAAATCAGATTTTTTTTTTTTATATTGTCATTTTTCTGAGTTTAACTAAAGATTATTAATAAATCATTCCGCAGCACACATACACTAGCAGAAGCAGCTGCAGATGCTGAGATAAGAGGACACAGATCAGGCAAGCTGTTTTCTCTACTGCCATGGGTCCCACAAAGATTTGCTGACAGTCGGCAACAGAATCTGACGACCCCGGGCATAAGTCATACTAGTGACTGCCGCGAGTCGCTGTCCTTTCCCAGAAATTCTTTGGAGGTCTTCTGGCTCTAGGCAAGAATCCAAAGAATCTTATTGATAATGCAGGGAAGCGGGAGATAGGACCTTTAAATTGAACCTTACCACAGGATCCATGGGGGGATAGGCGTCTAAGGGTTAAACCTAGGGGAAAACTTTATATAATGTCAGCACTATTCAAGGACTGTGTGTTTTAAGTTGTTCTGGTTTTCATTTATTATTAATACAGGAATTATTTTCATTATTTTGCTCACTTAAAATCAGTCACCACTTCAGTGAAGTGCTGAGAAAACTCCATATATGCCCTCTTCTGTCTCCACATTGGAAAGGCTAATGGTGGATCCGTCATACGTATGAAGTTGCGACCATTTGTGTGATTGTGACCAGGATAGAAATGTGTGTTGTGGCAAAACAAATAGACTCATATCATCACAATCTCCTTATTATCTGTTCGGGTTGTAAGGTTCTAATTGTGTTCAACTTGGTTCTCTTACAATACTGCATGATGCTGTATGTAGAGAATATAGATATTTGAACCTTTTGAGTTATTCTATCGTTATGTGAGTAATAAATTTGCCTCCCTTTTATCAGTAGAATGATAAGTTTTACAGTATGACCCATAGCACGCCTGTATATAGATGAATTAGTGTGTGTGGCTTTAATGCTAGGTATACACTAGGGTGGTGGATCGGCTGCCCTGCATACACACTTATCAATCATTGTGCCGATGATTCTTATGGGCTAATTGCTTACTTATGTTTTTTTTGTGTGTTTTTTATTTATTTATTTGACTCAATTTATATTGTACGTCACTGTATATAACATTGATGATGTCATTTTTTAAATAAAAATTAAACTAACAGTTAAACACAGATTGTCATTGCTGCTCTCTTGTTCTTTATTATGTAGTCTTCCCCTTGGAACGTCCTATATATGTTACACAGCCAGTCACTGACCACCCTAGCCCCCCAGACATGTGCCGGGCAGAGGACAGTGAGCGAACCTTCTTCTGGCTAAATGCGGCTGTAGTGCACGCCCCTCTTCTGGCCTTTCCTGACCTCCAGCAGCGGATTTCTGGGCACCACACCATTGTATGGGCTCTATAGATACTCCAGTCCTACATATATGATAGCAGATCTATGGCGACAGACTTACTGTAATCCGCTCTACTGACGGTATCGCTCCGCTAAAGACTATGGAGGATTGCTCAAGTGAAACCTGAATTCATAATCTCACACAAACAGGGTCATGATAACGGGAACACAGACAGGCTACACTGGCAGGAGGGAATAATAATAACAATGATAATAATGCTAATAATAATAATAATAATAATAATAATAATAAAATAAAAAAATAATAATAATTGCATTTATAATAGCACTCTTTCTCCAATAGGGCTCAAGGTGCTTAGCAGTCAAGGCCAGGGCAGGGTTTCTGGGTGCCCTAAACAACATTTTACCCACTGCCGCTGCTCCATCGAATACATAATATGCCATGCATCAATGCCCCAATACATAACATGCCATGCATCAATGCCCCAATACATAACATGCCACGCATCAGTGCCCCAATACATAACATGCCATGCATCAGTGCCCCAATTTATAACATGCCACACATCAGTGCCCCAGTACAGAACATGTCACGTATCAGTGCCTCAATACATAACATGCCATGCATCAGTGTCCCCAATACATAACATGCCAAGCATCAATGCCCCAATACATAATATGACACGCATCAGTGCCCCAATACATAACATGCCACGCATCAGTGTCCCAATACATAACATGCCACGCATCAGTGCCCCAATACATAACATTCCATGCATCAGTGCCCCAATACATAATATGCCAGGCATCAGTGCCCCAATACATAACATTCCATGCATCAGTGCCCCAATACATAATATGCCATGCATAAGTGCCACCCATAATATGTCAGACAGCTATGCCCCAAATTTATTGTATGCCACAGTGTGAATAATTCCCAAAAATGCCCCAACACATATTTATGCTACATATCTGTGCCCTAATGTATCACAGCACCCATTAATCCCCCCCCCCCACACACACACACACACACACACACACACACACTAACCCTGCCAGAACTCAATAAATCCTCACACACACACGCATTCTGCCAGCACTCAGTTAACTCCCTCATGCACACTCACCATTAGCACCTAATAAATCCATCCACCCAAACACACACTCACACTGCCAAAACTAATTAAATCCACACACATAAATTCACCTTGTCAGCACTCAAAAACCATCTCACATACTCACATTGTTAACACTCATTAAACCTCTCCCCCCCCCCCCCCACACACACACACACACACACACACACACACACACACACACACACACACACACACACACACACACACACACACTGCCAGCACACAATAAGTCCACCCCCCCAGACACACACACACATCCTGCCCCCAGGGTGGACTCAGCAGCGCCCTCCAGTGGTCGGCACCCATAGGCAGCTGCCTAATGTTAGCTCCAGCCCTGTTAACAGTATCAGTATCCTATAATACAGTACAGACATTATGGACACAATAAAGAGCTAGTTAAGCTTTGCATGAAGTACAGAGATCGTGGAGACAATACAAAGGTGCGGCAGCCATTTTGGATAATTAGTTATTACGATTATTCATCCCACCCATGAAGGACCTACGAGCGGCAGCCATTTTGGATTATTAGTTATTACAATTATTCATCCCACCAATGAAGGACCTATGTGTGGCAGACATTTTGGATTAATAGTTATTACGATTATTCATCCCACCCATGAAGGACCTAGGGGTGGCAGCCATTTTGTATTAGTTACTACGATTATTTATCCCACCCTATGTAGTAGTCAGATGCGGCAGCCATTTCACTACATAGGATTACACTGGGCAGGATAGGCAATGTCTGGAACAGATGATATATTATGTCACAGAAAAGAATACTCGATCTATACAAGTACATCAGGACCATGCATTCTTCATTCTGCACAGGGCACCAGGCGAGGGGAGCCATGTTGGACACACTACGTTGGTTACAATGTGCGAATAAGCAATAAATGAGACTAAGACATCCTCTTCTTTGTAGCATTACAGATAGGTTGTTCTGGAGGGTGCAGCATTGTGTACAGTATAACGTAAAACACAGTAGAAACCATCATCATTTATTGCAGCTTGACAAATTATACTGTAGTGAATAATCACTTGTTACATGACATCTGTAATCTCGCACCAGTACATAGGTTACAGATAGATTTATGGGTAAATCTGCTGAAACATAATATAGTCCACAATCAACATCGCACATAATCTACTGTTAATATGACACATTTATTAGTAAATACACAAATACACAATAGTTAAAAAAATCTAAAATTAAAACTGATTATACCATGTATACAAAGTCTAACTAAGTAGCAAATACTGGTCTAATATGAACTGAATGATTCATTGCTAGTACTTGCACCATACAGATATAGAATTGGAATTCTAGTCATTTAGTTTTAATTAAGTTTTCATTTTAAAGTAAAAATAATAATAATGGCAACTTACTAATAAATGCGTCATCTTAACATCTTAACATTAGATCATGTGTGATGTTGATTGCACAGCCAATTAAACACCATATTAGAAATAGATTTGATATATTTTAACATAAGCTTTCTTTACCACCCCGACGGCCGCATTCTGCCAACAATAGAGTGATCTAATAAATGCAACATTCTCTTCTGATTGTCACATTATCAATATTTGCTTCAGGATTTATCCAAGCTGTTGATAATATCCTGCGCCTCTATAGCACTTAGTGTTGTCTCAGTCCCCAGAAATGGGTCCCCTTTACCGCAGACCGACAGGTTCTTCCGAAGGTCCTGTTTTGGAATCTTCAGGTGTTGACCTTTGGGGATATGGAAAGCGAAAACCAGGTGGTTCCAAACACTGTAGGTATCATGAACACAATCCCCCCTAGTGGTATACCAGTCACACAGCTTGTAGCATTCCCTTGTGACAAAAACATCTTCAGAAATCTTTACCTTCAAGGCCAGAGAGGTGGATTCAGGCCTCCAGTGCAATGTTCCATCCATCCAGTAGACAAAGGGCAGAGGACCGGAGCCACTGGTGACACTGAGCACCACTGGGAGGTCCATGTACTGGTCAGCATCAGGACCATGCACTACAATGTAATGAGCGATCTCCTGTCTGTAGAGGTCAGTGCCCAGAATCCTGAGCTGTGGTTCTTCCCCTCCACAGAACTGACTCTTATACTGAGCCAGCAGGTCAGACAGGGGGAAGGAGAATCTGAAGTTCCCATAGCGAGAAGTTTTCAGAAATGCCGGAGAGTTGGCGAATTGCTCCTTTATCTCTCTGCGGTAATTCTCCCCATCTGCTGGTGTCACCACCCTTCTGACAGCCTCATACGCCTCTTCCCGAGCAGCCTCCATGTCATGTGAAGAGACATCTACACTCCAGAATGACAGATCATTAAGTTCAGGTCTACGATCATGTTGTTTTGCTATGAAGCCCCCTAGGGAATAAATCCCATCCATAGATCTCCTGCCAGTGACATGCTGCAGGTGAGTGATAGGAAAAGACACCTGCATGTGCTGGAAGTGATGGGGCCTCACCTGTCCAAGTGTTTCAAACATTCTTCTCCCACTGACAGTCCATGTTGTCTTATCCTTCAACTTTGCTGAAATTTCCCCAATGGATAAGAGCTTCCTAGGTACATAATATAATTCCATTCCTTTCACACTTATCCTTTGCTGAAGTTTTACCTTCCCAATGTCTCCGGTAGCGTTTGACTCAGCCATCATTACTGTATATCTGCTATAGACCTGGAGCCTCTAGTCCTGTGAGCTCAAGTGTCTGAGATCTCATCAGTCACCTATTATATACAGTAGTTCACACCCAGTACTATGTCACACCACGGGAACAGAAGTGAAAGTGTCATCTTATATATTACAACATTCAGCAGGTTCTGGGCAAAGGTCCAGGTGAACCTAGACTATACCTACTGATTCTATTGGCAGAGTATAGTGGAGTAGATCTGGAAAGGAAATTGGGTGGAAATATGTATTTATCTGGTCAACAAACAGTACAACGGAATATGCTGCGCTATAGGTGTGCGCAGGGGGGGTGCCTGGTGCGCACAGGCACCCCCTAATGTCTGACACCCCAATCTCACATGCCTGATGCAGCGATCGCTGAGCAAGCTGAGTACTGTCCCCTCTGCGCTGCACCCTGTCAGGACTGCATTACTGACCGGGTGCTTGGGTTAATCAAGGGTGCCACTGCCACCGGCTTTCAAACTCCCGGCTCCACCTCCATGTACAAAAACAGTGTGATGTGATGTGATTACATCATGCTGCTCGCATGCCCACCCGCCACATGCCCACCTCTCTCCTTCTGTGCTATGCCAATGCCAGCCACTGATGAGGATCATCATGCAGCCAGTGTTCCTCTTAGGAAGACAAATTCAATACTGGCAGGTGGTCGGCAGCAACATTGACACGTCACTTGTTTTTCCAGCAGGAGCAGTACTAGTCTGCGACTGTCAGTGTCAGTGAGTGACTGACTTGTAAGTAAGCTGCTGCAGCTTGCAGAGGAAAGAGAGGGGGAGCCAGACCAGGCTGAGGAGAAGTGCAATTGCAGTGAGTGTCATCAGGGGTGTTTGTTTGGTGCACACCACAACATCTGACAATGTATCTGCTTTGTTATGATTGGTACAAGGGTGGATATTTTATATTGCGTTGACAGTCTATAGATGTGCTAGACACACCCAAAAGGCGGTGCTAGACACACCCCTCCGATGGTGCACCCCCTAATAAAATGTGCTGCGCACGCCTATGTGCTGCGCTATATAAGAAACTGGTAATAAATAAATAATCAATACACTGGGCCATAGTGTATAAGGTGTTATATGTGCTGTGCAGCAGATTAGTGCTGGTGGTGAAGAAAAAAAAAATATATATATAATCCACAGTCAGATGATATAAGACCCTTCAAATAACAATTTAATGTATACTTATATGGATGTTTTGATATACATATATAGAGTACGTTTATGGGGTGCTAGCACAGTAGTATATATAGTATACTTAGCATAATATACATAAGACTTGGAACAAAAGAAGTCCATTTTGGTGCACAAACTACTGAAAATAGAACTTTTATTGATGTTTATTTAAAAATGAAATTATATTTAAAACAATACAATGTTTACCGCCAAAGAGTCGTCTGCGGAGTGTTTGTCTGTGTATTTATTTATGGCTCTTAATTGTATATAATATATATCGCTGGTTTCATTATAACTATTGTCAAAGTCGAAAAATATAGAAACCTACATTGCCTTGTTTTATCCCCATGCGTGTGCCCGCTGCACATGCACAAGCCCTCCCGTGTGTGCGCATATTCGCTGTCGCGTGCACGCTCAGGCGCACGGTATGTGCATTTACGGTAGAGTTTGTGTGCGTCTGGCGGGCGACTCGATCGCTACAGATTTAATCAAAATAATGTATTTTAGAAGTTAATATTCCCCTAAGTTCAGCAGGTATCAGTGGGTTTGAAATGGCTCTTTGACCTTAGAGATTCCCCTTTGCATGTTGGGAGGGCTTCACATGTTCTTATGCATAGTTAAGCACAGAAATAGTAATTGAAGATTAATAGTATTCCGAATAAATTACACCTAAGACCAGTCAGTTTCTTTCCCGCAGACGGAATACAATAGCCTTTAATTACACTAAGCTTTGAGATTCTGTGAAGAGGAATGACACCTTTGTTTACGAATGGGTTCAGGTTTCTCTCGAGAAGAATGATTGCTGAGATGTCATTGTCTCAACTGAAAGTGGATAGTGAGAAAACAAAACAAAACCCAGAGACAGGGGTTGTTATGTATTCCCCAAACAATAGCTTTCCACAAGACAGGAATTTGAAATAATAACAAGTGTTAGTCATCACCCAATTTTTTGCATAACCAAGATCACATGGCCAGCTCAGCTCACTGATACAGCTAGCCCACATGCTGTGAAAGACACACACTTCCTGTGGATCACACACCCCCACAGCTGGAACGCAGGTATAATATATCCACTGGAAATCACAGGGCTCACTCACTCAGAACTAACCTAGCATCCAGAAGCATGGCTTGCTCATCACCAGGACTGATCTCCTTACTAAGGCTAAGTATTGTATACACATGGCTTAATGGCATAGAATAGTTAAATATGTGTTTGTGGTAAAGTAGTTGTGAAATGATTATCATAGAATAGTTAATTTGGAGATACAAATGGCTTAAGGTTGGTGGTGCTTGTGCAGTTATGTGATTGTTGTGTGTTTGTGATGATACTCTATGAAATCTGTAATGCATTGGAACAGTAGACAATCTGTAGCATAGCATCTCTGGTATACATTTATGGATGGTGATTTATAACAGATTATAGTAGTTTTACATGATGCATCTTGCTGAAGGTTAGAAGTCAAAACATACTTCCTTTTGTTACTGTAGTCATGTGCTTGTAGCAATAGCAGGCTGATACTTGTGGGTACCTGGTGATCTGGTCTTGTGATGGCTCATATGGACAGCATGAAATATGTGGTGCTGATTCTGGAAGGATAGCATAGTCAGCATACCATATGCTCTGGTTATTGAGATACTGTGTTGGCTTGAAATTGTGAAAGGTGATTTAGATGGTTTGGAATTGTAAAATCAGCACATATGCATTATATTGAAGCTTAGACATTTTGGAATATAGTGGAGTCTTATGTCTTCTGCTATGTGATTATGGTGTAGCAAAGAATGCCATGTGTTTGGACTTGCAAATCTAAAATGGCTGCTGGCATTCCCTTTTGAACCATATGTTACAGACTTTGGAATCATGGGAGTTTTTCCCAAAATGGAGTCTAGCGTCTGTCCCATGCGGTATTGTAGGGACGATTGTGTTGTTGCTGTGTGTTGTGTATATAGGGACAGCCAGCCTGGGTGAGCTCACTTTTCTCTCCACAAAGGTTATCAGCATTGACTAACTGCGCAGCGATCATTCTTACATGTGTAAGTTCTCTGCAGACATTTTACCTCCTATTTGTTGTAAGCCAGCCTCTCTCTCCTTCCCCTTAAATGTAATTGTGCCACTATTGTATTTTGTAGTAGTAATTCTGTTAGGTATTTATGTTAGCATGGTAGTGTATAAACTATATTGTATATTCTTTTGCAATTGAACGTTCATTCTCTCCCTTAAAGGTGTTAGAACCTTAGACCGGTATTTGAGTGTTTATTATATTGCTAAGGGTTCTCTGAGCGTTTCAGCCGCTCATACAGCTTTAAACTAACAAGGTCACACTGCATTACATCTACACATTATCACTGCACAAAGGTTTACAGTATAAGTACATTCCTTAAGGAATCGTTATTAAGGTTTAAATCTGTAAGTGTCAGAGACGCCTGTGTTCATACCCTGTGCACAGCGTCTGCTACGCTAAGGGCGTACCCTTACGGTACCTCGTGCGCCAATTGTGTACTGTGTCTCTTAACCTTTTAGAGTGTTTAATATAGGATAATATATATTAGGCTTTATCACTATTTCTTGTTTGCTAGCCCCACTATTTGTCACTATTTATATTTTTATTATTTTTTTATTTTATATATATATGTACAGTACTCATATCTACATATTCCAGAGTTTCCCCTGTATTGTTATTACCTTCTTTATTCCGGGTAAGGCTGCTGGTACATTATTCTGCAGTCATTATACTGCAGTCTCTAGATATCTCATAATCTCAGCCACATTGAAACATAGGGGTAAATTTACTAAGGTGGGAGATTTTTAGAACTGGTGATGTTGCCCATGGCAACCAATCAGATTCTACATACCATTTATCTAGCTGCTTCTAGCAGATAATAGATATCATCTGATTGGTTGCTATGGGCAACATCACCAGTTCTAAAAATCTCCTACCTTAGTAAATTTACCCCACATTGTTACAATTAGTTATTTTTTGCTGTTCCTTTTTTATGGTGCAATACTGTACATAGGACCTAATTCAGTACGGATAGCGGATGCTGCTAATCAGCAGAATTTGCTATCCTTTTGCACGCATGCTGACCGGCACCTCCCTCCTTGCTACAAGCAGAAATTGCGTTCGCCTCGCAATTTCTGCTTGTTAGCAGAAACTAAGGTTGACTCCTGCCGGCGCAGTTTAACTGTGGCCGCAGGAGTCCCGGCGCCATTTTCCCTGTCGCGACGGCTGCGTGTGATGTCATGCAGCCTCCGCGACTGCGTCCCCGACACACCGCCGTTTGTGCCACACAACCTATTGTTCGGGTTGCCCCGCAATGCTCTGTATCCTCCCTGAAAACTGAGCATTGCCGCCCCCCTGTTGCCCCGTGGAAAATGCACACGCATGCGCAGTAGGGCCCGTTGCGCATGCGCCCTCGGCCCTCCCGTAATAATTCCATATGAATCGCGACTTGCGATCCGTACTGAATTAGCCCCATAATACACCGAGTTAGATGCACATTGTGGCTTTATATTTATCTTATCTTCTCAGTAATGCTTATACAGCTAGCACTTCATTACAGTAATACCGGCATAAATGGAATGAAGAGCGAGCTTACTACTATAGAAATGAATATTTCATTTAGGGGTCATTCATGAAGCAGTGATAAGAGTGGAGAAGTTGCCCATGGCAACCAATCTAATGCTACCCCACCTTTTTTGTTTGTTGCTCAGTATATTTGATAAAAGAGATATAGGTGTAATCAGGGCCGGTCCACGGGCGCTCTGCGCCCCGGGCAGGTAATGGGCGTGACCTAATACAGAGGGCGTGATCAGTTACTCCCCCTGTACATTGCTAGCGCCGCTTGAATGCTGAGCGGTGCGCGATGATGTCATTGCGCACCGCACAGCAAAAGGTCCTCTCCACGAAGGGAAACTAGACGCTATGCGTCTAGTTCCCTTCGTGGATAGGACCTTTGCTGTGCGGTGCGCGATGACGTCATCGCGCACTGCTCAGCAGTTACTCTCCACGAAGTGAAACTAGACGCATAGCGTCTAGTTCCCTTCACATGAGGCGGACAGGGGCGGCAGCGGGCAGCGGAGGCGGACGGGGGACACAGCGGGCAGCAGTGGCGGATCTTGCCACGGTGCGGCGCCCTCCGGATGGCGCCAGCACCCTCGGAAGGCGGCGCCCCGGGCAAAAGTCCTGCTTGCCCGTGGCAAGATCCGCTACTGGGTGTAATGAGTCACAAACCTGTGGATAGAGAAAAGCCGCCATACAGGGGAGGGGACCCACCCGAAGGTGCACACAGGCCCCTATTTATGTTGAAACGCATCTGCCAACACCATTACGTTAGTAAAGTGTTTTCAGTACTAAGGGAGACATTTACTAAGCAGTGAAAAAGTTGCCCCATCAACCAATCAGCACTGAAGTAACATCTATAATTTGCATATTATACAATGATACAGAGCTGCTGATTGGTTGATGGGACAACTTCTCCACTGGCTCACTTCTCTGCTCTTATCACTGCTTAGTAAATGTCCCCCTTATTGCGCTCCCCTTCCCTTTCAGAATCCAATTCAAGCTTCTCACACTCGCTTACAAAGCCCTCACCCACTCCTCTCCCATCTACATCTCTGATCTTATCTCTCTTTACACTCCCTCCCATCCTCTTCGCTCTGCTAATGCACGCCGACTCTCCTGCCTACGGATTACTTCCTCCCACTCCTACCTATAAGATTTCTCACGTGCTGCACCACTTCTCTGGAATTCCCTACCTCTCCCCCTCAGACTCTCCACCTCTCTACAAAACTTCAAACGGGCTATCAAGACCCACTTCTTCACCAAACCCAGCCACATCTCATCCTAAACCCCTGTTCCACGCTCTCTATGTATCCCACCTGTGTCACCCCTGTCTGTCTACCCCTCCCCTATAGAATGTAAGCTCTCACGAGCAGGGCCCTCTTCCCTCATGTGCTTATCCTTTTCTTACTTTAATAATCTTCAGCTGCACCACATCCAGCAGTCTTCTGCCACCTGATACTTATTCCAGTGTCATCTGCTGATGTAACTATGTTTATTTACCCTGTAGTTGTCCTATACTGTCATCAACTGTAAGTTGCTGTTTTCCTGTTTTGATTATGTGCCTATGTGCTCTGTAATTGGGCGCTGCGGAACCCTTGTGGCGCCATATAAATAAAGGATAATAATAATAATAATAATAATAATACATGCTGCTAACTTTATAGGCATGAACGGGATGCAATGTGTCCTTATTGCTATAGAGATGAACATGCAATTACACATTGCAGTATTGCTTTATCAAATAAGGATAATTATTTATCTGCTATAGGAGAGTGCCAATCCATATCTAGTTACACAACATAGCAGAGCTACAGGTATGAGCATAACACACCGTGGCATTCCAAGCGTGATGTGACTGACATGCAGCATATAAACCTGACATCTTAATTATCACCCTCACTATCTTGCTAACAATTATACTAGCACTTATTATAATGGCTATATGTCATTACCGCAGATATAACAGACACAGGTACAAGGAATTACAGTTTCATGCCCTGCTTTTTATTTTCCCAACAATGTAGTGTCACTCTGATGTAACCAGATTTGCTAGCATAAATACTGACTACACAATCTCCCGGCCGCTGAACAAACACCAGAGTAACACCCAGGATTATTGCCACAGAGATTAATGCTTATTTACACACTGCAATATTGTTTCATTAATCCACATAAAAGCTCCCGAAACTATATTATCCACTGGTCACTCACTGCTATCTGTGTGAGCATTACTGAGAAGAGAAAGATATACTGTATATATATATATATATATATATATATATAAAACTAACGATACAACCCGGCACAATATTCGTCATATATTCAATTCACTGACTCTATAGCTGGCATGGTAGTAGAGTTAGTTTATACTGTGTAGTGTAGTCAGTTAACCATGAGATATGATACTCAATTAGAGTAAGA
Organism: Pseudophryne corroboree; assembly: GCF_028390025.1. NCBI lineage: Eukaryota > Metazoa > Chordata > Amphibia > Anura > Myobatrachidae > Pseudophryne > Pseudophryne corroboree. Next base: position 1,229,759,082 of record NC_086444.1, read on the forward strand.
GTACAGGTTAGATGAAGACAGGTTTGTTATGTTCCGGACCTGTTACTATTAAGTATTTGCATTATTAATTTTTATATATGTAGTTCAGTCCACTCTTGGTGCTTTTGATGTTCAGTGTCACCATAATGTTGTTTTGCACTTATTTTTATTGTGGGGCTTTTTCCTCACATCTTATCTGTGTGTTCACATGTTTATGTATTGTTACTATGGTGATATGTAAATGTGTGCTGCTCGTCTCCCTCAGACCTCTCGGCGTAGACTCACGTGATCTCACTGTTTCCGGTGACGTCAGGGTCCTGAACCCGGAAGTAGATGTGGGCGTCCGTGGACTGCGGCCGGTGGCGGGCGGGGCACGGGCGGCATGTAAGTATAAATGTTTGTTCATGTAAGATGCACATGTTATCCTGATGACGGGGTGAGACCCCCCGAAACGTCGTTCTTGACTAAAGATATTTTTTGCACGCTGGGAGTGCCGCCTCTTCTTTCTGTATATATATATATATATATATATATAGCCATGATGTGCAGTTAGTTGGGTTGGCACACAAGAAACCAGTGATATATATTATATACAATTATGAGCCATAAATAAATACACAGACGAACACTTGCGGACGACTCTTTGGCTGTAAACACTTCTTTAGTTTTTCCTTTTAACGTCTTGATTTTATTTTTCACTTTTGAGCATAAATATTGTTTTAAATATAATCTCATTTTTATATAAACATTAATAACAGTTATATTTTTAGTACTATTCCAGGTAATATTCTTATGCACCAAAACAGAATTCTATTGTTCCAAGTCTTTAGGATATTGGGGGTCATTCCGACCCGATCGCATGCTGCTCTTCTTCACAGCGGTGCGATCGGGTCGTAACTGTGCATGTGCAGCATGCGCATAGTGCACGCGCGTCTTTGCCCGGTGACAGTCGTCGCCGGGCAACGACACCGGGAACAAAGAATGCGGTTGCAACGGCGACTGCAATAAGATTCACAGGAGGAAGGCGTGTCGGGGCATCAATTGACCATTTTCCGGGAGTGGTCCAGCGAATGCAGGCGTGTCCAGGCGTTTTGAGGGCAGATGTCTGACGTCAAATCCGGGACCTGCATCGCTGGATCCGTCGCACAGGGTAAGTAGGTATAGGGCTACTCTTGTTTTGCTTGAAACTTTTTTAGCATAGCAGGGCTGCACAAGCGATCGCACTCCTGCTATGCAGAAATACACTCCACCATAGGCGGCGTCAGGTTGATTGCACCAGCAGCAAAAAGTTACTACTTGCAATCAACTCGGAATGACCCCCATTGGGCATACTTCAGTGCTGGTGGTGGTTAGCCCACACATGGTGCAGCTTAACGAGGTCTTAGGTTTATTGAACCAGAACAACAGGTGACATAGAGACACAGGGATATAACAGGTATATTACTATATGGCGCAGCCTGGAGTGCAAGGGAATAGATGGGTGCTGTAGTGCACTAGGCGTCAGGGTGGTATGTGTCCTGGAATTGCCCCTCAGTAATAGCGGTGGTGCTATAGGGTACTATACAGTATAGCAAGGGAGGAAAGACATGCCAACAGGGCACTACGTGTGCAGTAGTACATGTCAGAGGTCAGGCCTCCAGCTGAACCGCAGTGGGCCCTAGACGCCACCGGCTCATGTGACCTTTTGCATTGTGGGAGCAGGTAGCGGTGAGCGGTCCTCACGCTTCAGGTTTTTCTTGTGACACTTTTATTTATAGATACTGATATAACATAGAACACGCTACAACTGCACCGCATTGCAGGTTTTTCACTTCTTTTTGAATTTAAGTTTTTATTTCCTGTCATTCCATGCTACACATTTTCTCAAAAGAACAGTAGTTGACCCCGTTAGTAGGTAGAGGTGAAACCTTGGGGTAGACTTTGGCTAATGTCAGGACTACTGAAGTTGTTCTTATTATTGCTGTTTTTCCTTTCTTATTAATACAGGAGATTTGTCATCAGTTTGGTCAGTAAAAATCGTCACCATTTCGGTAAAGAGCTGAGAAACCTCCTTTGTGGCCTCTTCTGTCTCCACATTGCAAAGGGTAATGGTGGATCCCTCATACAGTGCTTATGAAGATGTGTGCTGCGACTAAGCAGAAGGAATCAGATCAACAATCTGCTTATTATCAATCTATATATATAAATGCGAAAGCCCTTACTCACTCACTCACTCACTCACTCACTCACTCACTCATACTCACTCACTCACTGACTCATCACTAATCCTCTTACTTCCCAATATGTTAGGTGTCACGGCTACCAGCAAATACCAGCCTGAGCCTTGGCATTTACCTGTCTGACCGATTGTGCAGGTGCCCTTGTCCCGACAGCGGGCGCTCTGTTCAGCTACAGCACTGTTCTCGGAGGTGGTCGGTGGCAGGGCACAGGGCAGAGAGGAGACTGTGTCATGCTGCTGCAGCAGTCCCCCGAGACTCTGGCCTGTCGGGACATGTGGTCTGGACAATGCCATCTTGCTTCAGGTCACCAGACCAGTTTCAGCCCAATCCTGTCCAGGTTATGAGTCAGCTGATTCTTGCAGCCAATCCGGATTGACTTCACAGGACTCCATAGTCACACAGCAGTGTGAGCATTGCCGTTGCGCTCCCTTAGTGAGACTCTAACCTCGGTATCACTCTGGAAACCCTGCTATACAAGCATTACTCCAGTCCGGCAGCACTCCAGTCCGGTTGCACTCAAGTCCAGTTCGAGTCTGGATACACTCCAGTCCGGCTCCAGTCCGGTTACACTCCAGTCCAGTTGCACTCCAGTCTGGTTCCAGTCCGGTTGCACTCCAGTCTGGCTCCAGTCCGATTGCACTCTAGTCCAGTTCCAGTCCGGTTATACTCCAGTCCGGTTACAGTCCGGTTACACTTCAGTCCGAATCCAGTGTAATCATTCCGGTACCAGTCCGGTCAGCACTCCAGTCTGGTCAGACCACCAACCTAAATCCAAACCTTTACCAGAACACCTAGACCAGGTTACCCAGACAGGGGACTGCGACCGCATCACTGGGTGCAGCAAAGCCCAAAGTTCCTTGCGGGGCTTCCTGGTGAAGACCACCAGTGGGGTAAGTCTCAGCACCCCTGTTCTAATTCTCATCAACTTCCTGGTACTAGTTCTATACATAACCTTGTAACTTTCAAGGGTTATTCCATTCTATGTGAAAGCAATATCTCCGGCCTTCCATCTTAAAGTACAATACTACCCAGAGGACCAGTGTCTCTGACACCAGTCCAGGGACATCTGAAACCCAGAATCAGACAGTTGGAACTGGCCAAATAGATTAGGCTAGTGATCAGAGTTCTGGTCTCGGTATTACACAGAATGTGCCGGACCACCTGGATCAGCAGGAGAAGTGTCAACAGTATCTTGTACAGTTCATTCAAGGTCTGTCAACATGGTTGGATGCTATTCAGACCTTACTGCCCCGGGCTCCAACTGTAACCACTGCTTCTCACTCTGCGCCAGTCCAAGCTACAGCTTCTGTCCCCCCCCCCGATCTGGTTGGCTTCCCCCAGTAAGTTCGATGGGAACTTTAAACAATGTGGTGGATACCTGAACCAGTGCGAAATTCATTTTGAGCTTCAAAAGGCCAGTTTTCCCACAACCCCGTCTCGAGTTGCTTATATCATCTCTCTGCTTAAACGAAAAATATGAAGAGAAAGACTCTTGTGTGGGCGCATTCTTATTTTAAATAGATATTACAATGAATTCACATGGATAGAGAGATGAAAATAAAAATTTAGCATTTAATGTTTTCTATTAAAATCAATAATAGCCCACAGACACAGGGAAGAGAATTAGTGTTTCATTCTAAACTCTAATATGACACAGAAGTAAAATGTATTAAGAAATATAATGCACATCCCAGGACCCTGTATTTGATTATCTCTGCATCGCATGTTCTCACGCATATTGAATATCTGCTTATTGAATATTTCTATATAGACTTGTTATTGAAATTCATGTACCACTGAAAACTCCAATAAAAATGTTTTTGAAAAAAAAAAAAAAAGATCAAAAGATTCCCTATTATAAATGAGTAATGTCCTGGTCCATCTCTCTAAAAAAGAGATAAACAGATGTGGACACAGCAGTACCACATCTATTTCACATTGATCAGTACAGATAAATCTGTATTACTGAGACCACAGTGGGTCGTCCAACACTTGGGAAATCTAAACACCTACTTACATATTCATATTCATAAAGGCCTAATTGGATTAGTAGTACCAGAGCCGTTGGTTCATGCAGCAATCCAAACTTGAATTGATATAAGAAATGGCTATGATTCGCCAGTACAACAGAATGGAGGAAGAAAGTGTTGATCCTGCTGTTGGTGTTTATCCTGAGTTACGCATCCAAATATGTCCCGGAAGACTCTACAACACTTGGTATTCCCTGGGGGTCTCCCTCCCAAGTACTGACCAGGCCCTATACCATCTAGCTTCCGATCAGACGAGATTGTGCGTTTGCGGTGAGGTATGATTGTAGGAGATTGGAATAAATGATCACAACACCAATGAGAGTGCACCTCAGAAGAAAGAGGAGAATTTCACGATGTGGGTGCAGAATGAACCCAAGGAATAGAAAGAAAAAGAAGGTGGATCTGCTGTCTGCGTTAGGCAGGTGTTACCTGGATAGCAGAAGAGAGTCCACAGAATGAGTTAAGGTGGGAAAGGGTCAGTGGACAAATTAGTTAACTATTTTCTTACAAGAGTCCAATTGTCTCACCGTATACTCAAGAAATTGTCAAAATTGCTCCTGATATTTATGCAACTGCAATATATGTGCTCTAACAAATTAGTACAAGCTGCAATTTGTATTCAGTTGTCAGGTTATGATTAATATTTAACAAAAAATATGATCCTTCTTACCAACTTTAGGTTTTAGTGAAATCATCACTCTGATACACATCTAACAGTAATAAGAAAAGCAGTCGATCTCCAAAGATAATAATCAATTTATCCAATGATAACGATGCTGGGACTGAGAGAGATGTGTAGTGCATAAAGGGTTAAGCAGGGACAAGTTGTCTCTAGTAGTGAGTGGCAGTGTCTTTTGGATGTGCAACAACAGTTGCGAGATACAGTATTGCCACAGATATCATCCTGATGTGACGAAACATGTTATAAAGAAATACCTTGTTGCCAGCTGAACATAATAATCCAGGTCCGGATATACTACAGATACTTGGTACCTACAGTATTTGATGCCCCTGTCCGTGCCTGGTATGTCAGAAGGTGTCAGTAGGTGAATGGAGTCCCCTGGAAGACGCGTTTTGCCTGTCCTCGGGCTTGATCACTTCTGGTTGTGCCTGTCTAAAAAGGTGTCCCCCGGACATTTATAAACAATGTGGTGTGGGCGCTAGCCAATAATATGCTCCGGATGTTTCTATTAACTGTGCTACGGTGTTTACCATATTCCCAGGCGCTTGAGTACAGCGTCTCCTTTATAGGTCAGATGACGTGTAGTAGAGGAGGACCAGTTAATAAAAAGGATAGGAGGATGACGTATGACGGAGGAGGACCAGTGGATAAAAAGGATAGGAGGATGACATATGATGGAGGAGGACCAGTGGATAAAAAGGATAGGAGGATGACGTATGACGGAGGAGGACCAGTGGATAAAAAGGATAGGAGGATGACGTATGACGGAGGAGGACCAGTGGATAAAAAGGATAGGAGGATGACATATGATGGAGGAGGACCAGTGGTTATAAAGGATAGGAGGATGACGGATGATGGAGGAGGACCAGTGGATAAAATGGATAGGAGGATGACGTATGACGGAGGAGGACCAGTGGATAAAAAGGATAGGATGATGACGTATGACAGAGGAGGACCAGTGAATAAAATGGATAGGAGGATGACATATGACGGAGGAGGACCAGTGTATAAAAAGGATAGGAGGATGATGTATGACGGAGGAGGACCAGTGTATTAAAAGGATAGGAGGATGACGTATGACGGAGGAGGACCAGTGGATAAAAAGGATAGGAGGATGATGTACGATGGAGGAGGACCAGTGGATAAAAAGGATAGTAGGATGACGTATGACGGAGGAGGACCAATGTATAAAAAGGATAGTGGGATGACATATTATCGAGGAGGACCAGTGGATAAAAAGGATAGGAGGATGACGTATGATGGAGGAGGACCAGTGGATAAAAAGGATAGGAGGATGACGTATGACGGAGGAGGACCAGTGGATAAAAAGGATAGGAGGATGACGTATGACGGAGGAGGACCAGTGGATAAAAAGGATAGGAGGATGACATATGATGGAGGAGGACCAGTGGTTATAAAGGATAGGAGGATGACGGATGATGGTGGAGGACCAGTGGATAAAATGGATAGGAGGATGACGTATGACGGAGGAGGACCAGTGGATAAAAAGGATAGAAGGATGACGTATGACAGTGGAGGACCAGTGGATAAAAAGGATAGGAGGATGACATATGACGGAGGAGGACCAGTGGATAAAAATGATAGGAGGATGACGTATGACGGAGGAGGACCAGTGGATAAAAAGGATAGGAGGATGATGTATGACGGAGGAGGACCAGTGTATTAAAAGGATAGGAGGATGACGTATGACGGAGGAGGACCAGTGGATAAAAAGGATAGGAGGATGATGTATGATGGAGGAGGACCAGTGGATAAAAAGGATAGTGGGATGACGTATGACGGAGGAGGACCAATGTATAAAAAGGATAGTGGGATGACATATTATCGTGGAGGACCAGTGGATAAAAAGGATAGGAGGATGACGTATGATGGAGGAGGACCAGTGGATAAAAAGGATAGGAGGATGACGTATGATGGAGGAGGACCAGTGGATAAAAAGGATAGGGGGATGACGTATGATGGAGGAGGACCAGTGGATAAAAAGGATAGGAGGATGACGTATGACGGAGGAGGACCAGTGGATAAAAAGGATAGGAGGATGACGTATGACAGAGGAGGACCAGTGTATAAAAAGGATAGGAAGATGACATATGATGGAGGAGGACCAGTGGATAAAAAGGATAGGAGGATGACGGATGATGGAGGAGGACCAGTGGATAAAATGGATAGGAGGATGACGTATGACGGAGGAGGAAAATTGGATAAAAAGGATAGGAGGATGACGTATGATGGAGGAGGACCAGTGGATAAAAAGGATAAGAGGATAACGTATGATGGAGGAGGACCAGTGGATAAAAAGGATAGGAGGATGATGTATGATGGAGGAGGACCAGTGCATAAAAAGGATAGGAGGATGACGTATGACAGAGGAGGACCAGTGATTAAAAAGAATAGGAGGATGATGTATGACGGAGGAGGACCAGTGGATAAAAAGGATAGGAGAATGATGTATGACGGAGGAGGACCAGTGTATTAAAAAGATAGGAGGATGATGTATGACGGAGGAGGACCAGTGGATAAAAAGGATAGGAGGATGACGTATGATGGAGGAGGACCAGTGGATAAAAAGGATAGGAGGATGACGTATGATGGAGGAGGACCAGTGGATAAAAAGGATAGGAGGATGATGTATGACGGAGGAGGACCAGTGTATTAAAAGGATAGGAGGATGACGTATGATGGAGGAGGACCAGTGGATAAAAAGGATAGGAGGATGATGTATGATGGAGGAGGACCAGTGGATAAAAAGGATAGGAGGATGACGTATGACGGAGGAGGACCAAAGTATAAAAAGGATAGTGGGATGACATATTATCGAGGAGGACCAGTGGATAAAAAGGATAGGAGGATGACGTATGATGGAGGAGGACCAGTGGATAAAAAGGATAGGAGGATGACGTATGATGGAGGAGGATCAGTAGATAAAAAGGATAGGGGGATGACGTATGATGGAGGAGGACCAGTGGATAAAAAGGATAGGAGGATGACGTATGACGGAGGAGGACCAGTGGATAAAAAGGATAGGAGGATGACGTATGACGGAGGAGGACCAGTGGATAAAAAGGATAGGAGGATGACATATGATGGAGGAGGACCAGTGGTTAAAAAGGATAGGAGGATGACGGATGATGGAGGAGGACCAGTGGATAAAATGGATAGGAGGATGACGTATGACGGAGGAGGACCATTGGATAAAAAGGATAGGAGGATGACGTATGATGGAGGAGGACCAGTGGATAAAAGGATAAGAGGATGACGTATAATGGAGGAGGACCAGTGGATAAAAAGGATAGGAGGATGATGTATGATGGAGGAGGACCAGTGGATAAAAAGGATAGGAGGATGACGTATGACAGAGGAGGACCAGTATTTAAAAAGAATAGGATGATGATGTATGACGGAGGAGGACCAGTGGATACAAAGGATAGGAGGATGACGTATGATGGTGGAGGACCAGTGGATAAAAAGGATAGGAGGATGACTTATGATGGAGGAGGACCAGTGGATAAAAAGGATAGGAGGATGACGTATGATGGAGGAGGACCAGTGGATAAAAAGGATAGTTGGATGACGTATGACGGAGGAGGACCAGTGGATAAAAAGGATAGGAGGATGACGTATGACGGAGGAGGACCAATGTATAAAAAGGATAGTGGGATGACATATTATCGAGCAGGACCAGTGGATACAAAGGATAGGAGGATGACGTATGATGGAGGAGGACCAGTGGATAAAAAGGATAGGAGGATGATGTATGACGGAGGAGGACCAGTGGATAAAAAGGATAGGAGGATGACGTATGATGGAGGAGGACCAGTGGATAAAAAGAATAAGGGGATGACGTATGATGGAGGAGGACCAGTGGATAAAAAGGATAGGAGGATGACGTATGACGGAGGAGGACCAATGTATAAAAAGGATAGTGGGATGACATATTATTGTGGAGGACGAGTGGATAAAAAGGATAGTGGGATGACATATTATCGAGGAGGACCAGTGGATAAAAAGGATAGGAGGATGACGTATGATGGAGGAGGACCAGTGGATACAAAGAATAAGGGGATGACGTATGATGGAGGAGGACCAGTGGATAAAAAGGATAGGAGGATGACGTATGATGGAGGAGGACCAGTGGATAAAAGGATAGGAGGATGACGTATGACGAAGGAGGACCAATGTATAAAAAGGATAGGAGGATGACATATTATCGAGGAGGACCAGTGGATAAAAAGGATAGGAGGATGACGGATGATGGAGGAGGACCAGTGGATAAAAAGGATAGGAGGATGACGTATGATGGAGGAGGACCAGTGGATAAAAAGGATAGGAGGATGGCGTATGATGGAGGAGGACCAGTTGATAAAAAGGATAGGAGGATGACGTATGACGGAGGAGGACCAGTGGATAAAAAGGATAGGAGGATGACGTATGACGGAGGAGGACCAATGTATAAAAAGGATAGTGGGATGACATATTATCGAGGAGGACCAGTGGATAAAAAGGATAGGAGGATGACGGATGATGGAGGAGGACCAGTGGATAAAAAGGATAGGAGGATGACGTATGATGGAGGAGGACCAGTGGATAAAAAGGATAGGAGGATGGCGTATGATGGAGGAGGACCGGTGGATAAAAAGGATAGGAGGAAGACGTATGACGGAGGAGGACCAGTGGATAAAAAGGATAGGAGGATGACGTATGACGGAGGAGGACCAATGTATAAAAAGGATAGTGGGATGACATATTATCGAGGAGGACCAGTGGATAAAAAGGATAGGAGGATGACGTATGATGGAGGAGGACCAGTGGATAAAAAGGATAGGAGGATGACGTATGATGGAGGAGGACCAGTGGATAAAAAGGATAGGAGGATGACGTATGACAGAGTAGGACCAGTGATTAAAAAGAATAGGAGGATGATGTATGACGGAGGAGGACCAGTGGATAAAAATGATAGGAGAATGACGTATGATGGAGGAGGACCAGTGGATAAAAAGGATAGGAGGATGGCGTATGATGGAGGAGGACCAGTGGATAAAAAGGATAGGAGGATGACGTATGACGGAGGAGGACCAGTGGATAAAAAGGTTAGGGGGATGACATATGATGGAGGAGGACCAGTGGATAAAAAGAATAGGAGGATGATGTATGACGGAGGAGGACCAGTGGATAAAATGGATAGGCGGATGACATATGACGGAGGAGGACCAGTGGATAAAAATGATAGGAGGATGACATATGACAGAGGAGGACCAGTGGATAAAAAGAATAGGAGGATGACATACAGATGTAGCCACCTTTATCTTGAGTGGCTGCGGCGTTTGTCCCGTTCGACCATACGCAGCGTACTGGGGCGTAGCGAGGCGCGCCTAGTCACAGAGACGCTATCTAATCGCACGGAGACAGACATTTGACGTTTGGCGTTACCTTTACGTGTAATACCTGCGATCAGCCACCAGATGTCGCTTTTTACAATCACCACTGCGCATGCGTGTGGTCTCCCGTAAAATACAATACTGAAATACATAATAAGGACTACTTTACTAAGGCGTCTCATTACGCTGCATACAGTAAATACTGTACTCATTACGCTGCATTATTTAATACAGTACTGTATATACGACACCGACGCAAATAGTACAGCATACAGTATATGATCCATCTACAATACTTTATGAATACTGTATGTGAGCGTCCAAGTCCCGCAGATAAAACATACAGTACTGTAAAACCAGTAGTGTACACTGTCGCAAATGGATGTGTGTTACAAGTTCACTATTGCCTCTCAAGATTAGGAATTTTGTACAGTATGTTATCGTCCTAATCCCGTAGCCATTACAGCATAATCAAAACCAACGGATTTATACATTTGTCTGCGGCGAAGTGGTGAAGTGTTTCGCTTCCTATACTCAGAGTCCAGGGTTCGATTCCTTAAGTACGAATGCATGTTAGTTTTTTTCAGACACTTTATTATTTTTTTTATTCACATACTGTAAACCAGGGCATAGCTGCATGAGCGGTTCTATGCGATCGAGTCCGGTGTACCATAATGTGCAGGTTCTATGCAGGTTAAGGTTCTATGCTCCGTACAGTACACATACAATTCTGTAGCTGGGCAGACTGAATAGAAATGGCTACCACCTATGACTCCTTGCCCCACAGAGGCCCTAGGCTACGGAGCAAGTAATAGTCCAGATTGTACAGACTATGGGGCAATGCTGAAGGAGCGTCACAATCCCCTAGCTAAAATACACAGTATGCACATTATGGTACACCGGACTCGATCACATACTGTAGCACACTGGCAAAATGGCCGCCGCCCCTGAACCCTTGTGCAGGTTATGGGGCAATGCTGAAGGAGCGTCACAATCCCCTAACCAAAATACACAGGGGAGATAGGGATAAAAGAGCGTCTCAGTCACCGCCCGCTACCCACTTTGCAAAGTTGTTTCCTCGTAGGCAGACTTGCTGTCTGGATCTTCTCCGACCTTTCAGAAATCTCCTCATAGTTTGCTCTCTGTTTCTGCCTTCGAAAACTTCTGCTAGGCTCACGTGTTCCAGCTCATTGACACAGTTTCGTCATACAGTATTTGACCGGTAATTCTTTCATTTACGGTTTACAATTATTTATATACGTAAATGATGAATGTCCCTGTGCATTGCTCCATGGCCTGTACAACTTATCCCGGTGTATTTTAAAATGTATACCATCTCTCACTCCATATTTGAGCGCTGCCACGTGCTGGGAGTTCACGGTCGGCGGCCATTTTGTCAGGTTGCTAAGCGATCCAGCTCGGTATACCGTAATGTGCATAGACCTCGCTTATCCCAATGTAATTGAGCTAGGGGATTGTGACGCTCCTTCAGCATTGCCCCCTGGACTGTGAAATGTATGTCATACTGTATCTCACTACATATCCGAGCGCTGCCACCTGCTGGGAGTTCACGGTCGGTGGCCATTTTGTCAGGTTGCTAAGCGATCCAGCTCGGTATACCGTAATGTGCATAGACCTCGCTTATCCCAATGTAATTGAGCTAGGGGATTGTGACGCTCCTTCAGCATTGCCCCCTGGACTGTGAAATGTATGCCATACTGTATCTCACTACATATCCGAGCGCTGCCACGTGCTGGGAGTTCACGGTCGGCGGCCATTTTGTCAGGTTGCTAAGCGATCCAGCTTGGTATACCGTAATGTGCATAGACCTCGCTTATCCCAATGTAATTGAGCTAGGGGATTGTGACGCTCCTTCAGCATTGCCCCCTGGACTGTGAAATGTATGCCATACTGTATCTCACTACATATCCGAGCGCTGCCACGTGCTGGGAGTTCACGGTCAGCGGCCATTTTGTCAGGTTGCTAAGCGATCCAGCTCGGTATACCGTAATGTGCATAGACCTCGCTTATCCCAATGTAATTGAGCTAGGGGATTGTGACGCTCCTTCAGCATTGCCCCCTGGACTGTGAAATGTATGTCATACTGTATCTCACTACATATCCGAGCGCTGCCACGTGCTGGGAGTTCACGGTCGGCGGCCATTTTGTCAAGTTGCTAAGCGATCCAGCTTGGTATACCGTAATGTGCATAGACCTCGCTTATCCCAATGTAATTGAGCTAGGGGATTGTGACGCTCCTTCAGCATTGCCCCCTGGACTGTGAAATGTATGCCATACTGTATCTCACTACATATCCGAGCGCTGCCACGTGCTGGGAGTTCACGGTCGGCGGCCATTTTGTCAGGTTGCTAAGCGATCCAGCTCGGTATACCGTAATGTGCATAGACCTCGCTTATCCCAATGTAATTGAGCTAGGGGATTGTGACGCTCCTTCAGCATTGCCCCCTGGACTGTGAAATGTATGTCATACTGTATCTCACTACATATCCGAGCGCTGCCACGTGCTGGGAGTTCACGGTCGGCGGCCATTTTGTCAGGTTGCTAAGCGATCCAGCTCGGTATACCGTAATGTGCATAGACCTCGCTTATCCCAATGTAATTGAGCTAGGGGATTGTGACGCTCCTTCAGCATTGCCCCCTGGACTGTGAAATGTATGTCATACTGTATCTCACTACATATCCGAGCGCTGCCACCTGCTGGGAGTTCACGGTCGGCGGCCATTTTGTCAGGTTGCTAAGCGATCCAGCTTGGTATACCGTAATGTGCATAGACCTCGCTTATCCCAGTGTAATTGAGCTAGGGGATTGTGACGCTCCTTCAGCATTGCCCCCCCATTTGCCTTAGAGTTTTTCGGAGGGTATACTCCAAAAGCTGTGACTCCCCCCTTTCAGTGGACACTGGCAGCTTGCCTCTACTATGCCCAGAACCAGAGATATCAGCCTTCAAGCAGCTGTTCCCTGCTCCAGCTCCACACTCCTACTGTAATATGCAGTTTTTTATATTTTTGTCGGTGGATTGCTCTGGCTTCTAAAGTCTGATCCCCAAGTCCCCAGTACGTCCTGACAGGTGTCCCCAGTATGTCCCCAGTACCTCCTGACAGGTGGGACTCTAGTTTTTTTTTTCCCCATTAGAGCTAAGAAATCTACAGTATTTGCAGGAACTGGAGATACTGTATCTGCAGTAAAGCACGCTGCCCTGACCCCCGGAAAATGATGAATATTAAGCCCACTCCATTATCCACTCCTCCCCTGTGTATTAAACACCCCCTACCACCCTGGAAGTCATGTACCAGGGCCCCTTCATTCAGCACAATGCCCCCTTCTACAGTTTAGTGTTCTCCTTCCTGCCCCATCTGTGCAGTAAAGGAATAATTAGCAGAAATTATTTCTCCAGGTCCTACTGTACATACTGAGCGAAAGATAGAACCCCCCCTATCCCCCGCGGAGCATCAAAGCTGCCGCTGATAGCTCCCCCCACCCCTTCCGCTGGTGAGTGGGTAGGGGCCCCAGTGCATTGCTGTGTCCAGGGGCCCACACTGCTGTTAAGATGGCTCTGGTAATTGAGCTAGGGGATTGTGACGCTCCTTCAGCATTGCCCCCTGGACTGTACCATACTGTATCTCACTCCATATCCAAGCGCTGCCACGTGCTGGGAGTTCACGGTCGGCGGCCATTTTGTCAGGTTGCTAAGCGATCCAGCTCGGTATAACGTAATGTACATAGACCTCGCTTATCCCCGTGTACTATGTGCAGTAGTACTGAATGATTGCTATCACTTGTGGTGAAACACCTATCTTATCAAATACAGTAACTACTGTACAGTATAGTTGTTCGCACAGGTGATGGTAATCATACTGTATATTTAAACTGAAGTCCGTAACAGAGCATTCTGTCCCTCCTGCAGAGGTTCATGTTGGGAGGCACAGGGAAAAAAGTATAATACTGTACAGTATTTGCACTTTACTGTTGTGCACTTTATTTGAAAATGTACAGTTGTTTGCTATTTTTAGCATGCTGTGCTTTACATGTTTTCTTATTGTGGTTTTTATATTTTTAGACAAAAGACAAAGAATGCAGACTACCAGATTTTACGGGAGTGCCAAAACCCACCCATCAGTGGCACAGAAACTTGCTGCAGTAGTCCCACAAAAGAAGAAGAAAACTGCCAAGGCGGCTCAGAAAGAAAATGTGGTGAAACCACGAAAAAATGCCAAGGCAAAGAATAATAAGTTGGAGCTGATATGTGGTGTGGCAAATGATGTAATTGTTCCATCTCCTGCAGATCACAGTGTTCAGCCAATGAATCTGGAAATACCGGTGCTAGAGGACGTGACAAACACGCTGCCTCAGGAAGCTTCTTTTTTGGACCATGTAGCCACCCCTGGACAAGAAGACATGACACATTCACCACGAAGAAGGTTGCATTTCACAGATGTGAACACCAAAGTGCAGGACTGCCAGTGTACCTGTCCTGTTTTACTAAAGGAGCTACTCAGTAAGGTGACCAATATGGAGTCAGAAGTTGGTGGACAGGTCAATCAGCTGCAGACCGATGTGGCTGGCCTTAAAGAAGGCATAAAGGAACAGATGGTAGAAGCCATGAAGAAAGTCATTGAACAAACGAGGGAAGAATGGCAAGTTGGAGTTTGCCGCACCATAATTGCAACACACCACCAAGCGGTTCAAGTCAGCGGCCTGGACGACCGAGGCCTGGAGGACCGCAGAGGAGGCCTGGAGGACCGCAGAGGAGGCCTGGACGACCGCAGAGGAGGCCTGGACGACCGTAGAGGAGGCCTGGACGACCGTAGAGGAGCCCTGGAGGACCGCAGAGGCATGGACCACAGCAGCGGACTGGACGAAGTCAGCGGCTTGGACGACCGCAGAGGAGGCCTGGAGGACAGCAGAAGAGACCTGGAGGACCGCAGAAGAGACCTGGAGGACCGCAGAAGAGACCTGGAGGACCGCAGAGGAAACCTGGAGGACCGCAGAGGAAACCTGGAGGACCGCAGAGGAAACCTGGAGGACCGCAGAGGAGGCCTGGACGACCGTAGAGGAGGCCTGGACCACAGCAGCGGACTGGACAAAGTCAGCGACTTGGATGACCGCAGAGGAGGCCTGGAGGACCGCAGAAGAGACCTGGAGGACCGCAGAGGAAACCTGGAGGACCGTAGAGGAGGCCTGGATGACCGTAGAGGAGGCCTGGACGACCGTAGAGGAGGCCTGGACGACCGTAGAGGAGGCCTGGACGACCGTAGAGGAGGCCTGGACGACCGTAGAGGAGGCCTGGAGGACCGCAGAGGCCTGGACCACAGCAGCGGACTGGACGCAGTCAGCGGCTTGGACGACCGCAGAGGAGGCCTGGAGGACCGCAGAGGAGGCCTGGACGACCGTAGAGGAGCCCTGGAGGACCGCAGAGGCCTGGACCACAGCAGCGGACTGGACGAAGTCAGCGACTTGGACGACCGCAGAGGAGGCCTGGAGGACCGCAGAAGAGACCTGGAGGACCGCAGAAGAGACCTGGAGGACCGCAGAAGAGACTTGGAGGACCGCAGAGGAAACCTGGACGACCGCAGAGGAGGCCTGGACGACCGTAGAGGAGCCCTGGAGGACCGCAGAGGCCTGGACCACAGCAGCGGACTGGACGCAGTCAGCGGCTTGGACGACCGCAGAGGAAACCTGGAGGACCGCAGAGGAGGCCTGGACGACCGTAGAGGAGCCCTGGAGGACCGCAGAGGCCTGGACCACAGCAGCGGACTGGACGAAGTCAGCGACTTGGACGACCGCAGAGGAGGCCTGGAGGACCGCAGAAGAGACCTGGAGGACCGCAGAGGAAACCTGGAGGACCGCAGAGGAGGCCTGGACGACCGTAGAGGAGCCCTGGAGGACCGCAGAGGCCTGGACCACAGCAGCGGACTGGACGAAGTCAGCGACTTGGACGACCGCAGAGGAGGCCTGGAGGACCGCAGAAGAGACCTGGAGGACCGCAGAAGAGACCTGGAGGACCGCAGAAGAGACCTGGAGGACCGCAGAGGAAACCTGGAGGACCGCAGAGGAGGCCTGGACGACCGTAGAGGAGCCCTGGAGGACCGCAGAGGCCTGGACCACAGCAGCGGACTGGACGCAGTCAGCGGCTTGGACGACCGCAGAGGAAACCTGGAGGACCGCAGAGGAGGCCTGGACGACCGTAGAGGAGCCCTGGAGGACCGCAGAGGCCTGGACCACAGCAGCGGACTGGACGCAGTCAGCGGCTTGGACGACCGCAGAGGAGGCCTGGAGGACCGCAGAAGAGACCTGGAGGACCGCAGAGGAGGCCTGGAGGACCGCAGAGGAGGCCTGGACGACCGCAGAAGAGACCTGGAGGACCGCAGAGGAGGCCTGGACGACCGCAGAGGAGGCCTGGACGACCGCAGAGGAGGCCTGGACGACCGCAGAGGAGGCCTGGACGACCGCAGAGGAGGCCTGGAGTACCGCAGAGGGCTGGACGACCGCAGAGGCCTGGATTCAAGTGTGCTGTTGCCAGGAACACCAATGATGACCAGCACACCTGCTCACAGGCCACTTCTCAATACATTCGGAGGCTCTCTGAACAATATTGCCCTGGCTGTCATCTCAACTTCCCTGGACGACCATCTGTACAGAGCTTCAAATGGACATATTCAGAAATATGCATATTCTCTGTTCCAGCACCATGTACAGTACGACAAATACTTGACGTGGGCCAATCGTGTGAACTTTGATGGTTCCAAGGGCAAACTTCCGCTGCCCAAAAATCTGGTACATGACATCATGGCTAGGTGTGAACGCCGCGTGAGGATTGGTGATCCAGAAAAGAGGAAGATAAGGGATACCATAAACGCTGCGCTGAGAACGAAGAGGAAAATGACTTGGAAGCTCCACTATGATGAAACCAGATCATTACCTACCTCCTAGCTTCAGCACATCAGCTTCACACAGCTGAAGCTAAAAAATTGTGTCAATGTACCTGTATGACCTGTACATTTTCTGGGGCTGCATGCACTGTGCTGAATCCACTTGGAGCAGCTCGGTTACTCAAAGGGGAGTGCATGAACTTGGCTCACCACATTCCTGGTAATGTAAGGGCCTGGTACAAGTTGCCCCTTTTATTCCTGTTGATTTTTTGGGCGCTGCTGTATCTATCCAGTAGCAGCCGAGTCCATTGTGCTGTGTCCATCTGGGGCCTTGGGCTGCGTTTCCATCCAGGGGCTGCTGTTGTCAGTCCTCTATTCTGGTGTCCGTATGCGACAGTGTTAAAAAGCAAAAGACAAAAACGAAAAATAATTCAAAAAAGCAAAACCTAAAAATAAAGTACAAAAACCATTACCCCGCACCACCACCACAAAAAAATAAATTATAAAAATGTTAAAGTTGATATTGTTACTGTATTTGTGCTGTTACCTTTTGATTAAAGTACCGTACAGTATGTGTGATGTTGGCTTTCTTATTACAATACAGTACAGTATGTGTGATGTTACATGTTCCAAATGATTTTGTCCGTAAATAAAGTGTTTCTTAAAATAAACATGACGTGGTTTCCAATGTTTGTATTCCCAACTTCCTGTACTGTATAAATTAGTACTACTGTATGATGGGAATTCAATTAAGAGTGGTATACTGTATGTAAAACAACTTGGTTAGGCATCTTGCATTTCATATTTTAATAAAAACCACAGGAAACTTCTATTTTTAAAAGTTTATTGAAGAAAAAAAAGGTGTTTTTTTTAAATAAAGTTTGAAAGTTAATTAAAACAAAAAAGTAGTTTGTTCTTCGTTACATTCTTTTCTTGTGTATATAGATATCTGTGGGGAAAAAAAAAAAAAAGTATTAAAGTAAAGACACTCATGTTCATTTGTTTTCCAAGAAAATTTGTGGAACCACACAGCCCAGCAATAAGTCATGCTGGGCTGTGTGGTTCCACAAAAGGCATGCGGTACAAAGTGAAATAGTGGTGTCAGTGGTCAGCACTTTGACACGCTAACATTTGTGGAACCACACAGCCCAGCAATAAGTCATGCTGGGCTGTGTGGTTCCACAAAAGGCATGCGGTACAAAGTGAAATAGTGGTGTCAGTGGTCAGCACTTTGACACGCTAACATTTGTGGAACCACACAGCAATGGCTGACACACATAAAATGGCTGACACACATAAAATAGCTGACACACACAAAATGCCTGACACACACAAAATGCCTGACACACACAAAATGCCTGACACACACATGCTGGAGTGAAAACACATGTTTGCCAAACAGTCGACAGCACATGTCGGCCAGATGGCCGACCAAACTTGCTCCAAATCACCCCAAACTGGCCAGAAAGCACCCCAGCACACTCAGGAGGTACTGTACACCACAGCTAAATTAGGAGAGAATTTCATTACAAACAGCCAGATCTTGCAGATTATCTGCCAGATAATTGTATGGTGTACAGTATGCCTATCTTATACAGTAGAAAAAGATACTATACAATGGAGTACAATAACAAAAATTTTTATTAAATAAAATTAAATTAATCTTAATAAAAAATTAAAAAAGTGGTCCACTAAGAGGTGGACCACCACCCGCAGGAGCTGGATGGCACGCTGCAACTGTTCTGTGGGAAAAAAAGGACAGTATTACAAAACAAATACTGAATACTTTACAGTGTAGTAATGGCAATACAGTACTTTACTCTATATTAGACAATCTTGTTATTTACAATGTACAGTACTGTATTGTCACTCAGTACAGTAAATCAAACACTACTGTATGCTGTCGAGGTAATTTAAACATTGCTTTAGTTTACCTCTTGTATAAGTGGGCTGCTGCCTGCCCGCTTCTGGGCCAGCCCACCTATCTTGCCCCTGTCTGGGGCCCCCATAAATAATTGGCACTATATTGGAGAAAAAAAAACATTTAGTCACATTCAAATAGTAAACAATTATTACTGTATACTGTAGGTACAGTATTATACTGTATTGCTGGTATTCAAAATATAAAGTACTGTACAAGAGTTTAGCTTCAATAGGTCATAAACAAATTGTCAAAGGAATAAAACACCACAGTACAAATACTGTAGACATTTACTGTATGTATTAGCAGTCATGACATTTCATGACCGCTTCAGAAAAAAGAGGGTTACAGTACTGTAGGTGGTGTTGTAGGGAGTACTATCCATAATAGTGGACTGTACTCAGAGCCAGCCATAAATAATATGATTCCCTAGTCAAGTTTTTGGATGCTGCCCCCTTGCACAGATGCTATTTCCGCCTCTGAGTCTGTACCCCTTTCCCAGCACCATCACCCCTCAACCATAGCAGTCCTCATTTTGGTGCTCCTCCAACCTACTGTATGTTTAAAATAGCAACAGTGTGCACATTCGGTGTGCATCCCAAAACGGTGCATGTTCTTGCTGGGAAGGGGCATGGCCACACAGTAATTCCCCAATCTGAAATGACGCCACACAGTACTGCAACTTTATTCACAACATATCATGCAATAGTGTCTCTTATTCTCGTTACATCATATGATAGTACCACATTACTCCTCAAAGTATTCCCACTTATTCACATTGCATCACATCATATTGCTCTTTGTTCACATTAGACCACACAGTAGTGCCCTTGCTACAGTATATGTTACACAACAAAGTACTGTATACACATAATGCTGCACATTAGTAATGCATTTTGTATGCACAGAATATACTGTAGGCATGCTGCATATCATATTAATCAGCAGAAGCTGCTTGTGCCCCTAGGCATTTGGCAAGTATGCCTATGCCTAGGGCAGGCTCAGACTGGAGATCAGTACGTAATCCCGCTGGACGGGATCCCGGCAGTCAAAATACAGACGCCGGAATCCCGACCACACAATCCCGACAGGGGCGGCGAGCGGAAAGCAGCCCCTTGCATGCTTGCTTCGCTCGCCACGCGGTGGGCACGGTGCCTCGCTACGCTCTACACACTATTATATCAGTAGTCAGGAAACGCAGCATGCATTTGTGTAGTGAAGAGGGTGAAAAAGGAGAGAAAGTACAGTTTGTACTGTAAGGTTATGTCAGAGGGTGTGAAGATGATCAGCTCAGTGTTATACATGTTACAGTAAGTTAGAATACAGTACAGTGCATTATGTATTTCTATTTTATTACCAGGTGTCTCCTCCACTGGTTGGCGACGGACTGTAAAAAGATAAAATACAGTTAGTCATATCAGTTGGACTTAAAGTAATGTTGGAGAAAAAAAATACTGTATTTGCAGTACCAACTATTGCTACTGTACAGTATATTTATTTACCAAAATGGTATTCTGGCTCGTCGTCTGTGGGTAAAAGAGAAGAATATTATAAGATACAGTATACAGTAAAAAGTATAGTAATAGTAAACTAGTGTCCAGGCCTAGTGACAGGTGGGTAAAAAAAGGTATGCTTGTGACAGGCATGGTGATTCCAAGGGACCCCACCGAGACCATCAGAAAATTTGTGAGTGGCCCGTATGCCGGTGATTATGACTAGACTAAGGTAGCAACTCTTTTTTGCTTTGAATTATGCATACTGTACAGTACTGTACTGTATGTGCATATTGTACAGTACACTTAAAATATTTAGCAGTTACTGTAGTGGTAATTTTTGGGATGACAGTATCAGCATACTGTAAGCATCCAACTGCGGCCCCCAAACAGATGCCGCCCCTAGGTACAGTACGTGCCTCTCGTGCCTAATGGGAAATTCATCACTGACAGTATCTAGAGAGAGAGATGAATGGAGAGACAGTGACATGGGGGGGGAGAGAGAGAGAGAGAGAGAGAGAGAGAGAGAGAGAGAGAGAGATTTAGTAACAGGTGATGTTATCCACAGAGGCAGAACTCTGGGAGGCAACGGAGTCATCTGCCGCCGGGCTCCTGCTCTGAAGGAGGGGAACCTCTCCTCCTATTCTGTGACACCATTGAATTAAGTTAATTGATAGCTGTCGCTGTCTTTTTAGTGGAAGACTTCCTCACTGGTCCACGCACCTTACAAGTCACACCCTCTTTATTATACTGAATATACACATTTTACAAGTATCACACCCAGGATTAGAAACCACAACCTATTACACTGGAAGCAGGAACCTCACTGATGAAGCGGTTTGCTCCTGTATAGCAAATATGAGAATTCTAACTACAGTATATGAAGATACTTCTCTGACAATTACAAATATTACCTACTGTACTGCATTATCGTCTGTAAGTGTAACTACTGTAGATAAATGTTAATGTGGAATGTGATTGGTTGCTACTGTATGGGCAATATCACCAGTTCAAACAAAAACAATCATCTAAAGTCCCCCATCCACTATTCCGATTTGTGCAATTTTTATCCGATTTCTACGCATTTTCCAGAAAAATCTGATGAAAAGTGCTACTCTGGTGGAATCAAATCAATGTCAGTGATAATTCTTACCACTAAATGCCGCCTCATCATACTCATCATCCTCCTCCTCGGCGGCCTGTTCCAGTGTAGGGCCTGTGAAAAAACATTAATGAGAAAAAAAAGGTTCATTCCAGGAAATACACTACTTTACACCTGACCGCTAGAATCCTGACTGCTGGTCATGCAAACCCAACCCATTGGTTTAACACAATGTACAGTACAGTACAATACTTTAGTTTACTTACCAAGTTGGGGAGAGGGCTTTTTCTCCCCTTCGTCCTCACTGTCAATAATTACTGAGTGGAAAATAAAAAAATATTATAAACAAAATACAGTAGAGTACAGTTACTACAAAATTGCACAGTAGTACAGTGCTACAGGAGGCAGAGATATATTCATAATACAGTAGGAGCAGAATGACTGTCCAGTGGTAGGGGACATACAGTACTGTACTGTGCCTGTATTTAACTCGTGTTGGAGGAGAGGCGATTTCGCACACAGAGGCGAAAAGGGGTCTTCACAGTGAGGGAAATACTGTACAGTACATGTTTGGAATTCCCTGCCTGAAAAGTAATAAAAGTGGACTTGGTCAATACTTTTAAGAATGGGCTTGAGAAAATCCTACTGTACTTACTATACTCCTCCGACTCAGAGTCCACGTACAGGTAAGTGACATCTGTGTTGAATATAAAAAAAACAAAAAGAAAAGTCAATGGGATTTCTGCAATCAGGATACCGCTGTCGGTCACTTGACTGCTGGAATCCTGACCACTGGTCACGCAAACCCAAGCCATTGGTACTGTTAATAAATCAATGAATGTAGAATGTAGAGTACTGTACAGTAGATTACAATTCTTACCAGGCTGGCCTGAAGGCTCCCCCATTTCCTCCTCCTCCTCCTCTGGCTCGGTATCAATAACGAGGCGGTCTGTGTGTACAAGATAACAAGTATTGTAAAATAAAAAAATTACAGTAATACTGTAGGAAACTAGTGTGTCTGTAACAAAAATAATGATTACCACTTCCGGAGCTCTGCTGGTCAGACGGTGGTGGTGGTGGTGGTGGTGGTGGTGGTGGTACTGTGAGAAAAAACAACAGTGCTGTAAGTGAAGCTGTCAATTTGTAACATGTACTATACAGTATCCAGGACACATGTACAGTAGTGTAACGATGACAGTCGCACCAGAATTCTCGTTACACAATACCTGGCAGTGCAGGTGGTGGTGGTGGTGGTGGTACTGTGAGAAAAAAAACAACAGTGCTGTAAGTGAAGCTGTCAATTTGTAACATGTACTATACAGTATCCAGGACACATGTACAGTAGTGTAACGATGACAGTCGCACCAGAATTCTCGTTACACAATACCTGGAAGCGCAGGTGGTGGAGGTGGTGGTGGTGGTGGTGGTGGTGGTACTGTGAGAAAAAAAACAACAGTGCTGTAAGTGAAGCTGTCAATTTGTAACATGTACTATACAGTATCCAGGACACATGTACAGTAGTGTAACGATGACAGTCGCACCAGAATTCTCGTTACACAATACCTGGAAGCGCAGGTGGTGGTGGTGGTGGTGGTACTGTGAGAAAAAAAACAACAGTGCTGTAAGTGAAGCTGTCAATTTGTAACATGTACTATACAGTATCCAGGACACATGTACAGTAGTGTAATGATGACAGTCACACCAGAATTCTCGTTACACAATACCTGGCAGTGCAGGTGGTGGTGGTGGTGGTGGTACTGTGAGAAAAAAAACAACAGTGCTGTAAGTGAAGCTGTCAATTTGTAACATGTACTATACAGTATCCAGGACACATGTACATTAAAAATAAGGTTGGCACTTCCTTCCCATTGGTGTTGGTTTACAGTATGCCGTAGTGTACTCGGACGCTCATGTAATTGCATTTCAAAGGCACAGTATTTTCCATCGTCTCCCCCCTACCCCCATCGCCCTTCCCCCCTGGGGGCCTGCACAGGGAGGAAATTCAGGTCCTGTGCAATACACAAACGCTGAAGATCTACAGTACTGTTTTGCTCAGTTGGTAGCGTCAGAATACACTCATTTCATTCCCGCTGTTTAGGTGCATTTAGCGTAAAGAATCGCTCCTGCAGATGTACTTTGATTTATGTGAAACCTGTGTGCATCCTTCCATTGACTGTCTTACAATGTAAATAAAATAATACAGTGCATTATTACAGAAAAAAAAAAAAAAGAAAGAAAGAAAGCACATCAGGTCTCGAACCCTGGACCCCCAGCGAGGGAGGTGGGAGCCTTCACCCCTAGCCCACGACGCCTCATGAGAGATTTCCAATTTCATGTGTGAAAGTACTGCAAACAGCGGCCGGCCCCCGCCCCATTGCTGTTGGTTTATGCCTTAGAGGACTCGGACGCTCGCATTTGTAAAGCACGGTGTTTTCCTCCGCCTCCTGCTAGCCTGTTGCCCTTCCCCCATGGGAGCCTGCACAGATCATGCAGTAGACAGGGAGGGAATGCAAATGCAGGTCATGTGCAATACACAAACGCCCACTGTAGTACTGTTTTGCTCACTTACAGTACTGTACTGTAGGTTGCATTTAGCGTAAAGAATCGCTCCTGCAGATGTACTTTGATTTATGTGAAACCTGTGTGCATCCTTCCATTGGATGTACTGTATTGGAGAGAAAAAAAAAAATGTTACAGTGAATGTCACGGGAACACATTAAAAATAAGGTTGGCACTTCCTTCCCATTGGTGTTGGTCTACAGTATGCCGTAGTGTACTCGGACGCTCATGTAATTGCATTTCAAAGGCACAGTATTTTCCATCGTCTCCCCCCTACCCCCATCGCCCTTCCCCCCTGGGGGCCTGCACAGGGAGGAAATTCAGGTCCTGTGCAATACACAAACGCTGAAGATCTACAGTACTGTTTTGCTCAGTTGGTAGCGTCAGAATACACTCATTTCATTCCCGCTGTTTAGGTGCATTTAGCGTAAAGAATCGCTCCTGCAGATGTACTTTGATTTATGTGAAACCTGTGTGCATCCTTCCATTGACTGTCTTACAATGTAAATAAAATAATACAGTGCATTATTACAGAAAAAAAAAAAAAAGAAAGAAAGAAAGCACATCAGGTCTCGAACCCTGGACCCCCAGCGAGGGAGGTGGGAGCCTTCACCCCTAGCCCACGACGCCTCATGAGAGATTTCCAATTTCATGTGTGAAAGTACTGCAAACAGCGGCCGGCCCCCGCCCCATTGCTGTTGGTTTATGCCTTAGAGGACTCGGACGCTCGCATTTGTAAAGCACGGTGTTTTCCTCCGCCTCCTGCTAGCCTGTTGCCCTTCCCCCATGGGAGCCTGCACAGATCATGCAGTAGACAGGGAGGGAATGCAAATGCAGGTCATGTGCAATACACAAACGCCCACTGTAGTACTGTTTTGCTCACTTACAGTACTGTACTGTAGGTTGCATTTAGCGTAAAGAATCGCTCCTGCAGATGTACTTTGATTTATGTGAAACCTGTGTGCATCCTTCCATTGGATGTACTGTATTGGAGAGAAAAAAAAAAATGTTACAGTGAATGTCACGGGAACACATTAAAAATAAGGTTGGCACTTCCTTCCCATTGGTGTTGGTCTACAGTATGCCGTAGTGTACTCGGACGCTCATGTAATTGCATTTCAAAGGCACAGTATTTTCCATCGTCTCCCCCCTACCCCCATCGCCCTTCCCCCCTGGGGGCCTGCACAGGGAGGAAATTCAGGTCCTGTGCAATACACAAACGCTGAAGATCTACAGTACTGTTTTGCTCAGTTGGTAGCGTCAGAATACACTCATTTCATTCCCGCTGTTTAGGTGCATTTAGCGTAAAGAATCGCTCCTGCAGATGTACTTTGATTTATGTGAAACCTGTGTGCATCCTTCCATTGACTGTCTTACAATGTAAATAAAATAATACAGTGCATTATTACAGAAAAAAAAAAAAAAAAAAGAAAGAAAGAAAGCACATCAGGTCTCGAACCCTGGACCCCCAGCGAGGGAGGTGGGAGCCTTCACCCCTAGCCCACGACGCCTCATGAGAGATTTCCAATTTCATGTGTGAAAGTACTGCAAACAGCGGCTGGCCCCCGCCCCATTGCTGTTGGTTTATGCCTTAGAGGACTCGGACGCTCGCATTTGTAAAGCACGGTGTTTTCCTCCGCCTCCTGCTAGCCTGTTGCCCTTCCCCCATGGGAGCCTGCACAGATCATGCAGTAGACAGGGAGGGAATGCAAATGCAGGTCATGTGCAATACACAAACGCCCACTGTAGTACTGTTTTGCTCACTTACAGTACTGTACTGTAGGTTGCATTTAGCGTAAAGAATCGCTCCTGCAGATGTACTTTGATTTATGTGAAACCTGTGTGCATCCTTCCATTGGATGTACTGTATTGGAGAGAAAAAAAAAATGTTACAGTGAATGTCACGGGAACACATTAAAAATAAGGTTGGCACTTCCTTCCCATTGGTGTTGGTTTACAGTATGCCGTAGTGTACTCGGACGCTCATGTAATTGCATTTCAAAGGCACAGTATTTTCCATCGTCTCCCCCCTACCCCCATCGCCCTTCCCCCCTGGGGGCCTGCACAGGGAGGAAATTCAGGTCCTGTGCAATACACAAACGCTGAAGATCTACAGTACTGTTTTGCTCAGTTGGTAGCGTCAGAATACACTCATTTCATTCCCGCTGTTTAGGTGCATTTAGCGTAAAGAATCGCTCCTGCAGATGTACTTTGATTTATGTGAAACCTGTGTGCATCCTTCCATTGACTGTCTTACAATGTAAATAAAATAATACAGTGCATTATTACAGAATAAAAAAAAAAAAAAAGAAAGAAAGAAAGCACATCAGGTCTCGAACCCTGGACCCCCAGCGAGGGAGGTGGGAGCCTTCACCCCTAGCCCACGACGCCTCATGAGAGATTTCCAATTTCATGTGTGAAAGTACTGCAAACAGCGGCCGGCCCCCGCCCCATTGCTGTTGGTTTATGCCTTAGAGGACTCGGACGCTCGCATTTGTAAAGCACGGTGTTTTCCTCCGCCTCCTGCTAGTCCTCCATTCCCATTATGAATTAGCGAACTCAGACGCTCATATATTTTAAAAGCACGGTGTTTATACATTGTACTGTACATTCTTCCTTTTACACAATTACTGTAGTTGCGTCTCCATACACATACAGTACAGTACTCCATACTTTTTCCACCGCCTCCCGTTACGCCTACAGTATTGCCAGAGCTGTAGATTAATCCGCCGCTATACTGTACGATCGAAAGTACTGGATTAGTGGAGCATTAGCCACACAGTGGTGGAGATGTGTAATGCATGATGAGTATCTAGATCGCCTCAACGCGCCTGCCTGTGATTAAACTCAGCTATCGCATTAGCGTGACTAAACGCCCGTCTCGGCGGAGAAACAGTCAAGATAAAGGTGGTTACATCTGTATGATGGAGGAGGACCAGTGAATAAAAAAAATAGAAGGATGATGTATGACGGAGGAGGAACAGTGGATAAAAAGAATAGAAGGATGATGTATGACGGAGGAGGACCAGTGGATAAAAAGAATAGAAGGATGATGTATGACGGAGAAGGACCAGTGGATAAAAAGGATAAAAAGGATAGGAGGATGACGTATGATGGAGGAGGACCAGTTTTGGTGATGTTACGGGAGGGGGGACCTGAATGTAGATATTTAGTCAATACGTCCCTTGGGATGGGTCATGAACCGTCTCCCCGTCATATGTCCTATGGCAGAGAGGGCAGACTGTTCTTCATGCAACTGATTTTCAGGTGACGCACACGGGGGGGGGGGGGGGGGGGGTTGGACATACATGTTAACTTACAGATTGTCGCTCCCCTTAGATAGATCAGTGTTTATCATCCTGCTATGAGTACTGTGGCAGTGAGGGGTGTGAAAAGGATATTCCTTCATTTTGCGTAATATGACGCCTGGCGAGGGGAGTGGCTGCGTCCTTTGTAATTGGTTGCTAGGTAGCACCAGTATTTGCTGGTGTTAATATCCTGGTTAAAACTGGTTAAAACAGCTGTGAGTATAATATACAATATGGGGGCATGAAGTCTGCCATTCCTGTACATGACTGGTAGTCACTGATCATGGAACTGAGTTTGTGCTCTGATATGTTCCTAAAATGAGTAATAGTAAGATTAATTAAAATAATAATATTAACAACAATATTTAAAAAAATAATAAATAAGAATAAAGATGACAATGAAAAGTACAGTATGCGCTTTATTAGGAAATCTAAGGTAACAGTTTACCCAGAGGTGTAGCTAGGTGCCATGGTGCCTGGCGCAAGGGTATGTTTCGGCGCCCCCTCCCCTGTACTGAATTGGGGGCATGTTACATTTTTTTTTTTTAAATAAAGTATTTTTATTTCGAAGGAGAGTAGTTTGCATACAGACATTGCATAACAGGAACACATTAAACACGTAATGACATGTCCTCATCGGGGAACAGCATTCACTTTCGACTTATTTTCAAACTATGTCATTTGCTCATATGCGCATAGGAATGTACAGTTATATATACCATTATTTTGCATTATCCGTACACTCTAGTATTCATGAAATCACATTATACTGTGTTTTGTTCCCCCCCCCCCCCCCCCCTCAAATATAACTCTTACGGACAATCCGTCCGAGTAAAACCCTTTAAAAGAGAAGAAAACAATCAGAAACCAAACACAGAGAACCCCAGAAATAAAAAAATAAAAAAAACAAAGAGACAAAAAACATTAGGGGAAGAGGACGCATTGGGGGATACTAGCACTCTAAATCCTACCCTGTCCAGATGGGCACAGAGCCACTCTCTCATTCACAACCCATTGGGTGAGAGGGAAGCCTATGGCCCTAGAAGATCATAACTTGGCAAATCCAGGACCTGTTAGTAACCCTATCACCATTAAGTTGTAGGGTCTGGGACGGAGTATATGGATTCCAGCCATGGAGACCAAATTCTTTCAAATTTAGCGGAGGCATTGTGTTTCATATAAATGTATCGTTCCTTAAAAACAGTGTAGTTTATTAGTGCCTTAAGAGCGGGGAGTGTAGGGCCCTTAGGGGCCATCCATAGCCTCGCAATGCTCACCTTCGCCATTGCACATATGTTGCGAGCATATAGGCCCTCTGGACCAGACACAAAGTCAGAGCTACCCATTCCCAGGATGCAAAATTGCGGAGTAAGCATGGCCTCGTCCACCCCTGTGTTCCCCAGAATCGATCCGACCCCCGCCCAGAAAGCCCGCAACACCGGACAATCCCAAATGAGGTGCCAAAAAGTACCTGCAGTCATCCCACACTTAGGGCAGTCACCCACACGACCCGTCCCGAATTTGGCCAGTCTGGCCGGGGTCATATATATTCTATGCAAAAGGAAGTATTGTATCTGTTGATACCTGATGGATTCGTGCACGGAGTTTCCAAAGCAAGGGCCCAGTTCTCTTCATCTATGGGGCCCAGATCCTGCTCCCATTTGACACGGAGACGTGTCAAAGGATCTATATGGAGTTTGGCGAGTAGATAACCATAAGCATGGGAAATCATCTTAACTCGACCCAGCATACTTACAAAGGTCTTAATGGGAAATGGTATAATTTTAGGGGGGGAATTGGCGAATTGGGACTGCAAGGCATGTCTGAGCTGGAGGTATCTAAAAAAATAGGAGTTAGGCAAATTAAACTCATCTTTTAGTTGTTGGAAGGATTTGAGCGTATTATCCGTATAAAGGTGATTTATGGAAATCACTGATTTAGGGGCCCAAACTTCCCTCCCCTCGAGCGCATACAGTTCAGGGAGCCATTTAGAATACCAGAGGGGGGTGTCCGGGTCCAATCCATCAAATTTCAAAAGAATTTTTAGTGCCTGCCACACCTTCATGGCTTGGTATATAAGAGGAGGGAGGAACCGGGCCAAGCTCCCACTCAGCAACACCTGCAGGGGGGATAAGTCGGGGAAGTAGCATTGGACAAATACCCAGTGTAGAGAAGTGACGCCAGTATCCTGCACCCATGCACTAATATGAGACAGCTGAGCGGCATAGTAGTACATCTGAAAGTTTGGCAAGGCCAGACCTCCGTCGCTGCGCAGCCTGGTGAGCGTGTTCAGCTGTATTCTAGTACGTTTGTTAGCCCATATTAAAGAAGACAGGACACTATTCAATTTTCTAAAGAAGGATGGATGAATATATACAGGGGATTGCAGAACCACATATAGAATCTTAGGTAGTATTATCATTTTTACGAGGCTGACCCTGCCAGATACAGTCAATGGAAGCTTACACCAAGTCTTGGATTTACAAGTAATTTGTTGCATGATCGGATCAAGGTTCAAAGGTGTAAAGTCAGAGGGGTCATTGGTTACCTGAATCCCAAGATATTTAAATTTCGCCGTCCAACATAGCGGCAGGGAGATTTTAGGAGCAGCAGGGGGGGGGGGCAATCACAGGCATAATAGAGGACTTAGACCAGTTAATATGAAGGCCTGAATATACACCGAACTCCTCAATCAATTGCAACACTGTAGGCATAGACCTGGTGTAATCCTGCAGAAACAACAGCATGTCGTCAGCGTAAAGGGCAATCCTATCCTCACGAGGGCCGGTATGAATGCCCACCACGCCTGGGTGGGACCTTATTAGACAGGCCAAGGGTTCGATGGCCAGGGCAAACAAGGTTGGGGACAGAGGACATCCCTGCCTGGTCCCGCGAAACAGGCGGAACGAGGGAGAGATATAGCCATTCACTGAGATCCTGGCAGTCGGGTGCTGATAAAGCAATTTAATCCATTTTATAAAATTAGGCCCGAAACCCATAGCTGTCATGACCTCCCATATATAGGACCACTCGATACTGTCAAATGCCTTGGCGGCATCCAGTGAGACCACTACCGAGTCAGAGGGGAAGTCATATGGGATTTGTAAAATGGTATATAATCTACGTAGGTTAATAGAAGTGGACATCCCTGGGATAAAGCCGGTCTGGTCGGAGTGGATAATGGAAGTAATTACGGTGTTGAGTCGAACTGCTAAAATCTTTGCCAGGATCTTAGCGTCAGTGGGAATCAATGATATCGGTCTATAGGATTCTGGGGATCTAGGGTCTTTTCCGGGCTTCGGGATCACTATAATAATTG
This sequence comes from Pseudophryne corroboree, assembly GCF_028390025.1. Taxonomy (NCBI): domain Eukaryota; kingdom Metazoa; phylum Chordata; class Amphibia; order Anura; family Myobatrachidae; genus Pseudophryne; species Pseudophryne corroboree. The sequence continues at coordinate 1,229,789,980 of NC_086444.1, forward strand.
CCTCCGCCATAGAGGGGGGAAGTTGATCATTAACAAAAATATCAGAATACAGGGCGTGAAGCCTAGGACCGAAGAAATCAATGTGGGTCTTGTATACCTCTGAGGGGATGCCGTCATAGCCCGGTGCCTTGCCGCTGGGAGACAAGCCAATAGCCGCCGTTACCTCTTCCAGAGTTAAGGGTGCCTCCAGCATCTCAGAGGCCTCCGGGGGGAGTGTGGGTAGGGGAATATTACTTAAATAAGCGGAGAGGTCTGATGTCGAGTCTACCAGTTGTGAACTGTAGACCTCAGCATAGTAGGAGCGGAATAGCTGCGCAATTTCCGGCGTGGTGTTCACAAGGGCGCCATCGCTACCGGTCATCTGAGCAATTGTAGAACCTGGGCGGTCACTGTGCACCAATCGAGCCAACAGGCCACCTGGCCTATCGCCCTGCATGTAAATATTAGTAGCCTGAAATAGAAGCGAGCGCGAGTTTTTATCAGATAGATGAGCCACCCATGCCGACTGGGCCGCCAGCCAGCGTACCTTCAGCGCAGGGGTGCCATCCACCAAGTATCTAGATTCCAAATCCCTGGCGTCACTCTCAAGGGCTCGCTCTCTCTCCCTGCAGGACATTTTGAGGGCAGAAATACGTCTAATATACGTTCCCCTTAGGAATGCCTTAAATGAATCCCAAACCACTGTTCCGGGGGCCGAGCCTACATTGTCAGTAAAGTATCCCTCCCACTGAGTCACCTGGTCAGAGCAGTCACCTATTTGCAGCAGCCAGGAAGGATGCAGTTTCCAATAAGATTGACCCCTCTGGCTCACCATAGCGAGAGTCAACACCATAGGGGAGTGTACTAGAAGAAAGGGAGAGAAAGAAGGCTCTTGTGTGGGCGCACTCTTGAAAGAAAAGGAAAATTCCTATAACGTATAGAAAGAAATGCTTAAAACATAACTTTTAATGTATATGATAAAAATACCCCTATACATGATCCATATCAAAGAAAGATTGTGTTAGTTTAGAATTAATTATTATTAATTATTGATTAATAAAATGTTCTGGTCTGTGTAATCACACTTGGTAATTGGAATGGTTGTAGACATTGATTGGTCTTACCTCCAATTCCCTGACCAGCACAGAAAATCTGTGTTAATGGAACCAGGGAGTGATCATAAGAGTTATTAGATGAGTAAGACCCACTTGGGCTACTTGGTTCAAAATTGGTAAATCTCCTGCATGGAGGTGAGTTGGAGTTTCAGACGTAAGCCAAGAGAATTAGTATTAAGCCTCAAAAAGAAAAAGAAGGGGGGAAGGAAGAATTAGTGGTGATACTGCTGTTGGTATTGCAAATACATGTGGAGGGAAATGGTCCCAACTCTACAACACCGGGTATTCGCAGGAAGTCTCCTCTCCTGGTACTGACCCGGCCCAACGCTGTTTGGCTTCCAAGATCAGACGAGATCGGGCATTGGCAGCGTGGTATGATAGTAGAGAATTTTTCAATTGCACCAATGAGAGTGCACCTATATAAGAAGCAGAAGAAAGAGGAAAAAGGGGAGACAGAAATATTAGGAACGAAAAAAAGGGAATGAAAATAGTATAGAGAAGAAAGGGAATGAATCAGTGTAGCATAATTGATGGATCTGCTTTCTGCGTTAGACACAGCTCAGCAATTCCCACTTGTGTGGTGTCGTGTTCTGTGAATCGCAGATGAGAGTCCATGAAGCAATAGTGAAGTATGGAAGGGAGATATGAGAGATAGGCTAGGTTGGTATCAAAAATTAATTAATTAAGCATTGATTTAGAAAAGCGCATTATTATGTAACATGCATATTTGGAATAAAGTTTGAAAGTTCAACGAGTATGCTGAGGCTCACGATGAAATCAGATAATTATCAGACAGAATACTGGCCTCTGCTTGAAAAAAGTATTTTTTGTAGTATAAATACTTTAACAGGTATTGCTTTTGAAAGAATAAGGGAAGAGAAAAGAAAAATGGGGGATGAAAAAGACAATTGGGGCTATATATTTTAGACAGTGATGCTGTGGCAATGAGCTATATGTGTGCTGCATATGTCCAAATGACATGGAATAACATACAACAAGTAAATATAAAGCGCATCAAGAGTTTGTGGTCTGCGCAGAATATACACAGCACGGCAGTGGAACTCTGATAGGAATGCACAGGTCTAGACATATGCTGTATAGTCAAGCATTTTAGTAAATACACTTAATGTGTTGTTGTCTGTGCGTACTATATACAGAAAAGGGCACCAATAGGTCCAATCGGATATGATGGGGGCTTAATGCCCATCAAGTGGTTGCTGTCTGTGCTAGGTATGCATGGGACAGCAGCAGGCTTATAGTCAATGGTACTATCAGCCAGAAGATATCTACAAATGCCACATAACTGTTAACATGCTGTCTAATACAACATAATTATTAAGTACAAAAAGGTATGTTGCTGTCTGTGCAGGATATGCACAGAACAGCTGAGGCTTACGGTCACCAAAATAGGAGAAGGAAGGCAGGTTAAGGCAGTGTCATGTGCCCAGGCAGGAGCTGAGAGATTACTCCATGTGTGGTCCCCCTCTCGGAATGGAAAACGCGTTTCGCCCTGACGGGCTTGTTCACTTCCGGGTTTAGGAGGGAGTGTGAAGCGTGGGGTTATATAGCAGCTGCGGGGTGTATACTACCCTTTAATTAGAGGTATAATTGGCGCTGGGCTGAGGGTAGTAATGGCCGCTGTGAAGCGTCTGTCTGTTGTTATGGGGACGGAGCATGACGTGCAATAGGGGGCGGGGCTTGTGCGATCACGGGAAGCCACTGGTTGACTGGCCGTGTATGCACACATGATGGCCCTGAAGTATCGCGAGATCGCGGGCGCCATATTTGTGGATGGCAATTGCCTGTTTGTATTGCAAATGAGTACTTGGCGCCATCTTAATTAATGGCAAATCAGCGGTGCTGGGAAGGGAAGACTGAATTTAAACATAGATTGAATATGGAGTTAAAGAAACATTATAGTAGGTAGAATCCTGGGTGGGGAGGCAGGTGGGAGAAAATTATAGTGGCGTAAATAAAGATAGAATTAATTAAATATGAAAAAATAAATAAGTAAATATTGATAAATAAAATTAAAAATAATAAAAATTTATAGAGAAATTTATATTGACAAGGGATAAATGAAATTGAAAAATAAAAATAATAAAAAATGAAAGGTGAAAAATTTTTCTTGAAAAACAAAGTAATTCTTAGAGAGTACAAAGTCGAGTAATCTCAGAAGGAAATTAGAGAAATCTTTCTCGCCACCTTGGTCCAGATAATATTTGACAGCTCTAATGCCTTGGTGATGGTTAATGCTAGTGTAGAGTGCCTCTACATCTAGAGTCACCAGAAGAAAATTGGTTTCAAAATGCCCCTTAATCCATTCCACTTCACTCACCTTTTGTTCACCATTTCTTATCTTCCCCCTTTCCCCTTCCCCCCACCCCCCACCCTTCTCATTTACACATTATAATCCTTCCACATCCCTAAATTATGGTTCCCATTTGTGTTCACATCTTTTCCCTGTATATCAACCCAAAAAAACCTTTTTGGCACTGCTGACCTGCCATTCTGTCCCAATTCCCAAGGTAATGTTATCATCATTTTTCATAATCATTCCACTTCCATTTTTTCACCTTTCATTTTTTATTATTTTTATTTTTCAATTTCATTTATCCCTTGTCAATATAAATTTCTCTATAAATTTTTATTATTTTTAATTTTATTTATCAATATTTACTTATTTATTTTTTCATATTTAATTAATTCTATCTTTATTTACGCCACTATAATTTTCTCCCACCTGCCTCCCCACCCAGGATTCTACCTACTATAATGTTTCTTTAACTCCATATTCAATCTATGTTTAAATTCAGTCTTCCCTTCCCAGCACCGCTGATTTGCCATTAATTAAGATGGCGCCAAGTACTCATTTGCAATACAAACAGGCAATTGCCATCCACAAATATGGCGCCCGCGATCTCGCGATACTTCAGGGCCATCATGTGTGCATACACGGCCAGTCAACCAGTGGCTTCCCGTGATCGCACAAGCCCCGCCCCCTATTGCACGTCATGCTCCGTCCCCATAACAACAGACAGACGCTTCACAGCGGCCATTACTACCCTCAGCCCAGCGCCAATTATACCTCTAATTAAAGGGTAGTATACACCCCGCAGCTGCTATATAACCCCACGCTTCACACTCCCTCCTAAACCCGGAAGTGAACAAGCCCGTCAGGGCGAAACGCGTTATCCGTTCCGAGAGGGGGACCACACATGGAGTAATCTCTCAGCTCCTGCCTGGGCACATGACACTGCCTTAACCTGCCTTCCTTCTCCTATTTTGGTGACCGTAAGCCTCAGCTGTTCTGTGCATATCCTGCACAGACAGCAACATACCTTTTTGCACTTAATAATTATGTTGTATTAGACAGCATGTTAACAGTTATGTGGCATTTGTAGATATCTTCTGGCTGATAGTACCATTGACTATAAGCCTGCTGCTGTCCCATGCATACCTAGCACAGACAGCAACCACTTGATGGGCATTAAGCCCCCATCATATCCGATTGGACCTATTGGTGCCCTTTTCTGTATATAGTACGCACAGACAACAACACATTAAGTGTATTTACTAAAATGCTTGACTATACAGCATATGTCTAGACCTGTGCATTCCTATCAGAGTTCCACTGCCGTGCTGTGTATATTCTGCGCAGACCACAAACTCTTGATGCGCTTTATATTTACTTGTTGTATGTTATTCCATGTCATTTGGACATATGCAGCACACATATAGCTCATTGCCACAGCATCACTGTCTAAAATATATAGCCCCAATTGTCTTTTTCATCCCCCATTTTTCTTTTCTCTTCCCTTATTCTTTCAAAAGCAATACCTGTTAAAGTATTTATACTACAAAAAATACTTTTTTCAAGCAGAGGCCAGTATTCTGTCTGATAATTATCTGATTTCATCGTGAGCCTCAGCATACTCGTTGAACTTTCAAACTTTATTCCAAATATGCATGTTACATAATAATGCGCTTTTCTAAATCAATGCTTAATTAATTAATTTTTGATACCAACCTAGCCTATCTCTCATATCTCCCTTCCATACTTCACTATTGCTTCATGGACTCTCATCTGCGATTCACAGAACACGACACCACACAAGTGGGAATTGCTGAGCTGTGTCTAACGCAGAAAGCAGATCCATCAATTATGCTACACTGATTCATTCCCTTTCTTCTCTATACTATTTTCATTCCCTTTTTTTCGTTCCTAATATTTCTGTCTCCCCTTTTTCCTCTTTCTTCTGCTTCTTATATAGGTGCACTCTCATTGGTGCAATTGAAAAATTCTCTACTATCATACCACGCTGCCAATGCCCGATCTCGTCTGATCTTGGAAGCCAAACAGCGTTGGGCCGGGTCAGTACCAGGAGAGGAGACTTCCTGCGAATACCCGGTGTTGTAGAGTTGGGACCATTTCCCTCCACATGTATTTGCAATACCAACAGCAGTATCACCACTAATTCTTCCTTCCCCCCTTCTTTTTCTTTTTGAGGCTTAATACTAATTCTCTTGGCTTACGTCTGAAACTCCAACTCACCTCCATGCAGGAGATTTACCAATTTTGAACCAAGTAGCCCAAGTGGGTCTTACTCATCTAATAACTCTTATGATCACTCCCTGGTTCCATTAACACAGATTTTCTGTGCTGGTCAGGGAATTGGAGGTAAGACCAATCAATGTCTACAACCATTCCAATTACCAAGTGTGATTACACAGACCAGAACATTTTATTAATCAATAATTAATAATAATTAATTCTAAACTAACACAATCTTTCTTTGATATGGATCATGTATAGGGGTATTTTTATCATATACATTAAAAGTTATGTTTTAAGCATTTCTTTCTATACGTTATAGGAATTTTCCTTTTCTTTCAAGAGTGCGCCCACACAAGAGCCTTCTTTCTCTCCCTTTCTTCTAGTACATGTACTCTCTGGCTCTGGGCGCACCACCAAGCGGGACAACTCTATTCATTGAAGTAAAAGACATAGTCTTCTCTTCTTTTTTCCTATTTTGGAGTGCCTTATTGTCCAAATGTTGGTTCCACATTATTAAAACAGTATTATTTTACCAGTGCCCGATCGCCCTTTGTCTAGTCTAACCATAGGGGAGTGATCAGATATACCCCGGGCCTCGTATTGGACGTCAACCACCCTAGGGAGAAGAACGGGGGAGAGTAGGGTCAGATCGATCCTGGAGAACGAACCATGCGTGCCAGAGAAGCATGAAAACTGTCTAGTCGTAGGGTGCCGAGCTCTCCACACATCCACCCACTGCAAATTATTCAGAAAATCAGCAAATTTAGTAGGACCAGAGCGGACCCCAGCAGCCTGCGGAGAGCGCCATCTGTCTAAAGCTAAATTCATGACATTGTTAAAGTCACCCAAGCAGATTACCGGAGTGTCCGGAGAGGAGGCTATGAATGAAGCGGCTTGCTGTAGTACATCGTACGAGAATGGGGGGGGGGGATATAAACCGCCAGTATGTAGTAGGGTTGGGAACTTAGTCTACATTCAAGGAACACAAATCGACCGTATTTGTCAGTCTTGACCGATACCAGCTCAAATTGGACCGATTTCTTTATCAGGATTGACACACCCCTGGAGGAAGAGGAGTGAGAAGCGTGATAGGCCCAGCCCACCCAGGGTCTTCTAAGTGACAGTAACCTATTCCCCTCCAAGTGAGTCTCGCAGAGACATGCAACATCCGGGCCATATTTCCGAAGTGTAGTTAATACTAAGGAACGCTTTATCTTATTATTTAAACCTCGAACATTCCATGTCAGAAATTTCAAATTAGCCATAGATCTGGTAATATTCTATGTAATAACCTAAAGATACAGTCCAGCGAATATTCCTGGAAATTGTTAGTGACGGTAATAACAGTGCTATACTACTCAATCCCTGATTCTTAATCGACAGTATCCAATGCATCAGACATACTTCCCACATCAAAATGAATGTACTCCAAAACAAATTTAAGCATGAGAAAAATAACAAACTATAGAAAGAAAAAAACTTGTGTAAGGCACAGCAACAAGCTGTTCGCTGAACTCTCCCCCCCTCCCCGTATACCACCCCTAACTTCGGCATACTTAAATCCCAAACTATCGTTTCTATCTCTCAAGGGCTAAATACTAAACAAAACCCTTAACCAAAGTCAAGCGATCAAGAGAAAGAAAAAAAAAGTCCTGAGCCACCAACGCCAAGGGGGGGCTCCCTGGACACTGGGTAGATGCCTCTGGTGGTCCCAACCGATCATTAGACAGTGCATGGCCTCAATCCGGGGCCATCTGGCGCGCTCCCGGAGCATATCTGTCCAGCCATTGGGCCGCCTCTCTAGGGGAATTGAAGAATTTGGTTTCCCCGTCCGCTAAAACCCGGAGTCGGGAGGGGAATAGCATAGAGTAGGAGACGTTCAGGTCTCTTGATAGGCATAAACTGGGCTCGATCCTTCTGGACTTCCGCGGCAAAATCAGGAAAAGCAGACACGGTAACCGCGTTTCTGGTAAGGGGGCCTTTTGTGCGTCCCAACCGGAGGACCGAGTCACGGTCCTTATAATGCAGAAATTTGGCGATGAAGGTGCGCGGAGGGGCGCCAGGAGGTAGAGGACGAGATGGTATCCGGTGTGCACGCTCCACCGTAAACTGTGCCGTGAAGGATTCAGCGCCGTACAGTTCCTTAAGCCATGACTCCAGGAAGACCTCAGGCTGGGAGCCCTCCTCCTTCTCCGGCAGGCCCACAAATCGCACATTATTTCTACGCAGCCGACCCTCCATGTCTAGTAATTTGGATTGAAGGGATGTTACTTGCTGGGTTACCGTGGAAATAGATTGTTTCATAGGACCGCACATATCCTCCAGATTCGAGACACGGGTTTCTGCCTCTCCCACTCTCTCTCGTATGCGCTGGACGTCCTGCCGAAGCAGTGAGAGCTCACACTGCACTTTCTCCATCTTATCTGAAAGACGCTGTTCCGATCCAGCTATTGCCTCCAGCACTTGTTGAAGAGATGGAGCTGCGGGTGTGTTAGGGGATTCAGCAGCTGTTGCAGATGGGGAGTAGGAGTGGGACGGAGAGGTCCCCTGCGAAGCGGCCTGCGAGGCCCGTTGGTTTAGTGGGTTAGGTTGTCTGGCAAATTTCTCCAGCTTCGCCGCAGCCGTGCGCTGGCCGTCCCGAACCATGACGGACAATAGGTAGTAACAGACACTCCGGTATAATCTCAGGTCAAAAGCGTAGAAGGAGACTTCAGCAATGAGTGAATTTTAGGGTTGTAATAAGCAGAAACACATCCGCAGCTGGTCTCCAAAGTAGTAGGCAAATGTAAAAGAAAGTACTGGCAGCGTCCCAGAATATAGGTGAGAGCAGGAGCGATGCAGTTATTTAGTATGTAAAATAAGACAGCAACTGAAGTCAAAGTGTAATTTGATCCCAGGAGGTAGAAGTCACTCACCAGTTACATATCAGTCAGCCTTTAAGTGAGAGTGTTCCCTCTATGACTGGAAGCAGCAGTCCAGAGCAGTGGGGCCGGGAATCTCCAAAATTGTGGCCGGGGATCCGGAGGAGGTATAGGCTGCAAATCCGGAAGTATGTCTCCTCGGCCGTACAGACCCCGGGGAGAGCGGGGAAATCGCCTGCCGGTGCCCTGCAGCGTAGGGGAGAAAAGCAGGGTATTCAGGCACACCAAAGGGGCCAGGATATTACAGGAGGATGTTTAATCCAGGGAGCTCCCGGGATCTGCTTCTTACGCCTGTGCTGCCGTGGCCACGCCCCCCGGGGGCATGTTACATTTAAAAAGAAAAAAATATTGAACAATCCTAGATTGGTGACAGGGCCGGTTCTAGACCTTGTGGAACTCAGGTCAAAAGTTTTCTTTGGGCGCCCCACATGATTAAAACAGGGACAGTGCGCACCGAGCGATTACCCCCTCTGCTTCTCCTCCTGCTCTGCAGCTGCCTGTACAGCTGCTCGCGGTATAGCGGACAGAAGGAGGAGGTGGGCAGGTGGCAACGCGCCCTCTAACTTTTCCAGCGCCCAAAACTCGCGCTCCCTGGAACCACCCTCGCTACGCCCCTGAGTTTACCATTACTCCCGAATTTTACATTCAGGGTTTGAGTAGCTTTGATTTAATATATTAAATTAAATATTGTATACATATTTGACTAATTACTAAGCAGTGCTAATTAGGTGGCTACAACGTTGGTGTTCTACACATTCCTACAATGATGTCGACCCACATGTACTACCATGAGAGTTCTACCTACGTTATTAATGCGTATACGTCAACGCTGATTAATTCGCTGTTACACCAGTATTTTATGATGGTATATATCTGTAAATGCCAAAGTATGTTTCTAAATACTGATAATGTAGTTACTACATTGGTGATTTCAGCAACAGTGCCAAAATGATACTAAGGTATAGACCCCTCGTGTTATACATACAGTTCCGATGTATAACCAATAATGCTCATAAATTGGCTGTTGTGCCAGTGTTAGCACATTGGCGATGATTCGGGTAAGTGTAAATGCATATACTGCCCGGGCACCGCGTGGCTCGTAAATTGCAAAGAAATCTGAGGTATTACAAATAGGAGTGAGATGCAAAGAAATAGGCTCCTAATCCGTATGAGGGTTTAGTGTAACTAAATTTCTATAATTGGTGAATATAACTACCCTTTTGTGGGATTCACAGAATGGCTATGTCACAAGCCATGGAGTGAGTAAAGTACTTGAATGAGGAACTACTCTATAGGGCCTGAGTGATCCTAGGTGAAGGTGGGGTAACAAGGTGATGTGAAAAATCACATGAGGAAGGTGAGGAAGTGAAGGTTTTAGGGTGGCAAGGTCACACTTAGATTAGGCCACAATGGTGAAAAAAATACGTGTAAAAAAAACTGTGACAAGATCAATTGTTAATGATATTAATTCCTCTGTTTGTAAGGGGTAGGGTGTCTATGTGAGTAAAAGACATTAATTCTGGTAATGAATATGACTAGGGTGTGAGACTGGGGCTATAAATATAGGGATCATACCGTTGACATTATTGGTAATAGAGATATAGTATCTCGGTGATTGGGAAAGCCTGAAATGTGAAATTAATGGGTGAGTATTGATTGGTGAGGGATAGGGGATTGGGACGGCAGGTGGAAGGTCCATACTAGGGACTGCCTGAGGTCTGGAATGGGGGAAAGGGGGAGGGAGGATGAGAGAGAGTATAAAATGTGTAGTGTGACATTGTCCATTGTTCTTCATTACAGTTGGTTATCATAGTGGCAATGTCGTATGGTGACCCTGAGATAGGTCATATATGTGTAAAATATGTCATATATTGCTAGTAAATCCCTTAAGGTGAGGTTAATGTGTTCCCAAGGTAAGAGTAGTTATTTCAAAGAAAGACTCCGTAGTTGATATTTTCATTTAAGCCCAGGGGTTTCAGACCACCTAGGCAGAAGATCCACTCACTTTCCCTCTTGAGGCGTTCCTTGGTAATATCACCTCCTTTAATTCCCAATTGAATTCTGTCTAGACCAAAAATTCTCAAATATTTTGGGGAGTCTTTATGGTGTGAATGGAAATGCCTAGCGACAGATGTCAGTTGTTTCATATGGGAGAGATCTGGTGTCGCATTACAGATGGTTCCCATGTGTTCCAGAATTCTTTCTTTGAACTTGCGCGTGGTCATGCCCACATATTTGATCTCACAGCTGCAGGTCAAACAATAAATCACCGTCTGTGTATTGCAATTGAAAAAATCTTTTATTTGGATATCTTGTCCATATCTGTCTGTCACTGAATTCGTTTTAAGGATTTGGGGACATACCTTACACTGTCCGCATGGGAATTAACCGGATGTTGGATTCCATTTTACTGTTTCCTTTTTCAAGTGACTGTGGACTAATAGGTCTTTGATATTCCTAGATCTGCACCAGCCCATATATATCCTAGTGTCCAAGAACGGTGACAAATCTGTGTCCATATGTAGTATGGGTAAATGTTTTTCAATTGCATTATTTAGCAACTTCCATTCCGTGCAAAAAGTCCCCATAAATCTCATTTTATCATCACTTTTGCGGGTTTTTGGTTTGTTGTCAGAGATCAGTGTCTCCCTCTGAATTCGGTTTTCTTTAGTATATGCCTTTTTCAGGGATCTCTTGCTGTACCCTCTTTCCCTTAGACAATCAGTTAGTTCTAAGCTCTTGATCTAAAAAATGTGATCTTCTGAGCAATTCCGCCTTAACCTCATGAATTCACCTTTTGAGATACTTTCAATGGTCGGAGGGAAGTGTGCACTGGTCTGGAAAAGGAGGCTATTTGTTGCTGTCTCTTTGCGGTAAAGTTCTGTCTCAATGGTTCCGCTGGCAGACTTGTAGATATTGACATCCAAAAAGGGTACCATCTCCTGGCTGATCGTATGTGTTAACCGAATGTTGAGGTCATTGTTGTTGAGGAATTGGATGAAGTCTTCCAACAGACCAAAGTCACCATCCCAGATGATGAGAATGTCATCTATATACCTCAGACAGAGCATGACATGTTCAGTATACTGGTCATTCATGCCATTGAAAACCTGGGTCTGCTCCCACCACCCTAAAATAAGAATTGCATAGGTGGGGACAGAAGATGCACCCATAGCCGTGCCCCTGGTTTATTGAAAAAATTGGACTTGGAAGGTGAAATAATTTTTTTGTAGGACAAAGTCGAGTTCAATTGACTCACCGTACACTCAAGAACTTGATAAAATTGCTCCTGATATTCATGCAACTGCAATATATGTGCTCTCACAAATTAGTACAAGCTGCAATTTGTATTTAGTTGTCAGGTTATGATTCATATTTAACAAAACATATGATCTTTCTATCCAACTTTAGGTTTTAATGAAATCATCACTCTGATACACATCTAAAAGTAATAAGATAAGCAGTCGATCTCCTAAGACAATAGTCTATTTATCCAATGATAAAGATGCTGGGACAGAGAGAGATGTGTAGTGCATGAAGGGTTAAGCAGGGACAAGTTGTCTCTAGTGTTGGGTGGCAGTGCCTTTTGGATGTGCAACAGAAGTTGCGAGATACAGTATTGCCACAGATATCATCCTGTTGTGACGAAACATGTTATAAAGAAATACCTTGTTGTCAGCTGAACATAATAATCCAGGTCCGGGTATACTACAGATACTTGGTACCTATTTGATGCCCCTGTCCTGCGGTGTACACAAGGCACCTGGTATATCAGGAGGTGTCAGTAGGTGAACAGAGTCCCCATGAAGACGCGTTTCACCCATCCTCGGGCTTTATCGCTTCCAGCTGTGACTATCAAAAAAGGTGTCCCCAGCCTGATTACAAACCATGTGGTGTGCACGCTAGCCAATAATATACTCGGGGTGTTTCTATTAACTGTGGTACGGTGTTTACCGTATTCCTGTACGCTTGAGTACATTGCCTCCATAATGGGTCAGATGACGTGTAGTAGAGGATGGCTTGGATAAAAAGGATAGGAGGATGACGTATGACGGATGAGGACCAGTTTTGTGTAGATGGTGACTTTACGGGAGGGGCAGACCTGAATGTAGATATTTAGTTAATACGTCCCTTGGGATGGGTCATGATCTAAGGTAACAGTTTACCATTACTCCCGAATTTAAGATTCAGAGTTTGAGTTACTTTGATTTAATATATTAAATTAAATATTGTATACATATTTGACTAACTACAGAGCAGTGCTAATTAGGAGGCTACAACGTTTGTATTCTACACATTCTTACAATGATGGTGTATATGTGTAAATGCTAAATTATGTTACTAAATACTAATAATGTAGTTGCTACATTGGTGATTTCAGCAGCAGTGCCAAAATGATACTAAGGTATAGACCCCTTGTGTTATACATACAGTTCCGAAGTATAACCAGTAATGCTCATAAATTGGGCAGTACGAATGTTGTAGTGGTTAGCATTACTGCCTCACAGCACTGAGCTCATGGGTTCGATTCTTACCATGGCCCTAACTGTGGGGAGTTTGTATATTCTCCCCGTACTTGCGTGGGTTTCCTCCGGATTCTCCGGTTTCCTCCCACAATCCAAAAATATACTGGTAGGTTAATTGGATCCCAACAAAATTAACCTTAGTGTGAATGTGTCTGTGTGTATATGTCTGGGGCAGGGACTGATGTGAATGGCAAAATATTATCGGTAAAGCACTGCGGAATATGTGTGCACTATATAAATAACTGGTAATAAATAAATAAATAAAATATATTGGCTGTTGTGCCAGTGTTAGCACATTGGCGATGATTCGGGTAAGTGTAAATGCATATACTGCCCGGGCACCGCATGGCTCGTAAATTGCAAAGAAATCTGAGGTATTACAAATAGGAGTGAGATGCAAAGAAAAAGGCTCCTAATCCGTATGAGGGTTCAGTGTAACTAAATTTCTATAATTGGTGAATATAACTACCCTTTTGTGGGATTCCCAAAATGGCTATGTCACAAGCCATGGAGTGAGTAAAGTACTTGATTGAGGAACTACTCTATAGGGCCTGAGTGATCCTAGATGAAGGTGGGGGTAACAAGGTGATGTGAAAAATCACATGAGGAAGGTGAGGAAGTGAAGGTTTTAGGGTGGCAAGGTCACACTTAGATTAGGCCACAATGGTGGAAAAAATGAGTGTAAAAAAACTGTGACAAGATCAATTGTTAATGATATTAGTCCCTTGTTTGTAAGGGGTGGGGTGTCTATGTGAGTAAAATATATCAATACTGGTAATAAATATGACTAGGGTGTGAGACTGGGGCTATAAATATAGGGATCATACCGTTGACATTATTGGTAATAGAGATATAGTATCCCGGTGATTGGGAAAGCCTGAAATGTGAAATTAATGGGTGAGTATTGATTGGTGAGGGGTAGGGAATTGGGACGGCCGGTTGAAGTTCCATACTAGGGACTGCCTGAGGTCTGGAATGGGGGAAAAGGGGAGGGAGGATGAGAGATCGTATAAAATGTGTAGTGTGACATTGTCCATTGTTCTTCGTTACAGTTGGTTATCATAGTGGCAATGTCATATGGTGACCCTGAGATAGGTCATATATGTGTAAAATATGTCATATATTGCTAGTAAATCCCATAAGGAGAGGTTAATGTGTTCCCAAGGTAAGAGTAGTTATTTCAAAGAAAGACTCTGTAGTTGATATTTTCATTCAAGCCCAGGGGTTGCAGACCACATAGGCAGAAGATCCACTCACTTTCCCTCTTGAGGCGTTCCTTGGTAATATCACCTCCTCCAATTCCCAATTGAATTCTGTCTAGACCAAAAATTCTCAGATCGTTTGGGGAGTCTTTATGGTGTGAATGGAAATTCATACGGGAGAGATCTGATGTCGCATTACGGATGGTTCCCATATGTTCCAGAATTCTTTCTTTGAACTTGCGTGTGGTCATACCCACATATTTGATATCACAGCTGCAGGTCAAACAATAAATCATCGTCTGTGTATTGCAATTGAAAAAATGTTTTATTTGGATATCTTGGATAACCTGTTACACAGGTGCGCTGGATAATGAAGCCGGGATGTGGATAAAAAGCCAAGCACTGCCGTACACATCATTGACTGATGAAGCCGCCGATGCTGAATCGCTTTAAGGCGGGGAAATGCGTCTCACACTGACTGTGACCCTAGACCCACACTGGTATTCTTTCTCTGCACCGCGTATATCCTCCTCTGTTTCTGGGACCGTCTGCAACTCCGGATAAGGCTTGATACAAGGTCGTGGAGCACCAGAGCCGGGAGTGGATAGGAACCCGTCTACTAGAGGGAGGTCGCGGTAAAACCATTTGATATTAACAGCATGGCCATGCCTAACAGAGATTACTAATTATAACCCTGCAACACAGCTCAACTATGCATGCATATTAATTCCACTTGCTTGGCAAATTAACAACTAGCCATTGGAACATTTGTTACACTATCTGGAGATAATCTCTTGAACTTGTAACTATCTGTGCTACAGGAACTAATATTGCAACAGTTATCATTATAAGGATTATTCATTTACTTTGTTGCTAATTGATACATTTAAATATCTTGCTGTATTGAGTGTACTAACATTGCTGCATATACCTGTAAACATTTTTTTCTGCTAAAAAGCACACTGAACTAGTGTTGCGAGGGGGGGAAAAACTGTTTGCCTATAAAACAAAAATATGACAGGGATTTATTAGGATCAGTGATTGCTGTATTTCAATCTAGCCAGTAAAAGTGGTTTAGGGACTGTCTTTTATGTCTTATATATTTTAATAAAAGTAATTGAATTTTAGTATCGTTCAGTTTGTCAGCGCTTTTCTAGATTTTTTCTTTTTGTATTGTTTATTCGTGGAGGGCGTGGTGGTCCCTCT
The DNA here is from genome assembly GCF_028390025.1 of Pseudophryne corroboree. Classification (NCBI taxonomy): domain Eukaryota; kingdom Metazoa; phylum Chordata; class Amphibia; order Anura; family Myobatrachidae; genus Pseudophryne; species Pseudophryne corroboree. The sequence continues at coordinate 1,229,805,487 of NC_086444.1, forward strand.
AAATTAGAAGAGCTGCAGACAGACTGTCATTTAAATTACTGAGCATTAAAATTGGCGCCAGGAGGTACTGTGTACCATTTTTCTTTTTTGTATTTTCTTTACCTACCCAAATCCAGGCAGCCGATTGAAATAATAATGACATCATTAAAGTGTTTAACAGACAGAATGGAAAGGAGAAATACTTATCTTAAAGGGGCAGGTCCCAGAATAAATGATGATATTAAGGATAATGAGATGGGGGATATGCATAGGTTGTTTAATAAGATGGAAAATGTATGCACTTCTGAGACCAGACACTGGTGGGATCAAATCACCTTACAAAAATATCTAGATGCAGATATCATCCCCAGAGGTTTGAGAATTCTTAAAAGCTCAACCTTTGGTGAGGATGTTAAATTCACCAGTGACTGGAATCAGGCTTTGGATACATGTTCCAAGAATCTTATTAAATTGCTTATTAAATATAGAGAAGAAAAGGTCAAGGTTTTACAGGAGGAGATACAACAAACACAAAATGTATTAAAAGTTTATGAAATGCACCCAGAGTTTAGAAATAGAGATCTAAAAGTGAATATAAATATTGAAGAATTTGAGAAAATTCTTATTTCTAAAAAAGAACAGAAAATGAATAGGGATAAAATAGATTGTGAAAAAGGTGAAGTACATGAGTATAACAGGAAGAATAGGTATGTACAAAACACGCCCCAAAGGAAATCGGTCAGATTCCAGAGATCACAATCTACTTCATACAGGAAAAGGGCCTTTAGAGATAAACGACCTGCACAAAAACAAAGAAATTGGGGGGAGGAAACTAGATATGAGAGTAAAAATAGATATGAACCCCTCTTTCAAGATCGTGACCAGACAACTCCTATGTGGAGATCTAGAATTGCTAGTAAAAGGTCGGAAACAGATGAGGAAATAGATTCCCCACTTAGAAAGTCTTTTTTAGAGAAACGCAGGTACAACATGTGGGAAAATACAAGGGGCCCAAACAAAAGAACAAGGGACAGAGAGTTAGGGGATCGAGAGGAGGTAGAGGAAGAAAATCCCACAAAAAACCTGTGTGTAAGATAGGAGCTGACTGTAAAAGAGTTAAGGCGTGTTTAATTTATCCTCAAGACAACTAAATGAGGAAGAAGTTAGTATACTTGAGAAAGGTATCAATTTTGCCCCTGCATCAAAACCTAATCTGTTCACCCTTTTTGTTGACCTGAATAAGTACGTGCAAACATTAAGCCGTAAACGGTACTTCGCTTTAAAGTCAATAAAAAGTCAAAGGTTTCGGGTACTCCAATTCTTCTAGACAATGATGATCAGGAAGCACTGGAAAATCTAGAAAGCCTCCTGTGTGGAGTAGAAAAAAGTATGGGAGGCAGGAACGGTGAACAGATTTAAGGTTAAATCAGAATTTTACCCACTTCAGTATAAGGGTCCATATATTGAAAGTTGAAAGAAAATATCCCTAAAGGGCAGTTTATTCGGATAAAGCGCAACTGCTCGACAAAAGAATCGTTTGGTAGACAGGCAGATTATATGTATAATTCTTTTTTGGACCAAGGTTACCCTGCAAGTATATTACAAAGAGCCTTGGAGGAAGTTAATTTGATTGAGTTAAGTGATCTACTGAAGATGGGGAGGAAGGATAGAAAGGAAGATACAAGTGATCTAGTTTCAGGTATGAATAAGGATAAGGAAAAAGGGAAGGAGAGATCATCATCGTTTACAACTAAATTTAATAATTATGCACATGATATTAAAATGATTATTAAAAAGAACTCAGAACTATTAAAGTTGGACACAATACTTAAAGAAACAGTAAATCTTGATGGAAAGGTAATTTTTAGAAAAGCAGAAAATCTTAGACAAAAGTTAACGAGTAGTCATTATAAAAGGAAAGTGACACCACTGCAATCAAGTAGCATGTGGTTACCTTCTAAACCCTTTGGATACCACAGGTGTGGAAATCCTGTATGTAATACCTGTATTTATAGCAAAAGAAAGGAAACTGAATTTACTTCCCATTCGAATGGAGATAAGTTTAAAATAAAGAGCTTTATTAATTGCAGGTCTACCTTTGTTGTATATATTGTGCAATGTGGATGTGGTCGACAATATGTGGGACGGACCACCCGCATGCTCCATACTAGGATAATGGAGCATCTTAGAAATATATCTAAGGGTGTAAAAACCCATCCTCTGTCGAGCCACATTGCACAGTGCCAAGATTATACAATGAAGGATATAAAAGTAATAGGGATAGAACAAATTAAAACTACTATAAGAGGGGGAGATAGATTTAACACCTTGTGTCGTAGAGAGGCATTCTGGATATACCAGTTAAATACACCATATCCAGATGGCCTGAACGATATGGTGGAACTTAACCATATCCAATAGATCATTAAACTAATTGGTGCTATAGTCTGTCTTTTGCGCGTATCCTTGGATGGAGTATGCTTCCAAGGTGCAAGTATATGTGATTTTAGGGTATAAGTGTCTAGTTAGGTAGTATTTTGTGGATACTGATTTCAAACCAGGGAACACCTGATGTCCATCAGGGTTAGACGGATGGGATTACATATTTTGACCCTATTGAGGACCCAGATGAGGGGGAAAATTGTACGGTGTAGTTAGAATTGAATGAACAAGGGAAAAGGGATTAAATAAGAATATACTAGTAATATAACAACATAAAAGATTAATTAATAATATATTAAAATTAAAAAAGTTCACTATTAGTAAAGCACGACCTTTTTATGGTTAAATTTAAACCTCAAGTTTAAACCTTAAATCTGTACTATAATAATTTTGAAAGAATCTATGAAATATCTGTTAGGGTCTCCTGCCCTTTGCTGCCACGTCGTCATGGCAACCGGGAGACAAGTGCTAGCGGAGTAACCTGAGCGCAGCTGATACTCCGGTTCGGGTCTTTTGCTGTGCAGTGGTTACAGGCTCTGTGCACGGCAGGGGATCCGGTGCTGGTTTTTGTGCTCACAGTCTGTGAGGTCTGAGCGGGGCGTGGACAGCACCTGCTATATAAGGCCTCTTCTCAGGTTAAGCAGATGCTGCTGAATCTTTGTTGGTTAGTCAGTTCCTGAAAGTTAGCCAGTACTGTGTAGCTTTGTATTTGTTGTTGCTTACTGCAAATAGGCCTTGGGGTTTGGTACTACACTCTGCCAATCCAGACCTAGCAGTAAAACTGGAGTCAGTCGTTTAACTTGCTGGGGTTCTTTTGCTACTCTGTGAACTTAGCAAGTTTGCGGCTGTATTCTCAGACTTGCCTGCCTAAATCCTTTCTCACTGTGCAAGGTGCTCAGGTATCAGTTTAGTGGCAGTAAGCTGAACCTGTGCACTGCAAGTGAGGATTAGGATTGTGGAGACTCTCCTTGTGTCTATCATTCCATCTCTGACCAAGGAGTTTACTGCCACACCCGTTGGTAACCCTTTAGGGTTTTGCTGTTGCCCTTAGCAACAGCATTTCGGGTTCTCTACGTATTAAAACACAACATCTTGCTTTTTCCATCTGAGCATTCCTAATACTAGGGAGACACCAAGTTTCTTAGCCTTTGGGCTTCTCTGTTCACTTTGTGTTTATTTTGTTACCCTATCACCTTCTGTGTACGTAATGTCATATTCCCCAGTCTGTCTGTGAGTTCATTTGTTTTGCATCCCTCACCGTTCAGACACCAGTACATTTCTGCAGGCACTGGTGTGCATAACATATTCAGCAGCCTAATACTCCTGTTGAAATTTTGTGGGAATATGGAGCATACCCCTCAAAATACGTTGCAACAGGTGGTCGATCAGGTGCAGGTCCTGACTCGACAATTTAATGATTTGTCCATTAAAATGCACACCTCCCAGGCCGCTGGCGGAGCTCCCGCAGCAGCAGCACCTTCAGAGGTTAAGGAGCCGAAAGTAAATCTCCCGGATCGTTTTTCTGGAGATCGCTCGCAGTTCTTTTGTTTCAAGGAGAGCTGCAAGCTATACTTCCGGCTTAGGCCTCAGTCTTCTGGGTCGGAGATTCAGCGGGTGGGCATAGTGATTTCCTTGCTACAAGGAGACCCACAGGTCTGGGCATATGGGTTGCAGCCTGACTGTCCGTCGCTTAAAAGTGTTGATGCTTTTTTTACGGCACTGGGCATGTTGTATGATGACCCTGACAAGACGGCCTCAGCCGAGGCTCAGATTTCGATCCTTAAGCAAGGGCGAAGGCCAGTTGAGCTTTACTGTGCGGAGTTTCGGAGGTTGGCCCATGATACCCAGTGGAATGACCCAGCCCTGAGACACCAGTACCGAAGAGGTCTTTCTAACCAGATAAAAGACCAACTGGTACAATATCCCTTGCCTGATAGCTTTGATCAGCTCATGCAGTTATCCATCCGGGTGGATAGATGGCTGAGAGAGCGTAGGCTTGAAAGGGAGACCGAGGTTTCCTTCTTTCCCAAGGGAACCTCAGACTCTGAGGAATTTTCCGAGGAGCCTATGCAGATTGGGGCTACCCGCCTCTCCTCGCGTGAGAAGACGCGGAGGAGACAGCAGGGGTTGTGTTTGTACTGTGGGAATAAAGGTCATGTGGTAGTATCATGCCCAGAAAAGCCGGAAAACTTCAGGGCCTGAGGGTGATGGGAAATATCCTGTCAGGCCAGAAGTCAGAATTTCCCAAGAAGACTTTTATCATTCCGGTGACCTTGAAGATCCTCGGTCAAACTGTCAAGACTGAGGCCTTTGTGGACAGTGGGGCCGACGGGGTTTTTATGGACCGCCAATTCGCCCTGAAACACTCTGTTCCCTTCGTACCCTTGGCATCGGAAATTGAGATTTGTGGGTTAAACGGGGAACCATTATCCCAAGGTAAAATTACCTATTGCACTAGCCAGATTTCTTTGTTTATTGGAGCCACACACTCTGAAAAATTGTCCTTTTATGTGACTGTCTGTACTTTTGCCCCATTGGTGTTGGGGTTACCCTGGTTAAGGGCCCACAATCCTCAATTTGACTGGGTCTCTGGGGAGATTCTTAGTTGGGGTACTGATTGTTTCAGGAGTTGCTTGAGCCTTCCAGTCAGGCTCTCGCAGCTAAGTTTGCCAGGATTGCCAGGGTGTTATGCAGATTTTGCGGACGTGTTCTCCAAAAAAGTTGCAGAGGTACTACCTCCCCATCGCCCCTATGACTGTGCCATTGATTTGTTGCCAAATGCTAAGCTTCCCAAGAGCAGATTGTACTCCCTGTCACGTCCTGAGACTCAGGCTATGGCAGAGTACATTCAGGAGAACTTGGCTAAGGGATTTATCAGACCTTCACAGTCTCCAGTTGGGTCGGGGTTCTTCTTCGTGGGTAAAAAGGACGGTTCGTTGCGACCCTGCATCGACTTCAGGGAATTGAACCGTATCACGATTAAAAACTCATACCCACTGCCTCTCATTTCGGTCTTGTTTGACCAGCTTCGTACTGCCACCATTTTTTCTAAGATTGACCTACGCGGTGCGTACAATCTAATCCGAATAAGAGAGGGGGATGAATGGAAGACTGCCTTTAATACCCACTCAGGGCATTATGAATATTTGGTGATGCCTTTTGGGCTCTGTAATGCCCCGGCAGTCTTCCAGGATTTCATGAACGATGTACTCAGGGAATATTTGGATAGATTCTTAGTTGTATACTTAGATGACATCCTAATCTTCTCCCATTCCCTGGAGGAACATCGGAAGCATGTACGCTTAGTCCTCCAGAAACTCAGAGACCACTGGCTTGGGGCGAAGCTGGAGAAGTGCGAATTTGAAGTTCAGCAAATCGCATTTCTAGGATATATTATCTCCCCAGAAGGTTTCCAAATGGAGGGTTCCAAGGTACAGGCAGTCCTGGATTGGGTGCAGCCCACTAGTTTAAAGGCGCTTCAGCGTTTCCTGGGCTTTGCGAATTTTTATAGACGATTTATCGCTGGATTTTCGTCTATAGTGGCGCCCTTGGTGGCACTCACTAAGAAAGGGGCGGATGTTGCTCACTGGTCTTGTGAGGCTAAAGCGGCTTTTGCCCGTCTCAAAAGGGCATTTGTATCGGCCAAGGTGCTGCGACACCCAGATCCAGAGCGTCCTTTTGTGGTGGAGGTGGATGCCTCTGAGATGGGTATTGGGGCAGTGCTCTCTCAGATGGGAGTGTCTGATAATCGCCTTCATCCCTGTGCTTACTTTTCCCGTAAATTTTCGCCTGCCGAGATGAATTATGACGTGGGTAACCGGGAATTGTTGGCTATTAAGGATGCACTCGAGGAGTGGAGACAATGGCTTGAGGGGGCTAAGTTTGTGGTCTCAATTCTCACCGACCATAAGAATCTGGCATATTTAGAGTCAGCGAAGCGTCTCAATGCCAGGCAGGCACGATGGGCTTTGTTTTTTGCTTGCTTTAATTTTTTGATAACATATCGCCCTGGGTCAAAAAACATCAAGGCTGATGCGCTCTCGCTGAGTTTTGCTCCAATCCAGGAGACCACCGAGGAGCCGTTGCCCATTGTGTCCCCATCATGTATTAAAGTGGGCATTACCCAGGACCTCTTATCATTAGTCCTTAGAGCACAGGAGCAGGCTCCTCCAGACCTTCCGGTAGGTCTTTTGTTTGTGCCTCCTAGGTTAAGACAGCGAGTGTTCCTGGAATTCCATGCCAAGAGGTCGGCAGGTCACCCGGGTATTGCCAGAACTCGGGAGTTGCTATCTAGGGCGGTGTGGTGGCCCTCGGTGGCTAAGGATGTGGATCAGTGGGTTCGGGCATGTGACATCTGTGCCCGAAATAAGACTCCTAGAGGGGTTCCTGTTGGCCCATTACATCCACTCTCTATCCCATCTAAGCCATGGACCCACATTTCAATGGATTTTGTGGTGGACTTGCCCAAATCCTCGGGGATGACAGCCATCTGGGTTGTCGTTGACAGGTTTTCGAAGATGGCGCACTTCGTTCCACTGGTTGGGCTGCCATCGGCCAGACGCCTGTCTGAATTATTTATGCTGCATGTTGTGCGTCTCCACGGGTTGCCACTTGATGTGGTCTCTGACCGCGGATCCCAGTTTGTGGCCAAATTCTGGAGGGCATTTTGTTCCGATCTCCAGATTTCTGTCAGCTTGTCGTCAGGCTACCATCCGCAGTCTAATGGGCAGACTGAAAGGGTGAACCAGTCCTTGGAGCAGTTCCTCAGGTGTTATGTCTCCAAGTGTCAGACTGACTGGGTTGCTCATCTGTCCATGGCGGAGTTTGCCTATAACAACGCGGCTCACTCTGCTACAGGGATCTCTCCCTTCCTTTGTGTGTATGGGCATCATCCTAAGGCCAATTCTTTTGACCCCCTGGACTCCACGCCTGGTGGTTCCTCTGTGGTTTCGGTCCTTAGAGGTATTTGGAGGAAAGTGAAGAAAGCCCTTGTGTCTGTGTCATTAGTGACCAAAAGGGTTTTTGATAAGCGGAAAAGACCCTGCAGCTTCAAATTAGGAGACTTCGTCTGGTTGTCTACCAAGAATTTGAAGTTGAGACAGCCATCTCATAAGTTAGGCCCCCGGTTCATCGGCCCTTATAAGATCACCAGGGTTATCAATCCGGTGGCATTTCAGTTAGATCTGCCCCGTTCTTTGGGTATCAATAAAACATTTCATTGTTCCCTTTTAAAACGGGCGATTAGTAATCCTTCTTCCAGTGGAAGACCTTCCCCTCTTCTGATACGTGGCCAGAGGGAGTTTGTTGTTGAAAGGATTCTTGACTCCAAGATGGTTCGGGGTCGGCTGTCATTTTTGGTGCACTGGAAGGGGTATGGCCCGGAGGAGCGGTCGTGGGTGCGCAGTTTGATCTTCATGCCCCCAGACTGATACGCTCTTTCTTCTCGCAGTTCCCCGATAAACCCGGTGGTAGGGGTTCTTTGACCCCTCGTCAGAGGGGGGTACTGTTAGGGTCTCCTGCCCTGTGCTGCCACGTCGTCATGGCAACCGGGAGACAAGTGCTAGTGGAGTAACCTGAGCGCAGCTGATACTCCGGTTCGGGTCTTTTGCTGTGCAGTGGTTACAGGCTCTGTGCACGGCAGGGGATCCGGTGCTGGTTTTTGTGCTCACAGTCTGTGAGGTCTGAGTGGGGCGTGGACAGCACCTGCTATATAAGACCTCTTCTCAGGTTAAGCAGATGCTGCTGAATCTTTGTTGGTTAGTCAGTTCCTGAAAGTTAGCCAGTACTGTGTAGCTTTGTATTTGTTGTTGCTTACTGCAAATAGGCCTTGGGGTTTGGTACTACACTCTGCCAATCCAGACTTAGCAGTAAAACTGGAGTCAGTCGTTTAACTTGCTGGGGTTCTTTTGGTACTCTGTGAACTTAGCAAGTTTGCGGCTGTATTCTCAGACTTGCCTGCCAAAATCCTTTCTCACTGTGCAAGGTGTTCAGGTATCAGTTTAGTGGCAGTAAGCTGAACCTGTGCACTGCAAGTGAGGATTAGGATTGTGGAGACTCTCCTTGTGTCTATCATTCCATCTCTGACCAAGGAGTTTACTGCCACACCCGTTGGTAACCCTTTAGGGTTTTGCTGTTGCCCTTAGCAACAGCATTTCGGGTTCTCTACGTATTAAAACACAACATCTTGCTTTTTCCATCTGAGCATTCCTAATACTAGGGAGACACCCAGTTTCTTAGCCTTTGGGCTTCTCTGTTCACTTTGTGTTTATTTTGTTACCCTATCACCTTCTGTGTACGTAATGTCATATTCCCCAGTCTGTCTGTGAGTTCATTTGTTTTGCATCCCTCACCGTTCAGACACCAGTACATTCCTGCAGGCACTGGTGTGCATAACAATATCTCTATGAATAATAATTATTCCGGACTATTTCCTAGTAAGTATAATTTAATATGAGTAACTAATATAATTTAGATAACAGAATAAAATTATATATTCGTGGAATGGCAAATGTCTATGCCATCTGTACGAAAAACATTCTCCTTTCTTAGAATGACCTGTTGAAAATGCCTAGTTTGATAATGCTCAGTTTTTTAAATTTTTAAATGTTAATTTAGGTATATGAGTTTTACGTGTATATAAGGCATGCTTGATAATGTGCTATATAAAAGATTGGTACAATAAAGGTTAATAGTCTTATAAGTGGCTTATGCTGAAGAAATGCTGTTAAAAATCCATTGAATATATATTACATGAGTGATAATGAATATATAATAAGTATTGTTGAATAATAAATACACTCAATACAGATGTAATGTGCAACGTATTAGAGGAACTCTGATAAAGGTTGTTGTTTAGGTTACACACAGCGGCCGGTGAAATTAGGATAACGGCCACTCTGCAGCTTCACACAGCGGTCATGAAAGAGGTGCGGACCGCAGCTGTGTTACACAGGTGCGTTGGATAATGAAGCCGGGATGTGGATAAAAAGCCAAGCACTGCCGTACACGTCATTGACTGATGAAGCCACCGATGCTGAATCGCTTTAAGGCGGGGAAACGCGTCTCACACTGACTGTGACCCGAGACCCACACTGGTATTCTTTCTCTGCACCGCGTATATCCTCCTCTGTTTCTGGGACCGTCTGCAACTCCGGATAAGGCTTGATACAAGGTCGTGGAGCACCAGAGCCGGGAGTGGATAGGAACCCGTCTACTAGAGGGAGGTCGCGGTAAAACCATTTGATATTAACAGCATGGCCATGCCTAACAGAGATTACTAATTATAACCCTGCAACACAGCTCAACTATGCATGCATATTAATTCCACTTGCTTGGCAAATTAACAACTAGCCATTGGAACATTTGTGACACTATCTGGAGATAATCTCTTGAACTTGTAACTATCTGTGCTACAGAAACTAATATTGCAACAGTTATCATTATAAGGATTATTCATTTACTTTGTTGCTAATTGATACATTTAAATATCTTGCTGTATTGAGTGTACTAACATTGCTGCATATACCTGTAAACATTTTTTTCTGCTAAAAAGCACACTGAACTAGTGTTGTGAGGGGGGGGGGGAACTGCTTGTCTATACAACAAAAATATGACAGGGATTTATTAGGATCATTGATTGCTGTATTTCAATCTAGCCAGTAAAAGTGGTTTAGGGACTGTCTTTCATGTATTATATATTTTAATAAAAGTAATTGAATTTTAGTATCGTTCAGTTTGTCAGCGCTTTTCTAGTTTTTTTTTCTTTTTGTCTTGTCCATATCTGTCTGTCACTGAATTCGTTTTAAGGATTTGGGGACATGCCTTACATTGTCCGCACGGGAATGAACCTGTTGTTGGATTCCGTTTTATTGTTTCCTTTTTCAAGTGACTGTGGACTAATAGGTCTTTGATATTCCTAGATCTGCACCAGCCCATATGTATCCTGGTGTCCAAGAATGGTGACAAATCTGTGTCCATATGTAGTATGGGTAAATGTTTTTCAATTGCATTCTTTAGCAACTTCCATTCCGTGCAAAAAGTCCCCAGAAATCTCATTTTATCATCACTTTTGCGGGTTTTTGGTTTGTTGTCAGAGATCAGTGTCTCCCTCTGAATTCGGTTTTCTTCAGTATATGCCTTTTTCAGGGATCACTTGCTGTACACTCTTTCCCTTAGACGATCAGTTAGTTCTAAGCTCTTGATCTTAAAAATGTGATCTTCTGAGCAATTCCGCCTTAACCTCAGGAATTCACCTTTTGAGATACTTTCAATGGTCGGAGGGAAGTGTGCACTGGTCAGGAAAAGGAGGCTATTTGTTGTTGTCTCTTTGCGGTAAAGTTCTGTCTCAATGGTTCCGCTGGCAGACTTGTAGATATTGACATCCAGAAAAGGCTACCATCTCCTGGCTGATCGTATGTGTTAACCAAATGTTGAGGTCATTGTTGTTAAAGAATTGGATGAAGTCTTCCAACAGGCCTAAGTCACCATCCCAGATGATGAGAATTTCATCTATATACCTCAGACAGAGCATGACATGTTCAGTATACTGGTCATTCATGCCACTGAAAACCTGGGTCTGCTCCCACCACCCTGAATACAGATTTGCATAGGTGGGGGCACAAGGAGCATACATAGTCATGCCTCTGGTTTGAAGAAAAAATTGGTCTTGAAAGGTGAAAAAATAATTTTGTAGGACAAAGTTGAGGATATCCAGCAGAAAGTTATCAAAGTTATTCCTCTTTTGTAGATCCATGAAGTACTTGGTTGCTTCTAATTAGAGATGAGCGGGTTTGGTTCCCTGAGAACCGAACCCCCCCAAACTTCACCACCCGAGCCCAGATCTGAGCCCGGCTCGGGATTTCCCACCTAACTCAGAAACCAGAACGAGGCAAAACGTTATCATCCCGCTGTCAGATTCTCGCGGGGATTGGATTCCATATAAGGAGCCACGCGTCGCCGCCATTTTTACTCCGGCATTGGAGAGTGTAGAGAGAGAATGTGTCTCCATTCTCCGTGGCCTGCATCAGTACAGTGGTAGTGTCTTGTGCTGCATCAGTCCAGTCACAGTAGTGGTGTCCTCTGCTGCCTTATGTCCAGTGCTGCTGTATAAGTCCAGTCCAGTGGTGGTGTCCTCTGCTGCCATATGTCCAGTGCTGCTGTATAAGTCCAGTCCAGTGGTGCTGTGTTGTGCTGCATCAGTCCAGTCACAGTGTTGGTGTCCTCTGCTGCTATAGGTCCAGTGCTGCTGTATAAGTCCAGTCCATTGCAGTGGTGCTGTGTTGTCCTGCATCAGTACAGTGGTAGTGTCTTGTGCTGCATCAGTCCAGTCACAGTGGTGGTGTCCTCTGCTGCCATATGTCCAGTGCTGCTGTATAAATCCAGTCCATTGCAATGGTGCTGTGTTATCCTGCATCAGTCCAGTGGTGGTGTCCCTGTGCTGCTGTATATGTCCAATGGTACTGTCATATATGTCCAGTGCAGTGACGTGCGGTGAGGTCACTGGTTGGGGAGGCACTGGCAGCTAAGAAGGCCCCCCCCCCCCCACCTGAAAAAAAAAAAACGTGTGGTCCCCCGACACACCAGTAAAACCAGCACCAGGCAGAACCAGCCAGGGGGAGTAATGCCATAGCAGGGGAGACACTCAGTGTGGGGTCCCCCTGCCATAACATTAATCTGCCCCCCAGCCAGTCAGCCCAGGGTTGGAATTACTCAGAAAGTGGGAACCCCAAAAAATCTAAATGGGGTCCCCCCCTCCCGAGCAATAACCAGCACTGGGCTGATAGCCCAGTGCTATGCCCCGCACCCCTGGTGGCGGTGGGTGCGGGGTTCATTGTGTGTTAATATTGTTCTTTACAGGTGGCCTACAGGTCCCAGCAAGCCTGCCCCAGCATGCTGGCACTTGGAGAACCACAAGTGCCAGCATGCCCGGACACAAAGGGCCTGCTGGCACCTGTAGTCCACCTGCAAAGAATAGTAATATTGTTCTTTACAGGTAGCCTACAGGTCCCAGCAAGCCTGCCCCAGCATGCTGGCACTTGGAGAACCACAAGTGCCAGCATGCCCGGACATAAAGTGCCCGCTGGCACCTGTAGTCCACCTGTAAAGAAAATATTAAAACAAAAACACCACACTGTCTTGAAAATAAACTTTATTAAACTGGGTCTTCACCTGGGGGCGGCGGCCTTTAAGCTCTTTTGCGTGGCCGCCGCCTTCCCAGGGCTTCCGGCGTCTTCACCTTGGGGGGGGATCCACCCCCCCCAGGGCTTCCAGCGTCTTCACCTGGTGGGCGGCGGCTGCTAAGCTCTTTTGCATAGCCGCCGCTCAGCCAGGACTTCCGGCGTCTTTATTCTTCAGGAGCTCTTCACAGCTCCTCCTCCGCCGTCGGACTGACTCTCCTCCGCCTCGCGCTGACTTATATAAGTCAGCCGGCGGGGGTGGGGCGATGACGCGGCGAGCCGTGATTGGCTCGCGGCGGCCATCTTGAATTTCAAAAATGACGCTGAGGCGCCATTTTTGAAACTGGAACCGCTCCGCTGCCAAACTCTGCATAATAAAGGTAATTTCCGCCGCCGCACCACTGCCGCAACCCGCTCCGCCGCCGCCCGCTCCACCGCCGCCCGCTCCACCGCCGCATCCCGCCGCCCGCACCATCGCCGCATCCAGCCGCCCGCACCTCCTCCCCCGCGTCACCCACACAGTGATTGACAGCGGATCCAGTGACGGATCCGCTGGCCAATCACTGTGGCCTCACTGACAGGGACGTGCTTTCATAGGTTGAAAGCACGTCCCTGTATGAAAGCGGCACCACTAATGGTGCCGCTTTCCCATACATTTTCAATGGGCTTTTACAGCCCATGGCTAGTCCCCGCCCGTGCCCGCCCCCCGCTCCCCATACTTTTCCCAGTGACAACGGGAGGCACCACGATCGGTGCCTCCCGAGGGGAGAAATGTAAAGAATAATATAAAGAAGATACATATGACACAGAATATGTGTCATATGCATCTTCTTTGTATTATCTTAATCATTATGACAGGGGAGGCACTGCCTCCCCTGCCTCCCCTGACTGCACGTCCCTGGTCCAGTGATACTGCCGTATAAATCCAGTGATACTGCCGTATAATTCCAGTGGTACTGCTGTATAATTTCAGTGATACTGCCGTATAATTCCAGTGGTACTGCTGTATAATTTCAGTGATACTGCCGTATAATTCCAGCGGTACTGGCGTATAAATCCAGTCCAGTGATACTGCCGTTTATGTCCAGTGGTACTGCCATGTAATTCCAGTGGTACTGCCGTATAATTCCAATGGTACTGGCGTATAAATCCAATCAAGTGATACTACCGTATATGTCCAGTGATACTGCTATATATGTCCAGTGATACTGCCATACATGTCCACTGGTACTGCCGTATAAATCCGGTGGTACTGGCATATAAATCCAGTCCAGTGATACTGCCGTATATGTCCAGTGGTACTGCCATATAAATTGTTGAATATTTGCACTCAACAATCTTTTTTTGCTCTGCATTAATACTGCAAAACATTTATCTGACAAGGGAGTGCTATTACCATCATGGTAACATCTACTGAAACCTATACAGATGAAGTCAGCACATATTTTAGCATTTCACAATGAAGCCAATTAAGGGGGTAATGTCGAAGTCGAAAATATTATAGCCACATGCATCACGTGCAAACACCACACAGAGTGGCCTCCGTGCGCGTGTTTGTTCTGCCGTGCGTGCACATACCCGCACGTTGCGTATATTGGCTCACAAGGTCCTGCGTATTAACGCGTGGTATGAGTAAATACGGTAGCATATGCATTCGCATGGAAAAGCCACAAAGACATATCTCATATTTAATCCACATAGTACATAATTTACACATAGCCTACACGCACCACAACAGTGAGTTACATTTGATTTAGAGGTATAACAACAGAGGGATTCAACTTTACAGGATATGTGGGGACAGAATTAGGTTATCAGGTGGTTTGTGGTATCCAGCTGTACAGTTTTTTAAGGGCAATATTCCGATGGCAGTTTGCAGAATGTAGTACGCTCCTGTGCATAGATATGGGCAGGAACAGAATATTAATATCACACTGTATTTACTGTACTCTTGATATTCGGCAAGGACATCTGCAAGTGCACCTGGACCAGGCATCGCCCACCTATTCAAACCCACCTATGACCCCTCATGTACTGTAAATGACCAGTCCTTTGACCTATGGATGAAGAGATTACAGTTTCCTTTGTTTCACACTTTGGACTATTGTATAAAAGCCAAGCCTCCTGGCCGGTCAAACACATTCTCTGAAGTCTATCCAGATTGACTGAGGACCGGAACCGGGTGGCGCTGGCGAACAAACATATGTATCATTGATTGCAGCCTTTTCTCTTATGTTATTGTATTTCTGTTGTACCCCCTATTAAGTAAATATTTGTTGCTGGGTTGGACCTCAACATTACATATACAATTGGTGTCGCATTTCCTTTCCTGTTATGGGGTTATAAAGTGTATTCCGCTGCACGTGTACCTACTTTGTGCTTACAGCATGACGGCGTGCTTACGCAACGTGTATGCATTTCATACGGGTTACACACACACGCTTAGCGGTCGCAGCGACCTGAACAGATTGTGTATTCAAGGTATTGCTTTTTCTTCCTGAAAGTTAATCAAACTTAACAATTGGGGACTCCTCCGGTTTATCTCACACTCACAGACTTGCAGGCCATAACAGACTTTGATCTACCAACAAAGGATGGAGACACATGTTAAGTAACCTTGCATTGTGTTTGAAACCAGTTTGTGTTGTTAGACCACGTCTGTTCTGTATAGTCTTAGAGGTGCTGGTGTAACCCAAGGGACAAACAGGAAAAAAAAAGCTGTTTATTATTTGTATGTAATTTTTTTGGTGCGAAAGCGTACACAAAGCGTACCGATACTTTGCATACATTCTCACATATTGTTGCCATAAGTTATTACAGTCATTATAGATCTGTGTGAAATTGGATACATTTGCTATATATGTATATATATATATATATATACATATATATTTGAAATAGTGTGTTTAGGGAATAATTGTAAAACTCAAAACACAGTTCCGGCCTAAATGTTTAGGTTTACACTCAAAAGAGGATTGCCCGTGGGGGTAACTTCCGGCGAGCACGGAACAAATGTTTGTTGTGTTAGTCAGCAATAGTGGTTTTATTGCTCACATTTATCGAGATAGTGTGGTTTATTGAGTTGCGAACGCACATTTGTACACGCGGTACGGTACGTGAGGACAGCGTACAGAAATGCGCACGTGGCGTAGAGACATGCACGGTCGCGTGTTTACGCAAAGTTGCGTAGAGTTGCGAGCTCAAAGTATAACCGCACAATAGCAGTTTCAATTTAAGGTGGGACAGAATACATTTATACTATAGCACATAACTATCCAATTTCAAAAGCAGATTATTGTAATATTTTGTTCAAACTGTACTACCTCTGGGATAGACTATCAATCAAAGGGAGTGATATTTTTCTGTACAGAAAAACACTGTGTATTTGTGTGAGCTGAAAGTAAGAGTGAACGGATTGAACCCTGGAAATCGGGATCCCGTGGAAACACTAAGTTAGCAGAGGCTCGGTGGTGTGAGGTCTGCGACCTTGCTTTAATAAATAGAGAAGTACGCAAGTTGTGAGGACACTTGCACAGGAGCGTGATAGAGTATAGATTGTGAATTAAAGTTTAAGGTTTTTGTGTTACGCTCCGGCTGAGGAGCGCAGCTTGTGAATTCGACTCCAGTGATCGTAGGGCGGATAGATAACAAGTATCTATACGCTGTGTGATTGGACCGCATACGCAGCGGAACATGATAGCATTTGCATTATTTTGCGCAGGTGTGTCACAGGCGCTTTGTAAAGCATACGCAGACGTGATTGTGTAAACAAGGGGTTTTTCAATGATTTCCTCAGGAAATCTAACTGGTGGACATCCATTGGAAAGGGTGATTGATAGTCTGTTTCTCACCCTATAAAAATTCTAGTGGAAAGATATCAAAAAGGAATTTTCTGCTGGCTCTCTCAGGAAAATATCCCAACAGAATCTTTGCTAAAAGAAATTTCGGTGCTGAAGGGTCTGATAGGAGTCCGAGGTTGGGTATACCGGGTTTTCTACTGGTGGAGTGGGTCGCAGTACAGGCCAGCATGGGCAGGAGCGAGTGAAAGCGCTAGGTTGACTTTCACCGTCTACTCGTATTGTGTATTTGGGGATTGTGTTTAAAAAGTCAGCAATGGGATCCAATTGCACAAGCGGAAGGCGTTCGGCAGCCAGGGTTCAGGCTGGAGAGCTGCGGCCCAGGGGTCAGCAAGGTTGATAATGTATGGGAAGTATGGTCCACACACGGAGGCTTTTTGTGATGAGTGGGCACGTATGACTGTTGAAGATAGGGCATCATTCCCTAGGGTGGGTAGTTTTGAACCAGAGGTACTGCAGAGTGTAAGGATTAGAATATGTCTGATCAAATCTAGGAAACAGAGGATCATACATACCGAATGTTTAAATCTATGGCAACAAGAGGGAGATGTGCAAAGGGAACTGGCTCGCACAGCAGGTTCCAAACCTGACAGGAAGGTGAATGCGAGTGCACCACCACCGCCATATGTCGATGGGGAGAAATTGGCTACAACCAATGTACGTCGTCGGTAAATGATAGCAAAATGCATAATCAATGTGTTAACCCTAACCCTTGCAAGTTGTATCCCGTTTTGAATTCTCCCCAAGGTAGTGAGGAAGATGATGAGCCTAGCGCGATATCAGCACTCTCTCTAGCAGCTACCATAGAGGACACTCAGGTGGGCACGGCCCAACCGGTGAGAGCAGTGGCGATGCGTTCCCCAGTGGAGGGGCGAGTGAGGTCGTGTCCACCGGTAAGTACGGAACCGTCCATTATGCAGAGACAATAGCTCCCCGTATTATAGAAACAAACAGAAATTATGTGGTTGAGTTAAACCCAGTCAGGGAGATTGCAGTCCCCAATGGGAAGACTGATAATCAGGGAGTAACACCCATCAGGAACATTACAATGCATTGTCCTTGGTCCTGATCAGAACTGAGGTCAATTATGTCAGAATTCCCTGATCCTAGAAAAGATCTAGTCGGATGCCAGAAATTTATTAAAGAATTGGGCAATGCCCATGAGCCCACGAACAAAGATTGGTGGACAGTGCTAAGAGCGAGTCTACCCTCAAATATTGACATCCCAAAATTCATAACTGATTGTAAACTAGATGTAGAATTGCCTCTCACTGATGTGTATAACCAGGAGAATGTAAGGCAAATCAACATACAAAATTTTCTCCATAAGACAGAAGGACAGTGAATTGGCATCCGAGTATTTCCATAGTGCACAGCAGGAAATGGCTAGATACACTGGGATAGTGGATATAAAGGAAAATGCCAACCACATGGAGGTAGCTGTCTCTGTACTAATAGATGGACTGAAGGAGGCACTGAGGACCAGAGTGCAAACCTCTCTGCCAAATTGGAGAGGTATCATGGTAGCTGCACTAAGAGAGTCTGCCATCGAGCATGATCGCAACATCAGCAAACATAGGGAGTCGCAAGGGGATAGGTTGATGATGGTAAGTATACAGGCTCTTACAGGGAAGTCCCATCAACCTAAAATCCAGACCCCTGATGGTAATAAACGGTCAATAACATGTTTCTTTTGCAAGAGAGAATGGCATTTTGCAAGGGATTATAGAAGTAATGGGACACATAACGTATATAGACCCCCTAGACCTGAATACGAACCACGTTACCAGACACATAGTTGGGATCAGGGAACACATAGAAGGGTTTATGAGCTGCATAGAGGAGAAACAAGGAGGTACCCACCAAGGAGGGACTGGCAGACCCCTAAAACCCCACAGTTACCCCCTTCAGATATTGTAGCTGCCAATGCCCTGCGGGAGGGTCCCACTACACAATAGAGGTTCGGTCATACCTGTAGTCTGCAGCCGGTGAAAATGATTGCTGGCCTTGGAAGTGAACCTGAGGTCATGGTTGATGTAGCTGGTGTACCACTACCTTTTCTTGTAGACACAGGGGCAGCCAGATCAGTGCTAAATTCCACCACAGGTGTAACAACCACGGGAAAACTATTTCAGCAATGGGAGTAACGGGAAAGGTGCAGCAATACCATTTGAGTAGACCTGCAGAGATTATGATAGGGCCCTTGCAAACCAAGCATTCTTTCCTGTTGGCTGCATCGGCTCTGACTAATCTACTTGGCAGAGATTTATTGTGTAAAACGCGGTGTGTCATATACTGTACCCCTGAGGGTGTGTTCTTAGATATTCATGAGAACCATGCACAGTAGGTACAAGATATATTAGACACCCCTCAAAGACTAATGCTACACTCCACCATTATAGACACATGTCCATCGCAGGTAGAGGAAATGATCTCGCAAATACTGGGTTCCCTTTGGACCAAAGATGGACAGGACACTGGATTGATGGCGAATGTAGCCCAAGTAGTAGTACAAATAAAAGGTGGCAGGATAGCTCCAAAAATCCCACATTACCCTCTGAAACCAGAGGTGGAGTTAGGAGTATACCCTTTCATAGAACGGCTGCTACAGCAGGGCATCCTAGTCAGGACGTCCAGCACAGCCAACAGTCCCATCTTCCCTGTGAAAAAGAGTGGGTGGAGGGGTTACAGGCTAGTGCAGGATCTAATGGGGATAAACAAGATAGTTGAGAGTCAATTACCCATAGTGCCCAATCCAGCTGTCATCTTCATGCAGATTCCCTCCACCTCTAAGTTCTTCACTGTCATTGATCTCTGTTCTGCATTCTTTTCTGTCCCTCTCCACCCTGACAGCCAATACCTCTTTGCTTTCACCTACAGGGGAGTATAGGATACCTGGATCCGTTTCCCCCAAGGTTTCATTGACAGCCCAAGTATTTTCTCCCAGGCCTTACATGACTGTTTGCAATCTTTTCAACCTGAGAGTGGGTCTGTGCTAATACAATATGTTGATGACTTGTTGTGCTCTGACTCATACAAGTAATCCCTGGCAGACACTAAACAGCTTCTGTTTAATATCTCCCAGACCGGACACAAGGTTTCAAAGGAT
Source organism: Pseudophryne corroboree (assembly GCF_028390025.1). Taxonomy (NCBI): domain Eukaryota; kingdom Metazoa; phylum Chordata; class Amphibia; order Anura; family Myobatrachidae; genus Pseudophryne; species Pseudophryne corroboree. Next base: position 1,229,825,049 of record NC_086444.1, read on the forward strand.
AAGTTGCAGTTGTGTCGGACTAGGGTTAAGTACTTGGGATACTGCTTGATGCAAGGAATTAGGCACCTGACCACTGACAGAATACAGGCCATCTGCGACATGACTCTGCCGCAAACTCAGCAACAGATCCGCACTTTCCTCGGAATGTGTGGGTACTGTCGGAATTGGATTCTGGGGTTCTCTATCCTGGCACTACCTTTGCAAGAACAAACCAGAATGGGTCTCTCATACAGAAGAGTCTGAACTGGCGTTTGAGAGACTAAAACAGTGCTTGTCACAAGTACCAGCATTGGGGATGCCAGATTACGAGAAGCCCTTTGAGTTGTACGGTACTCAAAGCGCTGGGTGCACGGCAGGAGTCTTAATACAGAAATATGATGATGCCAGCAGACTGGTAGCCTACTACAGTGCACAATTGGGCACTGTAGCACGGTCTCTCCCCACTTGCCTATGAAGTGTTGCAGCCATAGCTTTGTTGGTATATGAAATATTTTCAGTTTTATTAGTAATGTGTGCCAGTTATTGTTTACTGTCAAAGGGTGGACTGTCGAAGTCGAAAATATTATAGCCACATGCATCACGTGCAAATACCACACAGAGCGGCCTCCGTGCGCGTGCTTGTTCTGCCGTGCGTGCGCATACCCGCATGTTGCGTATATTGGCTCACGAGGTCCTGCGTATTAAAGCGTGGTATGAGTAAATACGGTAGCATATGCATTCGCATGGAAAAGCCACAAAGACATATCTCATATTTAATCCACATAGTGCATAATTTACACATAGCCTACACACACCACACCAGCAAGTTACATTTGCTTCAGAGGTATAACAACAGAGGGATTCGACTTTACAGGATATGAGGGGGCAGAATTAGGTTAGGAGGTGGTTTGTGGTATCCAGCTGTACAGTATTTCAAGGGCAATATTCCGATGGCAGTTTGCAGAATGTAGTACGCTCCTGTGCATAGATATGCGCAGGAACAGAATATTAGTATCACACTGTATTTACTGTACTCTTGATTTTTGGCAGGAACCCAGTGGAGGACATCTGCAAGTGTGCCTGGACCAGGCATCGCCCACCTATTCAAACCCACCTATGACCCCTCATGTACTGTAAATGACCAGTCCTTTAACCTATGGATGAAGAGATTACAGTTTCCTTTGTTTCACACTTTGGACTATTGTATAAAAGCCAAGCCTCCTGGCCGGTCAAACACATTCTCTGAAGGTCATCTATCCAGATTGACTGAGGACCGGAACCGGGTGGCGCTGGCAAACAAACGTATGTATCATTGATTGTAGCCTTTTCTCTTATGTTATTGCATTTCTGTTGTACCCCCTTTTAAGTAAATATTTGTTGCTGCATTGGACCTCAACATTACATATACAATTGGTGTCGCATTTCATTTCCTGTTAGGGGTTATAAAGTGTATTCCGCCGCACGTGTAGCTACTTTGTGCTTACAGCGTGACGGCGTGCTTTTGCAACGTGTACGCATTTCGCAGGGGTTACACACACACATGCTTAGCAGTCGCAGCGGCCTGAATAGATTGTGTATTTAAGGTATTGCTTTTTCTTCCTGAAAGTTTATCAAACTTAACAGTAATTCAGAGTTGATTGCAGAAGCAAATTTGTAAGCAGTTGGGCAAAACCATGTGCACTTCAGGGTGGGCAGATATAACATGTGCAGAGAGAGTTAGATTTGGGTGGGTTATATTGTTTCTGTGCAGGGTAAATACTGTCTGCTTTATTTTTACACTGCAATTTAGATTTCAGTTTGAACACACCCACCCAAATCTAACTTTCTCTGCACATGTTACATCTGCCCCCCCCCCCCCCCCCTGCAGTTCACATGGTTTTGCCCAACTGCTAAAAAATTTGCTGTTGCGATCAACTCTGAATTAGGCCCAAAGAGGAAACTTTATTAAAATTTCCCCATGTAAGAGTGCAAAGTCAGTGGCATGGACCTTTATAACGTACATGGGATTGATGTTTTAACCTGGAGAAGGCATAAGGAAGTAATAAACCAGTGATAAGTGCAAGGTGATAACCCCAACAGCCAATCAGCTCCTAACTTTTAATTTACATATTGGAGCTGATTGGCTGGTGCATTTATCACCTTGCACTTATCACTGGTTTATCACTTCCTTATGCCTTCTCCAGGTTAATACATCTGCCCCATAAATACATGAGCAGTAACTAAATTGAAACATAGAGGGTAATGAAGAGTGTAGGCAGATATCAGGCATTTCAACAGACAGCAGGCAAATGATACTATAGAGACAGAAGACAGCGGCGCAGTATTATCAGAGCCGGATTGTAAGTGGGGCACGGGGGGAAGTCGTTCAGGGGCCCCACACTCTGGCAAACACTCCCCCGATGCGGCCCCCCCTGCACCCTTCCTGGATGGATCCGAGTCCAGGCAGTACAGAAAGGATTTTATCTTTGAGACGGAGAAAGCCTTGTTTACATCTCTACAGGGAGCCCAGCCCCCTTACGGATATACAGATGTGTCCACCATTATCTTGAGTAGTTTTCTGTGCCTAGTCACAACATGACTTATTAGCATAAACCCTTCATCTATTGTTCTCAACTGCAATACAATACAGAGAACAATACAGCAGGGGATTAAGTCTGACTGGCCAGTCACAGTTAATCCTATTAACCGTCAAGATAAATGTGGATACATCTGTAATGGCACAGTTTGCGGGTGTATGGGAAGGGGGGGGGGGGGGGGTGCCTAACATTGTGAAGTGCCCGCCTCTATCAGTGACTTGATGCTGCAGCATAACAGGTAGTATTTCTCTAGCTCTATTCCTCCCTCTCTATCTTTCTTTCTCATTCTATTGGCCTCTCTCTCTCTCCTTGACACCCTCTTTCTCTCTCTCTTCCTACCCTCTCTCTCTGTCACTTCCTCTCTCCCTTCTTCACCTCTCTCGCTCTGTCTCTCTCTATCTCCGCCTCCATGAATCCCTCTCTACCTTGCTCCCTTCTCTCTCTGTCTCTTGCTTTCCCTCCCTGACACCCTCTATTTCTCTCTCAGACCCCCTCTGTCCTTGACACCCTCTTTCTCTTCCTCTCTCTCTTGCTCCCCTCTCTCTCTTTCACTTCCTGAAACTTTCTACCTCTCTATATCTCTTGTTCCCCCCTCTCACTCCATCTCTCTCCCTCCCTGACACCCTCTTTCTCTAGCTCCCTTCTCTCTCTCTCTGTCACTTCCTGGCATTTTCTTTCTCTCTCTCTATCTCTTGTTCCCCATCTCACTCTGCTCTCTCCCTCCCTGACACCCTTGCTCCCCTCTCTCACTTTCTTTGTTTATCTCTCTTCCTCACTGACCCCTTCTTTCCTGATCGCTCCCCCTCCCTCTCTCTCTCTCCCTGACACCCTCTCTCTCTGTCTTCCTCTGTTTATCCCTTTCTCATTTGCTCTTCTTTCTGTCTCTTATCCCCCACTCACTCTCCCTGTATCTCTGTCTACCTATCTCTCTTGCTTCTCCTCTTTCTCTCTCTCTTGTTCCCCTCTCTCTTTCTCCTCTCCCCCTCTCTCTCTCCCTGACTCTCTCTGTCTTTCTCTCCCTCACTGACACCCTATTTCACCTCTCACTAGACCTCTCTTTCTCCCTCCCTGACACCTTCTCTATCACTCACCCTCTCTTTCTCTATTTCCCTCTCTTTCGCTGACACCCTTTCTCTTTTTCTCCTACATCCACTCTTTCTGTTTGACCCCCCTCTCTATCAATCGCCACCCTCTCTGTCTCCCTCACGCCCCCTCTCTCTCTTTCTCTCTCCCTCACGTCCTCTTTGTCTCTCACTCCCCTCACTCTCTCTCCTACTCCAGTAAGCGGCAAAGTAGTGACAGTGGCAGGGTGTAGAGTCAATCTTATTGGTGGGGTTCCTGCACACATTTGTTGGCCGGGGCCCCCTCAAGTCATAATCTAGCCCTGAGTATTATTAGGCACAAGAAACCAGTATACTGTGATGGGCGCACAGCAGACTGGGATAGGGTTATAATATGATGGAGGCATAGGAAGTTTGTATTTTATGGGGCACAAAGGTCTGGCTTGAAATGGGTCACAGAAGACACAGTTTAGTGTACTATGCATATGATAGCTGTGCAATGGTCACAGGCTGGTATGATGCAGTATTGGACACAAGTCAACACTGAAGAGTTGAAACAGCCTTATACTGTATGATAATGGGTTGAACATATTCAGAAAAGGGGTGTACAATGTGACGTGGCACTCAGGCTGGTAGGATCTGTAGGACATCAGCAGGTTTAGTGTGATAGGGAACCAGATTGTATAATGTAGGGGGCAGACATGGGACAAGGGTGTTGGGGAAATATATTGATGTAGGGAAGACCAGAGCTGAGGCAAGGGTGCAATGATCTCAACGAGAGACTTCTTCGAGACGACGTGTAATAAGGTAGGGTGACCGGCAGTATAAGGAATATGACTGTCATCCAGCAACAGGAGGTGTGGAGATTTGGTAGCAAGACCCCCAAGTTTTCACCCCACTGCAAAAACTACAGGGAAGTTGCAAATACGTACAGCAGTGGACCCCTTACAATTTCATGCGGAGGGGGCACCACTCCCCAAGGTTCCTTCTCCTCTTGGAGGATGGTAGGGGTGATGGACCAGACTCCCACACACACTGGCGGCTCTACAGGGCTGCAACCATTACCCACATGGTGCCAGATCATGACCGACCAGTACCCATTTGTCAGCGCTACCTGTCCTGTTGCTCCTGGCAGCATTGTGAATTGGGTTGGGTATGGGTGACCGTTGGTTGGGATACCACCAGTCACCATACCGATGCCGGGATCCTGGTGTTTAAGTATCCGGCAGGAGAGGGGGTGAGTGCTACAAAGCTCCCTGTGGCTCGCTGTGCTCATCACAGGTTCTATTCCCACTCTATGGGTGTCGTGGACACCCAAGAGTGGTAATAGTACCTGTCAATTGGCATGCCGACTTTAGGGCTTTCCACCGGGCAGGATAACAGCATCAGTATAGTGATCGGCGGTCACATAACCACATCCTGAGGTAATTACGTTGTGGTGCTGATGGTCAGAGTTATTGGAGGAGTACTGTGGTCTGTAACCCGTATGGTTATATGGTTGATGATAATGGACGATGACTGATATATGCATGGCAGAAAACATAGAGACCAGGCCGGGGGGGGGGGGGGGGGGTTCTCCTCACAGTATATCAGTTTGTACATTTTTCTGGAGGGGCCCCCTAAACATTAATGGCTCTGGGCCCCCTCTAAGCTTACTCTGACCCTGACCTCTGGTGTTATGAGGTTTGTTTGACTAACCTCCTCTATGGGGTCTGGAAAAGCCACCATGTTCCTGGGTTAAGCCACCGGCTCTGGCAGGTAAACCCCCTTGCAGATAGGACAGCCAGGGGATTTCTATCCTTATGTTTATATTAACCTTCTTCAGGCACAACCAAATCAGCAAAAACTAGAAACAAATAATATCTGCACATGTATTGATAGTAAATGGTATTATACGAGATCCCATATATAATTATATTTAAATCCTATCTATCACTGGAATGCCACCGTGCACAACCAAAATATTACTGGATAGGAGCAAGAGGAGCGAGGGTTGTATATCTGGTAGGTGCACAAACACAATTTTAAAACTTAATTTTTATGCACATAAAGTAACCCATATGCTGGCTGCAGTACAGATTTCACACAATAACAGACACATACTGGATATAGAAATCATAGAAGAAAAATAGGATTTTAATTACCTACCGGTAAATCCTTTTCTCATAGTCCGTAGAGGATGCTGGAGTCCACATTAATGCCATGGGGTATAGACGGGTCCCTTGGGAGCCATGGGCACTTTAAGAGTTTAATAGTGTGGGCTGGCTCCTCCCTCTATGCCCCTCCTACCAGACTCAGTCTAGAAACTGTGCCCAAGGAGACAGACATGCTTCGAGAGAAGGAATTACGCAGATAGTGGTGAGATTCACACCAGCTCACACATAACAACAGAAAACCAAGCTAAACAGCTTGCAACAAGTCAGCAACAGCTGAACAACAGTACTTAACCAAGTAACAATGCAGTACTTAACCAAGTAACAAGGCAGTACTGAACCAAGTAACAACTGCAAGAAAATGAAGCGCTGGGCGGGCGCCCAGCATCCTCTATGGACTACGAGAAAAGGATTTACCGGTAGGTAATTTAAATCCTATTTTCTCTTACATCCTAGAGGATGCTGGGGTCCACATTAGTACCATGGGGATGTACCAAAGCTCTCAGTATGGGAGGGAGAGCGCGGAGGCTCCTGCAGAACCGATTGACCAAACTTTAGGTCCTCAGAGGCCAAAGTATTGAACTTGTAGAACTTATCAAACGTGTTCGATCCTGACCAAGTAGCCACTCGGCAAAGTTGTAAAGCTGAGACACCCAGCCACCCAGGAAGAACCCACTTTACGAGTAGAGTGGGCCTTAATGGATTTTGGACACTGCAATCCTGCCATAGAATAAGCGTGCTGGATATTGACACTGATCCAGTGAGAAATCGTCTGCTTAGAAGCAGGACACCCAACCTTCTTGGGATCATAAAGGACAAACAGAGCGTCCGACTTTCTGTGACGAGAAGTTCTCTTCACATAAATCTTCAAAGACCTTTCAACAGCCAAGGATTTTGAAGTAATTGAGGAGTGAGTAGCCGCTGGCACCACAATAGGTTGGTTGATATGAAAAGCCGACCCAACCTTCTGAAGAAATTGCTGACATGTCCTGAGCTCAGCTCTATCTTTATGGAAAATCAAGTATGGGCTCTTGAAGGACAAAGCCCCCAATTCTGACACACGTCTAGCAGATGCTAATGCCAACAGTGTGACTGCCTTCCAAGTAAGAAACTTGACCTCAACCTCCTGTAAAGGCTCAAACCAATCCGACTGCAGGAACTGCAGCACCACATTAAGATCTCAAGGTGCAGTAGGAGGCACAAAGGTAGGCTGGATGTGCAAAAACCCCTTTCAAGAAAGTCTGAACCTCAAGGAGGGCAGCCAATTGTTTCAGGAAAAAAATGCACAATGCCAAAATCTGGACTTTTATGGAGCCCAAACTCAGGCCCACATCCACACCTGTTTGCAGAAAGAGGAGAAACCATCCTAGTTGAAACTCTACTGTAGGAAACGTCTTGGATTCACACCAAGACACATACTTTTTCCAAATGCGATGGTAATGTTTTGACGTTACTCCCTTCCTAGCCTGTATTAGGATAGGAATAACCTTGTTCAGAATGCCCTTCCGAGCTAAGATCTAGCGTTCAACCTCCATGCCGTCAAACGTAGCCATGGTACTGTAAGTCTTGATAAGCGAACGGCCCCTGTTGCAGAAGGTCCTCGCGAAGAGGCCTTGGATCTTCCAGCAGTAACTCCAGAAGATCTGCGTACCAAGCCCTTCTTGGCCAGTCCGGAGCAATGAGGATCGCCGGAACTCTTGTTTTCTTTATCAGTTTGAGAATCCTTGGAATGAGTGGAAGTAGAGGGAACACCTACACTGACTGGAACACCCACGGAGTTACCAGGGCGTCCACTGCCACTGCTTGTGGGTCTCGTGACCTGGAACAGTACCTCCGAAGCTTCTTGTTGAGGCAGGAGGCCATCATGTCTATTTGAGGTATGCCCCAAAGATCTGTCACCTCCGCGAACACCTCTGGGTGTAGGCCCCACTCTCCTGGATGGAGATCGTGTCTGCTGAGGAAGTCCGCTTCCCAGTTGTCCACTCCCAGAATGAAGATTGCTAACAGTGCCACCATGTGCTTTTCTGCCCAGAGGATGATCCTTGTTACCTCTGACATTGCCGCTTTGCTCTTCGTTCCACCTTGTCAGTTTATGTAAGCCACTGTCGTTACATTGTCCGACTGAACCTGAATGGCCTGATCTTTTAGAAGATGTGCCGCTTGTAGAAGACCATTGTACATGGCCCTTAGTTCCAGAATGTTTATCGGAAGGAGGGATTCCAGACTCGACCACCTACCTTGGAAGTTTTCCCCTTGGGTGACTGCTCCCCAACCTCGGAGACTCGCATCCATGGTTAAAAGAATCCAATTCTGAATCCTGAACCTGTGGCCCTCCAGCAGGTGAGAAGTTTAGAGCCACCAGGGGAGCGAAATTCTGGCTTTCGGCGACAGACGTATTCTCTAGTGCATGTGAAGATGAGATCCCGACCACTGGTCTAGGAGTTCCAGTTGGAAGGACAGTGCATGGAATCTTCCATACTGTAGAGCCTCGTAACAGGCCACTATCTTCACCAGAAGGTGAATGCACTGATGAACCGACACTCGGGCTGGCTTCAGGACATCCCGGACCATTGTTTGAATCAACAATGCTTTATCTTCTGGTAGAAACACCCTCTGTGCTTCCGTGTCGAGGATCATCCCCAGGAAGGACAGTCTCCTTGTTGGCTCCAAATGCGACTTTGGAAGATTCAGGATCCATCCATGATCCTGTAGTAGTTGAGTCGAGAGAGCAATGCTCTGTAACAACTTTTCCCTGGAAGACGCTTTTATCAGCAGATCATCCAGATAAGGAATTATGTTCACACCCTACTTGCGGAGGAGTAGCATCATTTCTGCCATGACCTTGGTGAACACCCTCGGTGCCGTGGAGAGGCCAAACGGCAGCGCCTGGAACTGATAGTGACAGTCCAGCAGCGCAAATCTTAGATAAGCCTGATGAGGCGGCCAGATCAGAATATGAAGGTACGCATCCTTGATATCTAGGGATACCAGAAATTCCACCACCTCCAGACCTGAGATCACCGCTCTCAGAGACTTCATCTTGAATTTGAATTCCCTCAAATAAGGATTCAAATACTTTAGGTTCAATATTGGCCTGACCGAACCATCTGGTTTCGGTACCACAAACAGGTTTGCGTAATAACCTTTGTTTGTCAAGTGAGGTGGGACTGGAACAATGACATTTGACCTTAGCAATTTTTGAATGGCTTCCTGTAGGATAGCACTTTCTGTCAGCGAAGCTGGTAAGCCCGATTTGTAGAATCTGTGAGGTGGGAGTTCTTGAAACTCCAGTCTGAACCTCTGGGTGACAATATCCTGTACCCAGGATTCCAGGCATGAGGATGCCCAGACAAGACTGAAATTTCTTAGTCTTGCTCCTACCTGCCCGATCTCCAGGCTGGGAGGTCCACCGTCATGCCGAGGATTTTGAGGAAGCAGAACCAGGTTTCTGTTCCTGGGACCTGTTGGTGCAGGTTTCTTGGATTTCCCCCAACCTCCTCTAAAGAAAGTGGAAGGTGCTTTTGGATCTTTTAACTTTTGTGGTCCGAAAGGACTGCATTGTATCCGTAGAATAGGATTTCCTAGTCGTAGGTGGTGCAGAGGGAAGAAAAGTGGACTTACCCGCAGTTGCCAAGGAGATCCACACATCTAACGCTTTCCCAAACAGAGCCTGACCTGTGAAGGGTAGATTCTCCACACTTTTCTTGGATTCAGCATCCGCAGACCATTGGCGCAGCCAGAGCCCCCTGCATGCCGAGACAGCCATGGAAGAAGCCCTGACATTCAGACATCCAAGGTCCTTCATAGCCTCCACGATGAAACCTGCAGAATCCTGTATGTGACGTAAAAACAATTCAATGTCACTTCTATCCATAGACTCTAATTCCTCTAGTAAGGTGCCTGACCACTTTACTATGGCCTTAAAAATCCATGCACAAGCAATAGTGGGTCTTAAAGCTACACCATTAGCTGTGTATAATGATTTGAGTGTAGTATCAATCTTGCGGTCAATCGGCTCTTTTAGCGCGTTTGAACCAGGGACAGGTAAAACCACCTTTTTAGACAATCAAGTACAGAAGCGTCTACTACAGGTGGGTTTTCACACTTTTTCCTGTCCACCTCAGGGAAAGGAAAAGCAATGAGAACCCTCTTTGGAATCTGGAATTTTTTCTCTGGGTTTTCCCAGAATTTCTCAAATAATGCGTTTAATTATTTAGATGCAGGGAAGGTAAGGGAGTTTTCTTATTGTCAGTAAAATAAGCATCCTCTACCTGCTCAGGTACCTTATCAGTAATGTGTAACACATTCCTAATAGCATCAATCATGAGTTGCACACCCTTAGCAAGGGATACCTCCCTCCCAGTATATCACCATCACCGTCCCCTGAATCAGAGTCGGTATCCATGTCGGCTTGCATTATTTGGGCAAGAGCATGCTTTTTAGGGTACATACCAGGGGCTTTTGATGAGGCAGTGGGAGCTGAATACGACAAAACCTCTACAGATTGTCTTAAAACCTGTGTTTCAGTCTCATTATGAGCTATCCTAGATGAAATCTGGGATATCATTCCCTGAATAGAAGCGATCCATGGGGGTTCAGATTCAGGAGCCTGGTACAGAACATTACAGTCCTGAGTACATGGATTAGACTCTTCAGGAGAAGATACACACTCTGCAGCACAAGACACAGAGTCTCTGAACATGGTAATGTGAGATATATAACACACACACACACACACACACGCGCACACACACACACACACACACACACACACACACACACACACACACACACACACACACACACACACGAACATGTCAGACACAGTTTCCCCCAGAGTACCTTCAGAGAGACACAGAGGATAAGGAGCCAGCCACACAGCGCCACAGTAGGCAATTATTATGATAATTGCCTGACGCTGACTGAATAACCCAAATAGATCAAACATTGAAAAATAATACTCTCTCCCCCTTGTCTAATACACCCTGGTACCGCAGAGGATATCTGAAGTGAAGAGGAGGACAGCGTTCCCTGTCAGTGTCTCTGTAGTGTGATCTGCAGGGAGAAAATGGCGCTGGTGAGTGCTGGATCCGCTCTGAGGAAGAAGCCCCGCCCCCTGTAATGGCGCGTCTTCCCTCTGATGAGATTATACTGGCCTGAGGTAACTGTGATTGCTAAGAGTGGGATTAGCCCCTGTTAGCCTCTGTACACCAGCAATGACCGTCTGGATGGAACATGTATTCTTGAATATCCAGTCAGCAGATGGCTGTTACAGTACCAGTGCCGTTTCTAGGGGCGGGCGAGCCGTGCAACCGCACGGGGCGCCCGCCGCGGCACTATGTTACTCCTTCTCGCCTCTCCCGAGCGCTCCTGCTCGGGGGGCGGAGTTTCGCGGAATGACGCGTTGCGTCGTGACGTCACGACGCAAACGCGTCATTCCGCAAAGCCCCGCCCCCCGAGCAGGAGCGCTCGGGAGAGGCGAGAAGGAGAAGCAAGAAGAAGGAGGAGGCGGCCGGCGCGAGGGACGTGAGGCGGCGGGACCGAAGAGCGGGAAGACGTAAGTATTCTCTCTCTCTCCCCCCCCTCTCCCCCTTCCTTCTCCTCAGCTTGAATCCTGCCTGCCGCTGCCACACTGTGTAATATGGGGGCACCTGCCTATGGGGATACCTGCCTGCCACACTGTGTAATATGGGGGCACCTGCCTATGGGGATACCTGCCTGCCACACTGTGTAATATGGGGGCACCTGCCTATGGGGATACCTGCCTGCCACACTGTGTAATATGGGGGCACCTGCCTGCCACACTGTGTAATATGGGGGCACCTGCCTGCGTACTGTGTAATATGGGGGCACCTGCCTGCCACACTGTGTAATATGGGGGCACCTGCCTGCGTACTGTGTAATATGGGGGCACCTGCCTGCCACACTGTGTAATATGGGGGCACCTGCCTGCGTACTGTGTAATATGGGGGCACCTGCCTGCCACACTGTGTAATATGGGGGCACCTGCCTATGGGGATACCTGCCTGCCACACTGTGTAATATGGGGGCACCTGCCTGCCACACTGTGTAATATGGGGGCACCTGCCTGCGTACTGTGTAATATGGGGGCACCTGCCTGCCACACTGTGTAATATGGGGGCACCTGCCTGCGTACTGTGTAATATGGGGGCACCTGCCTGCCACACTGTGTAATATGGGGGCACCTGCCTGCGTACTGTGTAATATGGGGGCACCTGCCTGCCACACTGTGTAATATGGGGGCACCTGCCTGCGTACTGTGTAATATGGGGGCACCTGCCTGCGTACTGTGTAATATGGGGGCACCTGCCTGCCGCACTGTGTAATATGGGGGCACCTGCCTGCCACACTGTGTAATATGGGGGCACCTGCCTGCGTACTGTGTAATATGGGGGCACCTGCCTGCGTACTGTGTAATATGGGGGCACCTGCCTGCGTACTGTGTAAAATGGGGATATCTGCCTGCCGTGCTGTGCAAAATGGGGGCACCTGCCTGCGTACTGTGTAAAGTGGGGATACCTGCCTGCGTACTGTGTAAAATGGGGATACCAGCCTTCCGCGCTGTGTAAAATGGGGACACCTGCCTGCCGCGCTGTGTAAAATGGGGACACCTGCCTGCCGCGCTGTGTAATATGGGGACACTTGCCTGCTGTAATGTGTAAAAAGGGGACTTTTTTATTTTAATTTTTTCCCCACTGTGGTGGGTGTGATGATATCAGATGAGGCCATGCCCACTTTAATGAGACCACGCCCATTTTAATCAGGCCACACACCCTTGTCGGGAGCGCATGCTTTTTCTTTCTATGGCTATATATATGGGGGGGGGGGGGGGGGGGGCACACTTTTTTTTTTTTTTTTTAGAGCAATAGGGGGGGGGGGGGGGGGGCGCATTTTGAAATCTCGCACTGGGAGCCAAATTGTCTAGAAACGGCCCTGTACAGTACCTTCTATGAGGACTGATAACAGCTATGGCCAGATATGGTCAGATCATGTTACATAGTCAGTGAGGTTGAAAAGAGGTAAAATGTCCATCAGGTTCAACCTGTATTCTGTATTAAGCTGTGCACATTATAATGTACCTGCTGAAGTAATGGTTTAGTACCAACTGACAGCTATATTTCGTACAACTCCCAGATATTAATGTCAATATGTTAAATCCTATAGCCCTGGATACTTTTTCCAGTTAGAAATTTGTCCAATCCGTTTTTAAATGCATTTACAGAGTTTGCCATTATTACCTTCTCCGGCAGGGAGTTATAAATCTTTATTGCCCTTACCGTGAAGAACCCTTTCCTACGTTGTGTACGGAATTTTCATTCCTCTAGCCTCAGCGAGTGCCCACGTCAGGGCAGTTTCTTGGGGCAGGCGAGCAGTGCAACTGCACTGGGAGCCCGCCGTGGCACTAACTGTGGCTCCCTGCTTCCCCCTTCTATTTCTCCCAGAGTAACCCGCTTGGGGGGCGGAGTTTCACGGAATGACGCGTTTGCGTCGTTACGTCACGACGCAACCCCGTCACTCCGCAAAACTCCCCCCCCACCCGAGCGGGGTACAGAGGGGGATCCAAGTTAGGAAGAGGGAAAGGCCGGCGCGAGGAGCAACTGGTGAGGCGGGCCGAAGAGCGGTAATCGCCTCTGTAAGTATTCTCTCTCTCTCCCTCTCTCTCAATGTGTAAAATGGGGACATCTGCCGTAATGTGTGAAATGGGGACTCTTGCCTGCCGTAGTGTGGGGATTTAATGCATCAAGGGCATTGCGGTGTGTGGCATAATATGGTGCAGGGGGCATTACTGTGTGGGGCTTAATATGGTAGAATTTTTTTTTCCTGTGGTGGTCGTGATCTATTGGAGCAGGGTCAAAAACTGGATTGTGAGGTAGTCTTTTCAGACGAGGCCATGCCCATTTAAATGAGGCCACACCCATTTAGATGAGGCCACGCCCCCTTGCCGGTTGCGCGCGCAAGTTTTATTTTTTTCTAGATGTGTGTGGGGGGGACGGGACATTTTTTATGTCATGGGGGGGCGCATTTTTAAATCTCGCACTGGGAGCCAAATTGGCTAGAAACAGCCCTGGCCCACGTGTCCCATACAGAGTTATTTTAATAAACAAATCCCCTGCTAGCTCCTTGTAATGACCCTTTACATATTAGTAATGTCTCCTCTTAGACGCTGAAAGGATTGCCCCTATATTCTTTAACCCTCGATGTGATGGCCTCTCAGACGTCCGTGAGTGTAAACCTTTAGCCACAAGTTACATGCACAACACAAGCAGTAAAGATTCACACTGTTTATTGTTCGTTTAACAAAAGTATATAAAAGAAAGGATTTAGGGCGTGTATATCCCAAGTCAATAACTAATTGGACAGAACACAAAAAGGGGCTAACATAACATGATTGGCTAGGAACTGCCGCAGTGGAAGGATATGCATATATGGGCAAGTTTGTACTTCAAATAGGGAGGTTGTTCACACGGTATAAAAAAAAGATAAGAGACAAGGACAGTAGCAAGGAATGTGCTGGAACATTAAGTTCTATAACACAAGCAATTCTATGACATTGAAGCAGAGACGAGCTTTAACCCTTTCAATCCCCTCTTAGAATCATTATTGTTATACTATATGATTCTTGCAAAGCTTACGTCTTTCTGCGCGCCAATGGCGCAATTTTTAGCCTGAGCGGGAGTTGCAGTAATTGTTGGGCATTTTAAGAAGGGTTAATCGTTGAGTTAATGATGTTCCGTGTTTATCCTTTTCATCTAAGGCTTCAGCGGGCTTATAGCCCCATGGGGTACCTGTGTTCCAGGCAGCCGCGGACCATGAGCTGCAATCATTTCCCCAGTTATGGCCTGTAACGCAAATATAAGGTACTTCGGGGCTTAGGTTGTCTGTGGTGTCAGCGCGGATCTGGTAGTCAACAGACTTTTGGACAGCAGCTAGTTGGGGGAATTGGAAATAATCTAGTATGTAGGTTGCAGTGTATGTGGTGGAAGAGTTATACCATAGTGTCAGTTTCCCTTATTCTGAGTTATATCAACCTCAGTCATTGAGAGGGGAAAATGGGCCAGTAGGGCTATCAAGATAGTCCCCAGGGTAAAGATAGGGGGCATTTTCTTCATCCTCCTCTGGTCTTCTGTCTTCGCTAGGTGGGAGGTCAGGGCTGTCCGCCCCTGTTCGTACCTCACTGGAATCACTTGCTTCCCTCTCTAGGTCTGGTCTAGGAACCTTTTTTTACTCTGGATGCATGGATCCAGGTAGGACTTTCCTCTGTCAGGACTGCTGTTCGGGTAACTGCTACGACCTCTGTCTCTGGACCATAGGTGAAGTCTCCTGGGCTCTTGTTCCTGGGGAGCACCTTCACCACGACTCTGTCTCTGACTTTAAAGGGGTGTGTAGGTTCCTGTGGATTCAAAGGGTTTTTACAAACAACCTCATGTTCAATTTCATTCAGTTTTGTTATCAGGGACCTGACATACTCTTCTCTGATGAGTTCTAGATCTCCTTCCTGTATTACTAGTGGTTTCTTAGCCCAGGGTGTAGGAAAAGGGTCTACCCATTAGTATTTCAAAGGGTGAGTATCCTAGAGTTTTCTGTGGGGTATTCAAGATGCTGGTGTTTAGCTTTATTAGGGTTGTTCCTGAGGCAAGTGATGCATCTGCTAACATACTGGTCCACAAGTGATTTGGCATTAGTAACATAAAAATCATTGGTTAGTAGGAGGAGTGTTGTGGCTTCACCACGGTGACCAACACCACGGCACTGGGCAACGAGCAAAGGGGCACTGGACTGGGGTATACAGGGTTTCCCCTCTTTGCAGATTAATCCTGATTTAGGATTTTTACTGCAGAATTGGGTAAGTCCAGTCGGAGAGATCAGTATTAGTCGCAGCAGCTTGAAGTTGAGTGAGCAGATGGACGTTGTCAAGGGAGGGACATGCTCTAGTGAGTGCAATGAGTTCTGCAGCTTGCGCGGACTGATAAGGTATTGGTAGGGCTTCCAACACAGTGTCAGTGAGGGTGACAATGGCATAGCCAGCCTGGTATGTATTGTCATTGGGCCTACTACAGGAGCCGTCAACAAAAACTATGTCTGCGCCTGGTATGGGAACGGGAGACATGTCAAGTCTGGGAGAAGTTTCAGCTTCAATGGAAGCAGCACAGTCATGTAGGTCGGGTGGTTCATCCTCGGGACCTTTCAAGCCTAAAAGGGCATTGAGAATGGGTGCAGGGCCAGAAGAACTAGCAGTGTACTTAATGGTAAGGGTAGGGTTACTCAAAAGGAGTACTTCATATCCACTAAGGCGTTGTGCTGACATGTGCTGTGTGTGTAAGCCTTTAAGTATTGCCAGGACATCATGTGTGGTGTGGAGTACTGTGATGTGGCCTAAAGTGAGGGTAGTGGCCATTTCTGCAACCATTGCACAGGCTGCCAAAGCCCTGAGGCAGGCAGGCATACCTTGCACAGACACTGGCATGACTTTGGAAAAAAAAAAAAATGCCACGGGGCGCAACTTCCCTCCATGAAACTGTGTGAGCACCCCCGCCATGGTTTTACAATTGTCCCTTGCATATAGATGGAAAGGTAGTACATAATTGGGGAGGCCAAGTGCCGGACTTTTCATCAACATACATTTTAAACTTTCATATGCAGTTAACATTTCTTGTGACCATTGTACAGTTTTAGGTTTGTCCTTCAGTGTGGCTTGTCTCAAAATGTTATCATAATAAGAGCAATCAGAAATCCACTGTCTGCAGTAATTTACCATACCCAGGAAGGACAGTAGTTCCTTCTGGGTAGTTGGGGTGACCAGGCCCAATACAGACTGTATGCGTTGTGGACTGATTTTCCTCTCTCCCTGAGTGAGCACAAAACCTAAGTAATCAACATGCTTTTTACACCATTGCATTTTTGTTTTGGACACCTTGTGTCCACATTCACAAAGCCAGTTTAGTAATGAAACACCATCCTCTCGGCAGGCCTCCTCAGTTTGACTACAGAGCAGCAGATCATCTGCATACTGTAGCAGGACTGAACCATGGTGAGGTTGCCAGGGCCCCAATGTGGCCTGGAGACAACAGGTGCGTCAATAATCTGCACCAGGTAAGTTGTTTACCCTCAAAAGAAAAGGCAAAAAGTAATTGTGTCTGTGAATCTACAGGTATGCTGAAAAAGGCATTCTTCAAATCAATTACAGAGAAGAACGCAGCATCTGCAGGGATTGCAGAAATGAGTGAGTTTACATCTGGGACAATTGGTGCAATTGGGACAATTAACTGATTGATCGCTCTGAGATCCTGTACAAATCTTATACTGCCATCAGCTTTGGCAACAGGGTTCACAGGAGTACAGTATGGTGATACAATATGTCTGAGAATACCCTGTTGTAAGAATTGCTGTATCATGGGGCGGAGACCTTCTATCTTTTCTGGTGAGAGGGGATACTGCATAGGTCAGAACACAAAACACTGGTTGTTGCACCGCTGTCCACTAAAAAGGGAATTTTACTTCCATTTATAATAAGTGGCAGCAGAGGTGAATCTTTCCCTGACTGCGGGGTTGGTTCTGTCTGTCAAAGCGTCTGGAGTTCTGATAGTTATGAGTGAGTGCAGGTTTCTTTACATCAAAACACCCTGCAGCCTCTTTCTCATATAAATGTTTTTCTTTTTTTAAATCTATCGTACTATCAGAAATCCAGGAAGAGACGTTTTGCTTAACAGAAACTATGACAGAAGGTAGAAGGTTGTTAATGAAGGTGGAAATGAGTAAGCTTTCTGAGTTAAGCAAAGGTAAGCCAGCGTCATCTGTCCAGCAGTCCTTAAACCTTTTCCAAAACTCAGTAACAGACTCCGAAGGTTTCTGTTTACAAGCTACAGCGACAGGCAAAAAAGCACAGGCAAAGGAGCACGGGTTTTAAAGACTTCCTCCATATGTGTATCGCTGCGTCCTTTGCAAGCTTTGCGCAAATAAGATATACAGCCATCGAGGGTAATAGTGGGCTTGGGACAGTGTTTTACTATTATCTAAACTCTGGGTTACTGGTGCGTTAGGGATAGAGCTAGTGGACGCACCCTCCAGCAGTGGAGTTGGAGGCGATCCCATCTGGTGTGAAAGGGTTACTGCTGCCAAGAGATCTGTGTCCTCAAGCGCAGGATACATTGGAATGCAAGGGGGAGGCGAGAGGGATTTCAAAGATTTACAGTTTCTCACTTCTTCGCTTCTGTGCTGTTGGGAACTGACATTTTTAATCCTCCATATAGAAAGGGTAATTACTGCCTTCCCGTAGGAATGGGTCCTGTCCTGCTTTCTCTGTCCATCCCGCTAAATTATCCACCCATGGGTTAACTAAGTAATACTCTGAGGTAGAGTTGCGGGCGACATACATCTTGCATGTCTCACCAGGGAGGGGCGGGGGATATGTAGTTTTTTTTTTTTTACTCTGACTAGAGCCCATTGTCAGACAGTAATATAAATCAACAGTACAACTTTAAAAGAAAATATCTAAAATTTACAACACTCTACTATACATGCATCAGCTAACCAGTTAATTAGTCATTGACAATATCACAATATTATCTGTATAGTGAGAACATGAAATCTTTTGACGTGTACGATACTTACCATTCGTACAAGATGTCAGAAAAATACAGCGTTTTAAACAGGAAGCAGGAAAAGTGTTTGAGTAAAGATATCTGGCAGACGAAAACTTACCAGCCGTCTGGACCAAATATAAGAACTTATCTCACTACAAACATACAAGAATATATAGACGATCAAATCGAGGTATTCTCTACGTTACGTATAGACTCCCAGGTCTATTTTTAAGTATCCCAGATACTAACGTCACGTTATGTATAGACTCCCAGGTCTATTTTAAGTATCCCAGATACTAACGTCTTTGGAGAGTTGCGCTTGGACCCCTGGTCCCTTCTCAGACGTATCTTTAAGTCCCAGACATTAAAGATGTTTGGTCACGTGTTACCAGAACACTGACACGGATTCAGCTTCAGTGTATGACCGCAATCCCGTATGGCAAAGACAGACAATAAATTCTCTATCTTACCATTCGGGGACGATCACTGAATCGCGGATGGAGCCCCCACTTGAAAGGATTGCCCCTATATTCTTTAACCCTCGATGTGATGGCCTCTCAGACGTCCGTGAGTGTAAACCTTTAGCCACAAGTTACATGCACAACACAAGCAGTAAAGATTCACACTGTTTATTGTTCGTTTAACAAAAGTATATAAAAGAAAGGATTTAGGGCGTGTATATCCCAAGTCAATAACTAATTGGACAGAACACAAAAAGGGGCTAACATAACATGATTGGCTAGGAACTGCCGCAGTGGAAGGATATGCATATATGGGCAAGTTTGTACTTCAAATAGGGAGGTTGTTCACACGGTATAAAAAAAAGATAAGAGACAAGGACAGTAGCAAGGAATGTGCTGGAACATTAAGTTCTATAACACAAGCAATTCTATGACATTGAAGCAGAGACGAGCTTTAACCCTTTCAGACGCCTCTTTTCTAGTGTATACATATATAACCTAGTAATCATTTCTGCGTACTCCAGCGACTCTAACCCTTTAATCAATTTAGTAGCTCTCCTTTGAACTCTTTCTAGTTCCCCGATATCTTTTTAATAATACGGTGCCCAGAACTGAACACAATATTCCAGGTGTGGACGTACCAATGATTTGTACAACGGCAGGATTACAGCCTCGTCCCTTGTCTCAATGCCACGTTTAATGCACCCAAGCACTTTACTTGCCTTCTTTGCTGCAATTTGACATTGTGTACTGTTATTAAGCCTATTATCTATGAGCACCCCCAAATCATTTTCCACCACAGTTACCCCTATAATTTCCCCATCTAGAGTGTAGGATGCAAGTGTCTTTTTTGTCCCAAAATACATAACTTTGCATTTTTCTATATTGAACCTCATTCTCCATATAGATGACCAGGCTTCCAGTTTAACTAAGTCATTCTGTAGAGACTACACATCGCCTTCTGAATTAATTACCTTACACATTTTAGTATCATCTGTAAAGATTTGCAGATGTTGTCTGGTCCTGAATATTCCACCCTCCTCTCTTTCTTTCCTTTCACCTCTTTCTTTTTTAACTTCCATCTTCTGTCTCTCATTCCACCTTTCAGCTCCTTCCACATTAGAACAAAGTTGCAGGTGCAACTTCAGCAAAAGACGCAAGAAAGGTCGCAACACTCAGAATCAGGCCCTATGAGGAGGGATCCCGTCCCCTTTGACAGATCTGGAAGAACTACAGTATCTCAGACTGCAGCCTAATTGGAGTTGAGCTCTGGTTGTGTAGCCACTGTACGGTCCAGCAGAGAGGATTATGGGACCGGCCAAGCAGGACAACACCAAACCCCCCACCCCCTCTCTATCTTACCCACCTCCTTTCACCGGAGACATACAGTACCATACAACTGTGGCTGACCCCTTCCCCAGGAGATGCGCAGGGAGATAGGAGCGGGGAAGCTCACACAGAGCTGTGGGCGGGGACTTTGAAAGAGGACACTCCCCGACCATCTGCTGCCGCCGCTACAAAGCTTCCATATACTCCATTTAATAGCCCTGCCAGCGGGCCACCAGAGACCTGCCGGGCCATAGGCGGCTGCGGCTTAGCTCCAGTGAGACCTGTGATATACCTGCTCCAAAGCATTTCCAGAGTGATCCTGCACCACTACCTACTGTACATTCTACATACACTCCCCGGCTGCTGCGCTGCATGACACCCTACTCTGCACACACCCTGCTCCTTCCAACCAACTTGTGTCTCTGCACTAAGAATGACAAAATTGATTTCTCACAAATATTTAAAATGCCCGCTCTAATATATATTGCAGACGCCAGGCGCATCTTATTACCATATCCCATGAATGTGCGCTATACATTGCAAAACACTGCATCCCATAAGAGAAAACAATACACCCACACATTATCTGAGTTCCAAAGCTCATTGATGTATATATTTGTTATTAAAAGGATATGGATTCAATATATATTACAAAGTACAGTATACCTATAGTTACATGGTTACACTCACACAGTAAGCAGTTAAAACATACAGTTACATACAATTACATGCCAGCATACAATACCATTCCCTCAATGTATCTTATCTCTCTCTCTCTCTGTAAAGTAATGCTGGGACTCCATCTTCCTCTGAGACCAAAACAGGAACTAACTTCCTGTGTGGTCAGCAATGTGTTATCTAGTTTCTGGGGGAGGGATTCACGATGAATCACCAATCCCTTTGTATATGGTAATCAGATTCAGCCCTGAAGATATCCAAAGGGCTGGCATGAGTTTCCTGTTCACTGTCCTAATAAGAGTGATTTTAGCTTTTATACATTCAATCATAACTATCTGCTGCAATGTCCCACAACTTCACAACAAGCATCAAATGAATCTACACATCAATCTGGTTTCTTCAATAGTAAACATGACCAGTCCATCTGGTTTCGTTCAAATAATACACATACATGACACCACTCCATCATATACAATTCTAAATCATCATGATGCCTGGCGCTTGATACCACCACAATTATGTACTGCATGAAATAAGTGTCGAATCCAACTCTGTGGCATATCCGTGTAAATGCGTGTGTTACCATATATTGCTGTGCTTGCTGCGCGTATTTGCAAGTATAGTGACTTATTAGTGTGTAGTTTGTATGTTCTCTTTATGTAATATTTTTGACTTCGACAGTCCACCCTTTGGCAGCAAACAATAACTGCCATCAATTATTAACATAAGAAAAAAATATTTCATACAATAATCGGTGACCTAGACACAAGTATGTATGCATTTTGCAAATCAGACACTTGACTATATTTGGGGAAGATAGGGAGGAGGACGAGACATCCTCTATATGCACTCGGCGGTCACGGGACCACTGGTTGGGTGTGGGACAACATTCAACCTATAGAGTATGCTGGGACAGTGCTTTGGCCTATAATGTCTGATTTGCGATGAACATTTCACACATACATGTACCTACGTCTTTGTACACTGATGTTTGGATTTGATTGAGGTTCTGCTGGGTAGGTGAAGAAGACACAAACAAATCGTGACAGTGGCATATAAAATTTTCATGATCTACATATTCCTATCATTTTCTGAACATTGTTTCCATTTCTGGAACGTATGCTAGGTCTGTTTAATAATTGAACAAGGGTTATAAGTAGTGTCTTTCCTAAATAACATAAACCTTCAGAGTTCGGGGAGAGCCACTCATAAACCTTTCTTCCACATATGTTAATGAGCTCTTTATCTGCAATGTGTGAATAGCCATTGTCTGACTGTTCCTGATTACCTCTGAACTCCATAACTACTAGACCTTTGATTTTTCTCTGACTTTAACAAACTGATCGGCTAATCCTGGGATCCTATAAGGAAATCACTCCTTCCTCCAGAAACCAGTTACAGTCCCACACTCGACTCCTCATAAAATAACCTCGCAAAAATAGAATATCCTGAAAGAAAATATTTGTCAGCGGGAAAGAGAGAAAAGAGAAATAGAACAAAACAACTCTTGTTCATAACAAATCAATTACAATGACTGGTCTTTCTGCAATCCTTTAGTACACTCAGGTAGTGTTCAACAGTGCCGCCTCTCAGTCTTGACGGAACAAAGTCTCTGGTGATACAAGGATCACTTTGCCTTGCTCTTTGAAAACACAATTCACTTGGAACACACAGTTCACTTTGCTCGATGAATGTGAGCAATAAACTACTTTGTCACGAGTTCTCTTTGGGTCAGCGACCTTCTTGCAGTGGGATGAGTGGACCCAAATCTCTCTTTCGGCGACCTTTAGTGCTGTCAACAAAACTTGGTATGGTCCTTCCCACCTGTCTATTAGGCAACCTGAGCGTAAAGACAATCACACAGTCTCTTGGTTCATAATTAAGACAGTTAGTATTTGGCATACCAGCAATCTACAGTTTCAAGTTCTTTTGTCAAGTTCCCAAATGCTGGCTCATCTCAACAAGGTACTGTACTGTCACCTCATTGGTGTATTTTTGATCATTGTGCGGATCAATCATGACATGAGGTTGTCTTCCAAAAACAACACAAAAAAAAACACAAATACAAAAAACAAAACAAAAAACTAATTTCGAAGAGGGTGATTCATTGAGTGAAGATCTGGGAGTGGTTCCGAAGCTACATAATACTAGTGGCAATATCTATGATCACAATAGTACAATTTAAAGCTTTGCTTCTACTTCTAGGGGTACCATAATCTACACACAAATTTCTGCGCAATTTTTCTTTGCGGCAAACACAGCAGTATCCGTGGTGGCAGGAAATGCCTCTACCCAGTTTGAGAAAACATCAGTGCACACCAATACATAACAATAATTCCTAAAGGGTGTTAACTGTACGAAGTCGATTTGTATTTCCTGAAAAGATCAGGAGGGATATGGGATGGCTCTGTTGGTATTGCTTTACCAATATTCTTCCTGAAGCAAGCAAGACAGGTCATTGCTCTCTTTACCTGCATGAGAATAGAATCCGGCGCACACCAGTAGGCTCTCGTCAGCCTGCACCTACCCTCTTTGCCTAGATGAGTCAGACCGTGTGCCACCTCAGCTAGACTTGGAAGGTATGCTCTGGGGGCTACTGGCTTACCGTGTCCACCTGTCCACAGTCCTGAGGACTCCTGGCCATACCCCTTTGTCCTCCAGACTGCCTCTTCCTGCAGGGAACACAATTTTTATTTTATTTTAATTTAACTATCGTGTGTTTGCAATGTAGAGTACCATGAGCATAACCCCAAAAAAAAGAAAAAAGAAACATCTCTAGAGGAGAGAAGGAAGAAGAAAATTAAAAAGAAAATGTCAGGTTTGCCATTTACCAACAGGCATATCAGTGTCTATACAAAATTTCCCTTCACCAGTATTCCCATTCTTCACCCTTTGTGCATGACAAGGCACACTGCAGTAATACTGGTGTCATCGTGCTGTTGAGATATACTGGGTTCGGGCAGAACTCTGAAGGACCTAGGCATGTGGAGTTTGAACTGTACTTGGGTCCATGTATTGTACCACCCTGTGTGAACGCAAAAGATGAAGAGGAAAACTGTAGAGAAACAGAATAGAGGTTGGTGACAGATGAGTTTGTAGAGGTGGAGAATATTTTATAAAAATTTGACAACTGGATTGGGCACTACGGGGAAGTGATTCTCTACTTGGTCTACTCCCCTTAAAAAAAATTCTGTGTTTATCGTATCGCTATTGGGACTATCCCAGCCATCAATCCAGTGTCCTGTCCATCCTAAGTTCATAGGGAACCCGGTATCTGTGAGATAATTTCCTCTACCTGTGATGGACATGAATCTAGAACCATGAAATGTAACATTAGTCTTCGTGGGTGTCTAGTATATTTTGTACTTCTTGAGCATGGTTCTCAGGTATATCCAAGAAGACACCCTCAGGAGTACAATATATGACACACCGCATTTTACACAATAAGTCTCTGACGAGTAGATTAGTCCGAGCCGATGCAGCCAGCAGAAAAGACTGTTTGGTTTGCAAGTGCCCTATCGTAATCTCTGCAGATTTACTCAAAGGGTATTGTTTCATTGTTCCTGTTACTCCCATTGCCCGAATCTGTGTTTTCTATATGGCTCGTGATTCCTTACTATATGTCCCTTGGTCCCGTCTATGTGTTTAATAATGTGGCTTGTTTTCTGTGTCTAGGGGGTCTATATTGACTATGTGTCCTACTACTCCTACAATCTCAGGCAAAATGCCCTTCCTTCCTACAAGTGTAACATATTATTGACCATTAGGGATCCGGGGTTTGGACTGATGGGTCTTTCCTGTATGTGCCAGTATACTTACCGTCCTCAACCTCTCCACCTGTTGTTCTCTGCGCCTAGCACTATTCTTGTGATGTTCAATAGCACACTATCTAAGCTTAGCTACTGTGACCCCTTTCCAATTTTGCAAAGACATCTGCACCCTGACACTCAATGCCTTATTGAGCCCGTCCATTTGCACAGAGACAGCCACCTCCCATTTGCCGAATTAGTGTTTACCAGTGATCTTATCCAGATGGAGAGTTTTCTATTTCTGCAAGAGACAAAAACAAAAAAAAAGTTTAACAAGCTTCTAGGTCATGCAAAGTATTTCATTCAATCCTTCTCATCCTGTATTAAGGGTCTGTACTTGGTCCAACAAACATTTCCGAGCTCATCTTTACTAGGGGCATTACTAGGAATGAATACTTCTTATATGGTAACTGAAAGAAATACCCTGGGGTTACCTTCTCTGTCCGCTTTCCTACTGGCAAATACTAATGCGCAGACAGGTTTTTTCTCCATTTCTGACGTTACTTTCTTTTATCTTTTTGTTTTATTTTTTGGGGTTTTACTATATATGTACACGAATGATACCATACTTACTTGTTCCACTGGTCTCAGCCACTTCCCCACAGGCTACTGCTCTTCTTTTACCGGTTGGATACTCCTCTGGGTACATGAGAAATGGCTGAAAACAATCAGGTCACCTTCTCCTCCTAAATAGAACTTCAACATTCATTAGTACATATATAGGTTACAGTCATATTTTTATTATTTTCTATAGTTTGTATGCTGGCCGTAACTGCTTCCACATCTACATATGGCGGTGTACTTGCATTCTCTTTTTTTTTCTACTTGTTTATTGTTGCTACAAGTTCAAACAGTTCTTATATTTCCATTCTTGTCTTATATGACTTTGGTTAGACATACCACCTGCAATACATTAGGATCAAACTCACCAACCCCTCTTGCTGTCACAGGTTTAAACAATTGGTATGTCTGACCCTTTGTTTTCGGGATTTTATCAGTCATATTCTTATCCTTAAGTTCTGCAATACCTCTGGTTCAAAGCTGCCCACCCTAGGGAATGGTACCCTATCTTTGTCAGTCATACATAACCATTCATTGCATAAAACTTCTGTGTGTGAAACATCACTTAGACCACTTCAGATTTTTCACACATGACCTTCTCGGTCCTAACTCTTCTGCCTGAACCCTGGCTACCATACGTCCCTTAGTTGAGCAACTGGCTCCCATAATTTGTGGGTCTTGCCTTCTCGGCTATTCCCACAAATACCAAAATACTCAATATAAGGTGACGGTGAAAGTTCTCAGAGCGCTCTTCACCCACTCACGTCCACGCTGGCCAGTACTACCATACACTGTTGATAGCAAAGGCAATGTACCCAACTTAGGGCTCCTATCAGACCTTACATCACCGTAATTTCTTTCGGTGGAAGTTCTGTTTGGAATATTTTCCTGAGAGAGGCAGCGAAAAATTCCTTTTCTGTATCTTTCAACTGGAATTGTTTGCAGGGTAAAAAACAGAGAAATTAGATAACTATCCTTCACCCTTTCCAGTGAAGCCCACCAGGGAGATTTCCCAATGTTGTCAAAGAAAAACCCCTTTGTCTATACAATCACGTCTGCATATGCTCTTCCACAGCGCATATAACACAATAATATCACGTTGCGCTGTGCAGAACAAACGGACATGTCATGCAATAGCACAGCCTATAGATACTAGTTATCTATATGCCCTACGATTGCTGTAGACCACTAAGCCTAGACCACTCCAGACCACTTTAGTTGTATGGGATACCACTTCAGACCACTTCAGTTCCTAATAACGCAGGGTAGTGAACCCTATGTCACCGGGCCTCTGCTAACCCGGTGTTACCACTTCAGACCACTTTAGACCACTTTAGTTCCTTAAGTTCAATATCCACTCACTCCTACGTTCGCTCACTCAAATACACTTTGATTTTTCTGTACAGAAAATTTTAATTCATTCAGATAGGCAGCTTTACCCCAGAGGCAATACAGTTTTTTAAACTAAATTTAGAGTAACCTGCTTTTGAAATCTGATAGTTTTCTGCTATTGTATTAAATGTCTACTATCCCACCTTTGAACTAAATGACACTATTGTGTAATTTGTACTTAGCGCCCACATTCTTATGCACTTTGCGTAACTGAGACACGTGTACAAAACCCTGCATCCACAATAAATCACACAGCTCTATAAATGTGAACAATACTAATTACTATTGCCCACTAGACACAACTTGTGCTGTATAAAATTTTATGCAGACCTGCGTTTGTGTCTTTTCACTTACTTTCTTAAAATACTGTTTTATTTTTAACTGTATAGCAACAAATATCTCCGAAGTCACACAGATCTAAATGAATCTAGCAATGATCAATAATTTAAATGATTTGATTCAGATTGGATAGCTATCCTGCAGAACATACATTGATATAAACACACACATAATTATAATAATATTATATATATGTTCCATCCACTGGTCTCCTATGAGACTCATTTACCCATTCAGTGCTTCTAATTTGCATATCAAAGCTATGTGCTTTTGCCTGCCTGTAAAAGTGGTTTTTCACTGCTAAGAAAAAGCAGTTACACAGGTTAATTTGCATTTCAATGGCTATCTTAAAGCAAGCAGATTTAACTAAATCCTGGAGGAAAAAGTAAAAAAACTTTGTTTATATCTGTGTGTAATTCTTACATCAAGTATTCATCTATTAACTCTCACTAGGCCCAGCTGAAACTATTTGTAATTGACTATGGCATGGGTTAAATAAATGCATTGGTAACTCATAAATGGTGTTTGATGTGACCAAGGAAAGCTGATTATTCTGAGCAGTGAAAATCAGCTATTTAGAAAGTGACCCTCCCAAAATGTCCGCTGCTCCTCCCCCTTCCACATCCATGAGGGTTACACAAAATTGTGGACAGGCCATGTGGTTAGTCCAAAATGGAGGACAGACCATGCGGCTTCCTTTGTCACAAAGAAATCACACACCATACAAGCACCTGAACTTATTTTAGGCCTGAGTTAAAAATAAAAACTATATCAAGGCTATGCAGCAACTTTTAAATATACTTTTAAACCTACTTAAACAGATAAACAATCCAATCTGAATCAAACACAATATGACTTATTTTACCATTGATTTGCAACAATAAAAATAAATTTTAGCATCTTAAATATTATGAGAAGCGCATTGTCCCTTGAATTTCATATCAGCGTCTTACTAATAACACAACAATACATTAACGTGGATGTTATTTTCATCAGCTTCGCAATGCGTCCATCGGAGCCGGTCAATTACAGCCGCGTTTGTAATGTACAGTGCATCATTAAGAACGTGATATCCCGTAAGAGCCTCCATCTAAGAATGCCAAAATTGTTTTCTTACAAATATTATAAATGCCCGCTCTAATATATATTGCAGACGCCAGGCGCATCTTATTACCATATCCCATGAATGGGCGATATACATCGCAAAACACTGCATCCCATAAGAGAAAACAATACACCCACACATTATCTGCATTCCAAAGCTCATTGATGTATATATTTGTTATTAAAAGGATATGGATTCAATATATATTACAAAGTACAGTATACCTATAGTTACATGGTTACACTCACACAGTAAGCAGTTAAAACATACAGTTACATACAATTACATGCCAGCATACAATACCATTCCCTCAATGTATCTTATATCTCTCTCTCTGTAAAGTAATGCTGGGACTCCATCTTCCTCTGAGATCAAAACAGGAACTAACTTCCTCTGTGTTTAGCAATGTGTTATTTAGTTTCTGGGGGAGGGATTCACGATGAGTCACCAATCCCTTTGTATATGGTAATCAGATTCAGCCCTGAAGACATCCAAAGGGCTGGCCTGAGTTTCCTGTCCACTGTCCTAATAACAGTGATTTTAGCTTTTATACATTCAATCATAACTATCCGCTGCAATGTCCCACAACTTCACAACAACCATCAAATGAATCTACACATCAATCTGGTTGCTTCAATAGTAAACATGACCAGTCCATCTGGTTTCGTTCAAATAATACACATACATAACACCACTCCATCATATACAATTCTAAATCATCTTAATGTCTGGCGCTTGATACCACCAGAATTATGTACTACATGAAATAAGTGTCGAATCCATCTCTGTGGCATGTCCGTGTAAATGCGTATGTTACCATATATTGCTGTGCTCGCTGCGCGTATTTGCAAGTATAGCGACTTATATGTGTGTAGTTTGTATGTTCTCTTTAGGTAATATTTTTGACTTCGACAGCACCGACTTCTTCAATAAGCAACTGGGCTGTTTCTAGTGTTAAAGCAGAGAAGATCACTGGTTATAGGGGGAGGATTTTCAAATGTCTGCGGGTGTGGTTATGCCCCGTGGGAGAATATCACGAACCGCTTTACATGGTGCAACCTCTTGCTGAATAGCGGGCACAGCTGTGCCACCCTGATCATAATAATTCCTGGCCAGGCTGCCAAAGCAAGGGTGCATTGTACCTGCTTCTGACCTCCTAACAACCCCCAGACGCCCCCCAACCCCCCGAGCTATTATTCAGAAACTCAGGGAAAGATTAATAGGAAATAACAAAGTGGGAAGAATGTGCCACGGTGGCTGTTTCTTTGTGCACGCAGTACTCACTGTAATCTGAAAGGAATTAGATATATAGGGCACATCCGTAGTATCACAATTATATTGTAATCAGCAGTGTAATGGCAGGAATTACCTTTCCTATAACGCCCAGGAAATGGGGCGTCACTGGGTCTGTATAAGGTGACCCCAGTATCATGCATGCACAGATACAAGGAAACAGTGACAGGAGCGGACCGAAAATACAGCTTCATAGAACATATCAGAGGTAACAACTCTTCATTTAATGAAATCAGTGTTATAGACAGTCACCGGCATCGAGCTCTCTCCTTACCTCCACCTCAGTCCTACACAATGATACACAGGGGCCCATTTATCAATGGGTGAGAAAACTCGCTGCGTATAATAAATGGTGCCCCAGCCAATTAGCTCCAAACTGTAATGTGTTTGAAAAATGACAGTTGGGAGCTGATTGTCTGGAGCACAATTTATCCTAAGCAACAAGTTTTAGCATTCACGATAAGTCTTATCACTCATTGATAAATGGGCCCCACAGTATGGCAGTGATAGTGACTGGGACACCTGGATGTGTACAAGTGAGGTACTTAGAAATCCATTATGAAGAGATGGTCTAAGAATACCGACGCTGGTATACCGACACTGCTCGGAATACAGGGGGAGGGTTAGGCTGCAAGGACGGATGGTTAGTGTTAGGTACCACTGGGGCTATGGAAGCCTTGTAGGTCAGAGCTTCCCAAACTGTGCGCTGGCCATGTGCCAGAGGTGTAAGGAGAGTGGGGCGAGCACCTTGGGAGGCCCGGCAGTGGGGAGTGCCACCGGCTGGGCAGTGTACCTCCCTAGCTCTACCTCCCCTGCAACCTGGACTGTTGGGGTGCCTTGAGGACCGCGTTTGGGAACCTCTGCTCTAGTCACTGACTGACCCTTCACTGGGTAAGTGGGCGGCATGACGGAGGGGACTGCACCGCACACTCTCTGTGCAGCCTGGCCTTCCTGCATGTTGATGATCCGCACCACTGTGGGGAGAAGAAGGACCTTGGCTGTGATCATGGTAATGAGGCCATGACTGCTGCAGCATGGCTCTGCTCCAAGGTAAGTACCTGTGTCCAGAGCCGGATTAAGGGGGGGGCCCAGGGGTAAGTACCCCGGGCCCTCCTCTTTACAAGGGCCCCCCACCACCCGCCACAGATCGGACCTCCGATCTGCGGCGCTGCGCTCCCAGCGGCTCACTGTTGGTTGCCCTGGCAACCTAACAGCAGTGGCAGTGGCGCCGGCGCCTCACAGAAGTACAGGACAGCTGAGCGACGGCTCAGCTGTCCAATGGTGTGTGAAGGCACTGTGCTTCCAGCGGCTCCCTATAGGTTGCCCTGGCAACCTAATAGCAGCAGCAGCAGCAGCAGCGTGGAGGAGCGTGGAGGATCGCGCTCTCACTCTCCTGTGTCTCACTCTCATGGGTCACAAGAAAAAAAAGTAAGCTGTCTGTATTTTTTTTTCTATCATGTTGATAAATAGGAATTTTTGGCTCTATGTCATGTTGCCATTATATGTTTGTATGTATGTGTAAAGTGTGTGTGTGTGTGTGTGTGTGTATATATATATATACACACACACATACATACAATATATATATATATATATATTTATATATACATACAGTATATATATATATATATATATATATATATATGTGTTGGGTAAGTGCGACCGGTCACCATACTGACACCAGGATCCCGGCTTGGAGATGGCTGGGGGGGATGGCGAGCGCAACGTAGCCCCTTGCGGCCTTGCTGCGCTCGCCACACTGCGGGCTTGGTGGTCAGCTGTGCTCACCACAGGTTCTATTCCCACTCTATGGCTGTCCTGGACACCCACGAGTGGGAATAGTCCCTGTTAGTCGGCATGCCGACTATCGGGATTGTTAGGGGGCGGGATCCCGGCGTAGGTATTGTGACCAGTGGTCTCCTGACCACCGGTAACATAACTACATCCCATGTGTATATGTATGTATATATATATGTATATATATACAGGTTGAGTCTCCCTTATCCAAAATGCTTGGGACCAGAGGTATTTTGGATATCGGATTTTTCCGTATTTTGGAATAATTGCATACCATAATGAGATATCATGGCGCTAGGACCCTAGTCTAAGCACAGAATGCATTTATGTTACATATACACCTTATACACACAGCCTGAAGGTCATTTTAGCCATTATTTTTTATAAGTTTGTGCATTAAACAAAGTGTGTCTACATTCACACAATTCATTTATGTTCCATATACACCTTATACACACAGCCTGAAGGTCATTTAATACAATCTTTTTAATAACTTTGTGTATTAAACAAAGTTTGTGTACATTGAGCCATCAAAAAACAAAGTTTTCACTATCTCACTCTCACTTAAAAAAGTCCGTATTTCGGAATATTCCGTATTTCGGAATATTTGGATATGGGATACTCAACCTGTATATACATACATACACCTATAGATATATAAAATTTAGGGGCCCCGCAGTTTGAAGTGCCCCGGGCCCCCCATAGTCTTAATCCAGCTCTGCCTGTGTCACTGTAATTACTATGTGTTGTATAATTTAGGGATGTGTATTTCATCCTCTCTCATGTGTCTGTGATGTCAGCAGGATCCCCCTGGTGTACTGAATGTGCGTGGAGCCAACTTCCCCCCTGCTATGTGCATACGGATTACCATCGGCCATCGATGATTCAAAATCATCAATGGTTTATGGCCAATGTAGAATACTTTTGCCATCGATGGAGGAGAACAAGATGTTTTTCCCTCCATCGATGGAAAGGTATAACCAAATATAAATATTAAAGGTTCCCAAACGCGGTCCTCAGGGCACCCCAACAGTCCAGGGTTCAGGTATATCCATGGCTCAGCACAGATGGTTAAATCAAATTGACTAAGGTGCTAAATAAGTCACCTGTGGACAAGCATGGATACATTTAAAACAAGGACCGTTGGGGTGCCTTGAGTACCGCATTTGGGAAACTCTGATATATATATTTTTATGTGTGGTGCCGAGACACTGAGCATAGCCCCGCCCAACACATGAGAAGCCCCACCCCTGTATTCTGATTGGCCCATGGGCCAGTCAGTGATCAAACAGGGATGGCCATCGATAGTGGGAACCATTGATGGTTATCCACTGCACAGTTGGCAGTACTACTACTGTGTTGAGTAAAGTGAATATTGGGCACTATTAATAGTGTGGTATGTGTATACTGGGCACTAGTACTGTGCGCTGTAACGTGAATATTGGGCACTATTAATAGTGTGGTATGTGTATACTGGGCACTAGTACTGTGTGGTGTAAAGTGAATTTTGGGCACTATTAATAGTGTGGTATGTGTATACTGGGCACTAGTACTGTGTGGTGTAACGTGAATATTGGGCACTATTAATAGTGTGGTATGTGTATACTGGGCACTAGTACTGTGTGGTGTAACGTGAATATTGGGCACTATTAATAGTGTGGTATGTGTATACTGGGCACTAGTACTGTGTGGTGTAACGTGAATATTGGGCACTATTAATAGTGTGGTATGTGTATACTGGGCACTAGTACTGTGTGGTATAACGTGAATTTTGGGCACTATTAATAGTGTGGTATGTGTATACTGGGCACTAGTACTGTGTGGTGTAACGTGAATATTGGGCACTATTAATAGTGTGGTATGTGTATACTGGGCACTAGTACTGTGTGGTATAACGTGAATTTTGGGCACTAATAATAGTGTGGTATGTGTATACTGGGCACTAGTACTGTGTGGTGTAACGTGAATATTGGGCACTATTAATAGTGTGGTATGTGTATACTGGGCACTAGTACTGTGTGGTGTAACATGAATATTGGGCACTATTAATAGTGTGGTATGTGTATACTGGGCACTAGTACTGTGTGGTATAATGTGAATTTTGGGCACTATTAATAGTGTGGTATGTGTATACTGGGCACTAGTACTGTGTGGTGTAACGTGAATATTGGGCACTATTAATAGTGTGGTATGTGTATACTGGGCACTAGTACTGTGTGGTGTAACGTGAATATTGGGCACTATTAATAGTGTGGTATGTGTATACTGGGCACTAGTACTGTGTGGTGTAACGTGAATATTGGGCACTATTAATAGTGTGGTATGTGTATACTGGGCACTAGTACTGTGTGGTGTAACGTGAATATTGGGCACTATTAATAGTGTGGTATGTGTATACTGGGCACTAGTACTGTGTGGTATAACGTGAATTTTGGGCACTATTAATAGTGTGGTATGTGTATACTGGGCACTAGTACTGTGTGGTGTAACGTGAATATTGGGCACTATTAATAGTGTGGTATGTGTATACTGGGCACTAGTACTGTGTGGTGTAACATGAATATTGGGCACTATTAATAGTGTGGTATGTGTATACTGGGCACTAGTACTGTGTGGCGTAACGTGAATATTGGGCACTATTAATAGTGTGGTATGTGCATACTGGGCACTAGTACTGTGTGGTGTAACGTGAATATTGGGCACTATTAATAGTGTGGTATGTGTATACTGAGCACTAGTACTGTGTGGTGTAACGTGAATTTTGGCAACTATTAATAGTGTGGCATGTGTATAATGGGCATTAGTACTGTGTGGTGTAACGTGAATTTTGGAAACTGTGTGGTATAATGTGAATTGGGGGCAATTTTTTTACAGTACACATAATGTAACATGAATCTGACTCTTTCAATGTATTTTATGTGAATCATGGGGTACACTAACCTAACATACGTAAACTCATAATATTACCTAAGTAAACAAACATGTATCTGTGTGCATGTGTGTATGTGTGTGTGTGTGTGTGTGCGCGTGTGCGTGCGTGTGCGTGTGTTTATCTTCTGTGATTGGCTGCTGCATCCAAAGACATTGGATCTTCTGCATGACCATCAGGCATCTGAGTAACCCTCAGAATATTCAGGTGATAAGTGTCACATGTGTTACACACTTACATTGTACCTCAGTATGTATGAAAGCAGATAATGTAGAGAATCTTGCGTTTCTCCGGGTATACTGTAAATATCTAATGATGGAAATCATGCAGATGTTACTAAAAGAACAATAAGAACACCAGTCTGCTGATATGTGTATTATGCAGTGGCGGCTTCCATGCCGGTCTGTCTTAGCGCCATTTAATGATGGGCCATTACCTATAGGCCAGTGCTCTGGACTTGTCACCAGGATAAAAGCTGCCAGCCAGTCCCCTGTCCATTATCCGTACTGGGAAACACTGCACCTATGTACAGAATGTATAGTATTGTAGGTGATGTATGTCTCTATCAGTGGGAATGATACAATGTGTTTAGACATCTTTGTGGCTGTCTCTGCACAGTTGCTGTAAAATCTTCATTACATCACTTTCTATACAACAGCTGCAGCATGGCGTACATTAATGTATGGGCAGAATTGTATCCTCTGTGCCCCCAGCTTCCAGGTTATGAAAGATAACTCCTGCTCTGAATTAGTGGATAACAGAGAGCAGTAGCTCACAGTATGATACATAGCAAAGCCCAAGTTCTGATAAAGTATGAAAATGGGTTAAACACATGCAAATTATTATACTTTTGTGATACAGATAACGATGATAATGATTATACTTTTGTGATACAGATAACGAGGATAATGATTATACTTTTGTGATACAGATAATGATGATAATGATTACACTTTTGTGATACAGATAATGAGGATAATGATTATACTTTTGTGATACGGATAACGAGGATAATGATTATACTTTTGTGATACGGATAACGATACACTCATCTGTCGGGATATTCTAAATACATTTTCATATGACTTTAAGGAGGAGATTTAGCAATTATTGGAGAGAGATAAAGTGCCAACCAATCAGCTTCTCGCTGTCATTTTACAGGCTGTTCTAGAAAAATGACACAAGCTGATTGGTTGCTATGAGCAACTTCTCTACCTTATTTCTCTCCAAAATGTGATACGTCTCCCCCGTGTATGTTATATTAACAACATCTACCCATGGAAAAACAAGTTATACATTAAGATGCAGCATTAAGAACGTATTGCACAGTAATCTGATTGGCCGTGTATTGTGTACTTCCAGGGGCAGATCCCAGGGCCACTATGAAAGGAATGGGTATCCCTGTACTGGGCATTGTATTCCTCACCGTATCTCTGGCACAGGAAGGTAAGAAACATACAGTATGGCATATAGAGTATGGGACCACAACACCGGAAATGGTGTCATACAGCGTCCCCACAGGGCAGAGCGTGCGCATACCCACAGGGCAGGTAAATAAGTGCAGATGGATCACTAATAGGAGCACCCAGCACAGTAACAGGGGGGCAACCTGTCTGTCCAGGCCCACCCACTCATCTAGGGATCAGGTCCCAGACTGTACACTTGAGTCATTCATTATACATATGTTACATTATACTGCACAGGACTATGGTGTAATCTCTACACTGTATTATACATTATACATATGTTACATTATACTGCACAGGACTATGGTGTAATCTCTACACTGTATTATACATTATACATATGTTACATTATACTGCACAGGACTATGGTGTATTCTCTACAGTGCATTATACATTATACATATGTTACATTATACTGCACAGGACTATGGTGTATTCTCTACAGTGCATTATACATTATACACATGTTACATTATACTGCACAGGATTATGGTGTATTCTCTACAGTGCATTATACATTATACATATGTTACATTATACTGTACAGGACTATGGTGTATTCTCTACAGTGCATTATACATTATACATATGTTACATTATACTGTACAGGACTGTGGTGTATTCTCTACAGTGCATTATACATTATACATATGTTACCTTATACTGCACAGGACTATGGTGTATTCTCTACAGTGCATTATACATTATACATATGTTACATTATACTGCACAGGACTATGGTGTATTCTCTACAGTGCATTATACATTATACATATGTTACTTTATACTGTACAGGACTATGGTGTATTCTCTACAGTGCATTATACATTATACATATGTTACATTATACTGCATAGGACTATGGTGTATTCTCTACAGTGCATTATACATTATACATATGTTACATTATACTGCACAGGACTATGGTGTATTCTCTACAGTGCATTATACATTATACATATGTTACATTATACTGCACAAGACTGTGGTGTATTCTCTACAGTGCATTATACATTATACATATGTTACATTATACTGCACAGGACTATGGTGTATTCTCTACAGTGCATTATACATTACACATATGTTACATTATACTGCACAGGACTATGGTGTATTCTCTACAGTGCATTATACATTATACATATGTTACATTATACTGCACAGGACTATGGTGTATTCTCTACAGTGCAATATAAATTATATATATGTTACATTATACTGCACAGGACTGTGGTGTATTCTCTACAGTGCATTATACATTATACATGTTATATTATACTGCACAGGACTGGGGTGTATTCTCTACAGTGCATTATACATTATACATATGTTACATTATACTGCACAGGACTGTGGTGTATTCTCTACAGTGCATTATACATTATACATATGTTACATTATACTGCACAGGACTATGGTGTATTCTCTACAGTGCATTATACATTATACATATGTTACATTATACTGCACAGGACTATGGTGTATTCTCTTCAGTGCATTATACATTATACATATGTTACATTATACTGCACAGGACTATGGTGTTTTCTCTGCATTGCATTATACATATGTTACATTATACTGCACAGGACTATGGTGTATTCTCTACAGTGCAATATAAATTATATATATGTTACATTATACTGCACAGGACTATGGTGTAATCTCTACACTGTATTATACATTATACATATGTTACATTATACTGCACAGGACTATGGTGTATTCTCTACAGTGCATTACACATTATACATATGTTACATTATGCTGCACAGGACTATGGTGTATTCTCTACAGTGCATTATACATTATACATACGTTACATTATACTGCACATAACTATGGTGTATTCTCTACAGTGCATTATACATTATACATACGTTACATTATACTGCACATGACTATGGTGTGTTCTCTACAGGGCATTATACATTATACATATGTTACATTATACTGCACAGGAATATGGTGTATTCTCTACAGTGCATTATACATTATACATATGTTACATTATACTGCACAGGACTATGGTATATTCTCTACAGTGCATTATACATTATACATACGTTACATTATACTGCACAGGACTATGGTGTATTCTCTGCAGTACATTATACATATGTTACATTATACTGCACAGGACTATGGTGTAGTCTCTACCGTGCATTATACATTATACATACGTTACATTATACTGCACAGGACTATGGTGTATTCTCTACAGTGCATTATACATTATACATACGTTACATTATACTGCACAGGACTATGGTGTAGTCTCTACCGTGCATTATACATTATACATATGTTACATTATACTGCACAGGACTATGGTGCATTCTCTACAGTGTATTATACATTATACATATGTTACATTATACTGCACAGGACTATGGTGTATTCTCTACAGTGCATTATACATTATACATATGTTACATTATATTGCACAGGACTATGGTGTATTCTCTACAATGCATTACACATTATATATATGTTACATTATACTGCACAGGACTATGGTGTATTTTTTACAGTGTATTATACATTATACATATGTTACATTATACTGCACAGGACTATGGGGTATTCTCTACAGTGCATTATACATTATACATATGTTACATTATACTGCACAGGACTATGGTGTATTCTCTACAGTGCATTATACATTATACATATGTTACATATTACTGCACAGGACTATGGTGTATTCTCTACAGTACATTATACATTATACATATGTTACATTATACTGCACAGGACTATGGTGTAATCTCTACACTTTATTATACATTATGCATATGTTACATTATACTGAACAGGACTATGGTGTAGTCTCTACAGTGCATTATACATTATACATATGTTACATTATACTGCACAGGACTATGGTGTA
The DNA here is from genome assembly GCF_028390025.1 of Pseudophryne corroboree. Lineage (NCBI taxonomy): Eukaryota > Metazoa > Chordata > Amphibia > Anura > Myobatrachidae > Pseudophryne > Pseudophryne corroboree. The sequence goes on from NC_086444.1 coordinate 1,229,863,478, forward strand.
ATCTCTACACTGTATTATACATTATACATATGTTACATTATACTGCACAGGACTATGGTGTATTCTCTACAGTGCATTATACATTATACATATGTTACATTATACTGCACAGGACTATGGTGTACTTTCTAAAGTGCATTATACATTATACATATGTTACATTATACTGCACAGGACTATGGTGTATTCTCTACAGTGCATTATACATTATACATACGTTACATTATACTGCACATGACCATGGTGTGTTCTCTACAGGGCATTATACATTATACATATGTTACATTATACTGCACAGGACTATTGTGTAATCTCTACACTGTATTATACATTATACATATGTTACATTATACTGCACAGGACTATGGGGTATTCTCTACACTGTATTATACATTATACATATGTTACATTATACTGCACAGGACTATGGTGTAATCTCTACACTGTATTATACATTATACATATGTTACATTATACTGCACAGGACTATGGTGTATTCTCTACAGTGCATTACACATTATACATATGTTACATTATACTGCACAGTACTATGGTGTATTCTCTACAGTGCATTACATATTATACATATGTTACATTATACTGCACAGGACTATGGTGTATTCTCTACAGTGCATTATACATTATACATATGTTACATTATACTGCACAGGACTATGGTGTATTCTCTACAGTGCATTATACATTATACATACGTTACATTATACTGCACAGGACTATGGTGTAGTCTCTACCATGCATTATACATTTTACATACGTTACATTATACTGCACAGGACTATGGGGTATTCTCTACAATGCATTATACATTATACATATGTTACATTATACTGCACAGGACTATGGTGTAGTCTCTACCGTGCATTATACATTATACATACGTTACATTATACTGCACAGGACTATAGGGTATTCTCTACAGTGCATTATACATTATACATATGTTACATTATATTGCACAGGACTATGGTGTATTCTCTACAATGCATTACACATTATATATATGTTACATTATACTGCACAGGACTATGGTGTATTCTTTACAGTGTATTATACATTATACATATGTTACATTATACTGCACAGGACTATGGGGTATTCTCTACAGTGCATTATACATTATACATATGTTACATTATACTGCACAGGACTATGGTGTATTCTCTACAGTGCATTATACATTATACATATGTTACATATTACTGCACAGGACTATGGTGTATTCTTTACAGTACATTATACATTATACATATGTTACATTATACTGCACAGGACTATGGTGTAATCTCTACACTTTATTATGCATTATACATATGTTACATTATACTGAACAGGACTATGGTGTAGTCTCTACGGTGCATTATACATTATACATATGTTACATTATACTGCACAGGACTATGGTGTAATCTCTACACTGTATTATACATTATACATATGTTACATTATACTGCACAGGACTATGGTGTATTCTCTACAGTGCATTATACATTATACATACGTTACATTATACTGCACATGACTATGGTGTATTCTCTAGAGTGCATTACATATTATACATATGTTACATTATACTGCACAGTACTATGGTGTATTCTTCACAGTGTATAATACATTATACATATGTTACATTATACTGCACAGGACTATGGGGTATTCTCTACAGTGCATTATACATTATACATATGTTACATTTACTGCACAGGACTATGGTGTATTCTCTACAGTGCATTATACATTATAAATATGTTACATATTGCTGCACAGGACTATGGTGTATTCTCTACAGTACATTATACATTATACATATGTTACATTATACTGCACAGGACTATGGTGTATTCTCTACAGTGTATTATACATTATACATATGTTACATTATATTGCACAGGGCTATGATGTAGTCTCTACAGTGCATTATACATTATACATATGTTACATTATACTGCACAGGACTATGGTGTATTCTCTACAGTGCATTATACATTATACATACGTTACATTATACTGCACAGGACTATGGTGTAGTCTCTACCGTGCATTATACATTATACATACTTTACATTATACTGCACAGGACTATGGGGTATTCTCTACAATGCATTATACATTATACATATGTTACATTATACTGCACAGGACTATGGTGTTTTCTCTGCAGTACATTATACATATGTTACATTATACTGCACAGGAATATGGTGTATTATCTACAGTGCATTATACATTATACATATGTTACATATTACTGCACAGGACTATGGTGTATTCTCTACAGTACATTATACATTATACATATGTTACATTATACTGCACAGGACTATGGTGTAATCTCTACACTTTATTATACATTATACATATGTTACATTATACTGCACAGGACTATGGTGTAGTCTCTACAGTACATTATACATATGTTACATTATACTGCACAGGACTATGGTGTAATCTCTACACTGTATTATACATTATACATATGTTACATTAAACTGCACAGGACTATGGTGTATTCTCTACAGTGCATTATACATTATACATATGTTACATTATACTGCACAGGACTATGGTGTATTCTCTACAGTGCATTACACATTATACATATGTTACATTATACTGCACAGGACTATGGTGTATTCTCTACAGTGCATTACATATTATACATATGTTACATTATACTGCACAAGACTATGGTGTATTTTCTAAAGTGCATTATACATTATACATATGTTGCATTATACTGCACAGGACTATGGTGTATTCTCTACAGTGCATTATACATTATACATACGTTACATTATACTGCACATGACTATGGTGTGTTCTCTACAGGGCATTATAAATTATACATATGTTACAATATACTGCACAGGAATATGGTGTATTCTCTACAGTGCATTATACAGTATACATATGTTACATTATACTGCACAGGACTATGGTGTATTCTCTACAGTGCATTATACATTATACATACGTTACATTATACTGCACAGGACTATGGTGTAGTCTCTATCGTGCATTATACATTTTACATACGTTACATTATACTGCACAGGACTATGGGGTATTCTCTACAATGCATTATACATTATACATATGTTACATTATACTGCACAGGACTATGGTGTATTCTCTGCAGTACATTATACATATGTTACATTATACTGCACAGGACTATGGTGTAGTCTCTACCGTGCATTATACATTATACATACGTTACATTATACTGCACAGGACTATGGGGTATTCTCTACAGTGCATTATACATTATACATATGTTACATTATACTGCACAGGACTATGGTGTATTCTTTACAGTGTATTATACATTATACATATGTTACATTATACTGCACAGGACTATGGGGTATTCTCTACAGTGCATTATACATTATACATATGTTACATTATACTGCACAGGACTATGGTATTTTCTCTACAGTGCATTATACATTATACATATGTTACATATTACTGCACAGGACTATGGTGTATTCTCTACAGTACATTATACATTATACATATGTTACATTATACTGCACAGGACTATGGTGTAATCTCTACACTTTATTATACATTATACATATGTTACATTATACTGAACAGGACTATGGTGTAGTCTCTACAGTGCATTATACATTATACATATGTTACATTATACTGCACAGGACTGGTGTAATCTCTACACTGTATTATACATTATACATATGTTACATTATACTGCACAGGACTATGGTGTATTCTCTACAGTGCATTATACATTATACATACGTTACATTATACTGCACAGGACTATGGGGTATTCTCTACAGTGCATTATACATTATACATATGTTACATTATACTGCACAGGACTATGGTGTATTCTCTACAGTGCATTACACATTATACATATGTTACATTATACTGCACAGTACTATGGTGTATTCTTCACAGTGTATAATACAATATACATATGTTACATTATACTGCACAGGACTATGGGGTATTCTCTACAGTGCATTACACATTATACATATGTTACATTATACTGCACAGTACTATGGTGTATTCTTCACAGTGTATAATACAATATACATATGTTACATTATACTGCACAGGACTATGGGGTATACTCTACAGTGCATTATACATTATACATATGTTACATTTACTGCACAGGACTATGGTGTATTCTCTACAGTGCATTATACATTATAAATATGTTACATATTACTGCACAGGACTATGGTGTATTATCTACAGTACATTATACATTATACATATGTTACATTATACTGCACAGGACTATGGTGTATTCTCTACAGTGTATTATACATTATACATATGTTACATTATATTGCACAGGGCTATGATGTAGTCTCTACAGTGCATTATACATTATACATATGTTACATTATACTGCACAGGACTATGGTGTATTCTCTACAGTGCATTATACATTATACATACGTTACATTATACTGCACAGGACTATGGTGTAGTCTCTACCGTGTATTATACATTATACATACTTTACATTATACTGCACAGGACTATGGGGTATTCTCTACAATGCATTATACATTATACATATGTTACATTATACTGCACAGGACTATGGTGTATTCTCTGCAGTACATTATACATATGTTACATAATACTGCACAGGACTATGGTGTATTCTCTACAGTGTATTATACATTATACATATGTTACATTATATTGCACAGGGCTATGATGTAGTCTCTACAGTGCATTATACATTATACATATGTTACATTATACTGCACAGGACTATGGTGTATTCTCTACAGTGCATTATACATTATACATACGTTACATTATACTGCACAGGACTATGGTGTAGTCTCTACCGTGCATTATACATTATACATACTTTACATTATACTGCACAGGACTATGGGGTATTCTCTACAATGCATTATACATTATACATATGTTACATTATACTGCACAGGACTATGGTGTATTCTCTACAGTGCATTATACATTATACATATGTTACATTATATTGCACAGGACTATGGTGTATTCTCTACAATGCATTACACATTATATATATGTTACATTATACTGCACAGGACTATGGTGTATTCTTTACAGTGTATTATACATTATACATATGTTACATTATACTGCACAGGACTATGGGGTATTCTCTACAGTGCATTATACATTATACATATGTTACATTATACTGCACAGGACTATGGGGTATTCTCTACAGTGTATTATACATTATACATATGTTACATTATATTGCACAGGGCTATGATGTTGTCTCTACAGTGCATTATACATTATACATATGTTACATTATACTGCACAGGACTATGGTGTATTCTTTACAGTGTATTATACATTATACATATGTTACATTATACTGCACAGGACTATGGGGTATTATCTACAGTGCATTATACATTATACATATGTTACATTATACTGCACAGGACTATGGGGTATTTTCTACAGTGCATTATACATTATACATATGTTACATTATACTGCACAGGACTATGGTGTATTCTCTACAGTGCATTATACATTATACATATGTTACATATTACTGCACAGGACTATGGTGTATTCTCTACAGTACATTATACATTATACATATGTTACATTATACTGCACAGGACTATGGTGTATTCTCTACAGTGTATTATACATTATACATATGTTACATTATATTGCACAGGGCTATGATGTAGTCTCTACAGTGCCTTATACATTATACATATGTTACATTATACTGCACAGGACTATGGTGTATTCTCTACAGTGCATTATACATTATACATACGTTACATTATACTGCACAGGACTATGGTGTGTTCTCTACAGTGCATTATACATTATACATATGTTACATTATACTGCACAGGACTATGGTGTATTCTCTACAGTGCATTATACATTATACATATGTTACGTTTTACTGCACAGGACTATGGTGTATTCTCTACAGTGCATTATACATTATACATACGTTACATTATACTGCACAGGACTATGGAGTAGTCTCTACAGTGCATTATACATTATACATACGTTACATTATACTGCACAGGACTATGGTGCAGTCCAGCGGTTCCCAAACTTTTTTGAATCACTGCGCCCTAGAGCATCAGATTGTATTCACGGAGCCCCTAGGCCAAAAGTTTCTTAGAGAGAAATTAAGAAAAAATCTTAAATTAAGTAAATTGTGTTTATATGTCATCCTTAGGTTCAATTCTGCGATGAGGGAGAAGATTCGCTTCTGTATAGTCATATATGTTATGATTGACAGCCGCAAGCGCTCGTTTTGTCTATTACATTAACCATAAATAATTGGAATTGGTCCTGGACCACCAACCCGTCACCATAGGTAACAACAAGAGATCAGGAAATAGTTCCTACTAATTCCCAAAAGTGCGTAATACCATCTGTTCACTATACTCACATGTACATCCATAAAGTTGCCTGTGTATATATATATATATATATATATATATATATATATACACTGCTCAAAAAAATAAAGGGAACACTAAAATAACACATACTAGATCTGAATGAATGAAATATTCTTATTAAATACTTTGTTCTTTACATAGTTGAACGTGCTGACAACAAAATCACACAAAAATTATCAATGGAAATCAAATTTATTAACCCATAGAGGTCTGGATTTGGAGTCACCCTCAATATTAAAGTGGAAAAACACACTACAGGCTGATCCAACTTTGATGTAATGTCCTTAAAACAAGTCAAAATGAGGATCAGTAGTGTTTGTGGCCTCTACGTGCCTGTATGGCCTCCCTAAAATGCCTGGGCATGCTCCTGATAAGGTGGCGGATGGTCTCCTGAGGGATCTCCTCCCAGACCTGGACTAAAGCATCCACCAACTCCTGAACAGTCTGTGGTGCAACGTGGCTTTGGTGGATGGAGCGAGACATGATGTCCCAGATGTGCTCAATTGGATTCAGGTCTGGGGAACGGGCGGGCCAGTCCATAGCATCAATGCCTTCGTCTTGCAGGAACTGCTGACACACTCCAGCCACATGTGGTCTAGCATTGTCTTGCATTAGGAGGAAACAGGGACAACCGCACCAGCATATGGTCTCACAAGGGTCTGAGGATCTCATCTTGGTACCTAATGGCAGTCAGGCTACCTCTGGTGAGCACATGGAGGACTGTGCGCCCCTCAAAGAAATGCCACCGCACACCATTACTGACCCACTGCCAAACCGGTCATGCTGGAGGATGTTGCAGGCAGCAGAATGTTCTCCTTGGCGTCTCCAGACTCTGTCTTGTTTGTCACATGTGCTCAGTGAGAACCTGTTTCATCTGTGAAGAGCACAGGGCGCCAGTGGTGAATTTGCCAATCTTGGTGTTCTCTGGCAAATGCCAAACGTCCTGCACGGTTTTGGGCTGTAAGCACAACCCCCACCTGTGGACGTCGGGCCCTCATACCACCCTCATGGAGTCTGTTTCTGATCGTTTGAGTAGACACATGCACATTTGTGGGTTGCTGGAGGTCATTTTGCAGGGCTCTGGCAGTGTTCCTCTTGTTCTTCCTTGCACAAAGGCGGAGGTAGCGGTCCTGCTGCTGGGTTGTTGCCCTCCTACGGCCTCCTCCACGTCTCCTAATGTACTGGCCTGTCTCCTGGTAGCGCCTTCATGCTCTGGACACTATGCTAACACACACAGCAAACCTTCTTGCCACAGCTCGCATTGATGTGCCATCCTGGATGAGCTGCACTACCTGAGCCACTTGTGTGGGATGTAGGGAGGTCATACAGGCACGTGGAGGCCACACACACTACTGAGCCTCATTTTGACTTGTTTTAAGGACATTACAATAAAGTTGGATCAGCCTGTAGTGTGTTTTTCCACTTTAATATTGAGGGTGACTCCAAATCCAGACCTCCATGGGTTAATACATTTGATTTCCATTGATAATGTTTGTGTGATTTTGTTGTCAGCACATTTAACTATGTAAAGAACAAAGTATTTAATAAGAATATTTCATTCATTCAAATCTAGGATGTGTTATTTTAGTGTTTATTTTTTTGAGCAGTGTATATACATATATATATATATATATAGTATTCCAGACGGCAACGGCACTCAGAGAACTTGAGAAGGTGAAAAAGTTTAATTCAGGTCATTAACGTTTCGGGGTCGCAAACCCCGTCCTCAGAATGAACACATTACTGTGTTCATTCTGAGGACGGGGTTTGCGACCCCGAAACGTTAATGACCTGAATTAAACTTTTTCACCTTCTCAAGTTCTCTGAGTGCCGTTGCCGTCTGGAATACTATTGCATTGCTATAACTGGCACCGGAGCAAGTTGGTCGTTTGGATTTGAGTGCCGGCCGTCTCTGGAAGTATATATATATATATATATATATATATATATATATATACATAAAGTGACATTCACAATTACTTCCAATAGAAATCCTGCCATCTAGTGGTGATAATTAAGAATGCAAACAGAAAAGTAATTCCTGTGTATGAATTAGAGAAGTGCGGCGGGCCCTTTTCGTGTTTTGTGTTTTGGTTTTGGATCTGGATCCTTGCACGTATTTTGGATCTGGATTGGTTTTGCCAAAACCACCATGATTTTTGAACCCCCCCCCCACACACACAAAAACAGCTAAAATCACAGAATTTGGGGGTATTTTGATCCTACGGTATTATTAACCTCAATAACATGCATTTCCACTAATTTCCAGTCTATTCCGAACACCTCACACCTCACAATATTGTTTTTAGGCTAATAGGTTGCACCAAGGTCGCTGGATGACTAAGCTAAGCGACAGAAGTGGGCGGCACAAACACCTGGCCCATCTAGGAACGGCAGCACAGGACACCACCACTGGACTGATGCAGCACAACACTGCACCACTAGACTGGACATATACAGCAGCACCACTGGAATTATGGCAGCACAGGACACCACCACTGGACTTATGGAAGCACAGGACACCACCACTGGACTTATGGCAGCACAGAACACCACCACTGGACTTATGGCAGCACAGAACACCACCACTGGACTTATGGCAGCACAGAACACCACCACTGGACTTATGGCAGCACAGAACACCACCACTGGACTTATGGCAGCACAGGACACCACCACTGGACTGGACATATACAGCAGCACCACTGGAATTATGGCAGCACAGAACACCACCACTGGACTTATGGCAGCACAGGACACCACCACTGGACTTATGGCAGCACAGGACACCACCACTGGACTTATGGCAGCACAGGACACCACCACTGGACTGACGCAGCACAACACAGCACCACTGGACTGGACTTATACAGCACCACTCGACTTATGGCAGCACAGGACACCACCACTGGACTTATGGCAGCACAGGACACCACCACTGGACTGGACATATACAGCAGCACCACTGGAATTATGGCAGCACAGGACACCACCATTGGACTTATGGCAGCACAGGACACCACCACTGGACTTATGGCAGCACAGGACACCACCACTGGACTGACGTAGCACAACACAGCACCACTGGACTGGACTTATACAGCACCACTCGACTTATGGCAGCACAGGACACTACCACTGGAGTGACTGGACTGATGCAGCACAAGACAGCACTGGAATGACACAAAGGAGCAGGTCGCCACCCCATGCGCCACACCACAGACACTGAGGAGACACGTCCTCTCACTACACTCTCCAGGACTGGAGTGAAAATGGCGTTGACGCACGGCTCCTTCTATTGAATCCAAACCCCGTGAGAATCCGACAGCGGCATGATGACGATTTGCCTCATTTTGGTTTCCGAGAACCACCTCTCACATCCACCCACGCCAGGGACACACCCGATGAAGACACAGTGCACATGAGCCGCAGCATCGCCAGCACCTGTCTCTGTCACGCCAACAGGTGTCTCGCCGCTTCTGCCCCCAACACCGCATACAGCAAGTCTCTTCCCTGCCAGCACCACACCCCCACACCCCCTGCCAAGCAACAACAGTGCACCCACACAATAATAGATGGCCAGCCACCCCTATCACCTATCCCCCTACGTGCATGAATGTGCATGCCTCCCTTTTCCCCAAATCCCTACTCACAGCCCACTAATCTGAAGTGGGGGGGGGGGCATGTGCAGCCTCATGGACCCACCTATACCATCACCTACTACTTTACACACACACACACACACACACACACACACACACACACACACACACACTCAGCCTCCACACTCATGACAACAGCAGCACCCTACACCCCCCATCCCCAGACGAAGCACCTTCCCCATCTTTGCCACACCACCACCCACCAATGTTCACTCCTGCCCCGTCACCCTCACACCACAAGAACACACACAAAAAACACACACACCCAACACTACATCTTACAAAGACACTCAAACCCACCCAACCACCTCTCCTACTCCCCCGCACACCCTAAGCCCATCCCACAACCACAAAAACCCCATCCCTCTCAACCACCCACCACAAATACACCACCCATCCAACCCCCCAAAAACAATACAAAGTTACTAATCCCCCCCCCCTTCCATGCACACACCACAACCCCAACAAAACCCACCACCATCCACCCACCCATCCCATGTGGACCTACTACACCCATGTACACCTCCAACCCCATCCCCCTGCCACCCACAACCACAACTCCATCACACACTGCACGTCCTGTCACCACCCCCATCCCTCACCCCTAGACCAATACATATACAAGCAGCCACCCACCCCCACGCAATTACGCAAGCACCATACATCAGTACACACACACACCAAACCACGTACCCCTCCAAAATAACACTACACCACCACATTCCCTTCCACACCATCCACAATCCAGCCCAACACCACCCTACCCCTATCACACACCCACCTCCCTCTCGATACAGCCCACGGATTCTGTCAAACCATCAAAACAACAGTTAGCCCACAACACTACCCGTCTAACCTACAAGCATCAACATGGCACTTGCAACTCGCCCCCTAAACTCCCATGCACACACCACACACCACAATAGCCTACACAAAGCGCCCTATGCAGAAAAACTTCACCCATGCCACCTTCCACCACCCTCACCATAAACCCCACACCTACAATTCCACCAAATACTACACCTCCTAACCCTTCCCCCAACCCTCACCCCTAGCCCAACTCATACAGTGCCCAGACCACATCCACCGTCCAGCCTCACTCTGGTCAGCCACCAACCACACCATCTTCTCAACACCCAGCACAATCCATGTACCCCGTCCAACAAAAGCCTCAACCAAGCACTGTCCCTTTACTCCCCTCCACAATGCAGCATGGAAAAAATACACCAGCTAGCACATACAAACTCTGACCCTAAACACGGATTATGTCAACCCATCAAAACAACAGTTAGCCCACACCACTACCCGTCTACCCTACAAGCACCAACATGGCAAGTGCAACCCCAACATTTCCTACAACAACACACCCCTGCCCCCACCAAACACCCTAACACCACATCCTCTTCCCCTCTCCACACACAGAAACAATCCACCCACACCTCCACCAAACACAACATACACGCACCTCCCACACACCACTGCTCTCACAACACCTGTTCCCCATACTCCATAAAACCACACTCACTAACACCTTACCAAACATTCACCCTCACATCTATTAACACAACCCTCGCACACCCACAACTCCAGCACACCACAAACCCCACCAACTACATTTACCCACAACACATCACAAACACATCCAACAACCACACAAGCCCAATACCTAACACCCACCTTCCACAAATACACCACCCCCTGCACCTCAACACAACCTTACACATCCCCCTCACAAACTCCACCCCCACCCTCCCATGCACACACCACACACCACAATACCCTACACAAAGCACCCTAGGCAGGACAACCTCACCCATGCCACCTTCCTCCACCCTCACCCTAAACCCCACACCTACAACTCCACCAACTACTACACCTCCTAAACCCTCCCCCAACCATCACCCCTAGCACAACTCATACACTGACCGGACCACATCCACCGTCCAGTCTCACTCTGCTCAGCCGCCAACCACACCATCTTCTCAACACCCAGCACAATCCATGTACCCCTTCCAAAAAAAAAACATCCACCAAATACTGTCCCTTCACCCCCCTCCACAATGCAAAGTATACAAAACAAGACCTTGCACATACAAACTCTGACCCTAAACATAAACCACATACACCTTAACCACCTCCCCCCCAACAACTTGACCTTACACATGCCTTTAACACACCCTGCACCCCATCTAAACCTACCTCTCCACCAATCCTTCCTCCCTCACGCACACTCTTTAATTTCCCCCTCCCCTATTGCCATCCGCCCATATCAATACCTCCACCACTCACATCATGTACAATGTTTCTGTAGTGATTACGGGGGCGTAGCCACTTACGACGGTGTGAAGAGCGCCCATAGGGCGCGATGAATTCCTAGTGTCATTTATGTGTTAAATCAGTCAGAATATGTATATTGTAATTAGATAACTGTGTTAATGCAATCACATAAACTAGTATTAAATTATACAAATACATAAATATAATAAATAGAAATATACTAAAAGGAAACAAATTGACTGTATAAAATAAGGAGTGGGTTAAACCCCATGGGCTGGGGGCAGGCCTGTTTTTGAGATTTAGGGGTGGAAGTTACAGGGTCCTATAGGAATAGAGGATAGGGGTGGGCTAGTGGTACGATTAGTCGGGTGAGGGGGCTGGGTCAGCCTCTTTTGTTTCAGTCTTTGGTCCGGTAAGTGTCTCTCCAGGGCTTGGGATAAAAGCTTTTTATTGCCTTTATACTGTTCCCCCCATAGCTTGTAGTTTAGTTTAGGCGTTTTGGGATTGAGGATACAGGAGTGTGTAGGCAGGACTTGGGTTTGTTTTGCTGTGTTCTTTGCATCTGTATTTGGTCACCATGCCCCGCCCGCAGCGCCCGCCCCGGACCCCTGCCCGTTACCTGGATGCAGCGGGTACTTGCGTGGGATCCCCCTCTGGCCGGGGCTCACAGCGTGTGAGCGCTGGTGCTGCTGGCGGTGCCGCTGCGCATCCCCGTAAATGGGGGCGCGCAGCGGTTCGTGGCGGCGTGTCTCCCCCTCTGCTCCTGCGGGCGCTGGGTGATCAGTCTGGGGCAGCGGCAGGTAGAGGGCCGGGAGCGGAGAAGCAGCCTGTGCGCGGCCGGCGGGGGAGTGCAGTGGGGAAGCCCGCTGGCGGGACTCCCTCTCCGGCCACAAGGGGGCGGGTGCGTGCGTCTGAACGCGCGAGCCGCAATATAATGGAAGGGGCTGGCTCCGTGAGGGGTGCAGAGGCACCCATTAATGCGGGGACGAGTGGTGCCGGGCGGAGGCACGGTAGCCACCGGTCCTCCGGTGATATGGCTGCACGGGGGCACGAGCACTGGGCAGCCATTGATACAGAGAGTTTGCCTGGGAGCTCTCCACATTCCGGCAGGAGAAGCTTCCAGGCAGCCAGTGGGGGTCAGGTGGCTGTGGCATCATGGAGTGGTGGCCATTTGCTGGTCTCAGCTAGAGGAGGGGTGGTGCCTAGGCGAGCTGCATCAGGGGGGAGAGCAGGAGGGGGAGCGAGAGATCAGGTTGCAGTAGGCTCTAGATCTGTTAGGAGGCTGGCAGGGCAGCGTGCTGGGGACAGAGGTGCTGTGGCAGCTGCTGAGCAGGGAGAAGGAGTGAATGCAGGGGCTGCAGTAGGTGCTGCTCAGGCGTTTGACCCCTCTGGCGTTTCATCGGCGGTGTCTGTTATAGCCGCTGCGTTGGCGCCCTTTATGTTGGCCGTGTCCCCGGGGAGTGGTCATGCGTTGCCTGCGGCGGTGGATCGCGTTACTGTACCTGGCGCTTCCGGCCCCACCATGGCGCAGTTTTTAGAAGCTTGACGCAATTTAGGGGCAGCCGCAGCTTTAATAGGAGGCAATACGGCGGCCGAAGGTGTTAGGGACCCCAGGGGGATTTTGTTGTCTTCACATTCCGCCAGTGGGACTGCGGCCTCTGGTGTGGCTCTTCCATCTTTTTCAGATTCGGCAGAAGGGGAGGACCTCGATGACGGCCTAGTTGAAGGGGAAACATCGCCGACTGTGTCCGGGACGTCAGGTGAGTTGGAGGAGGATTTTGATGTGAGTTGGGGGAGTGCATCTTCCTCTTCATACAGGGGATATAGCAGTTCTGCTTCCTCTTCATCCTCTTCTGTGCGATCAGCGGTTAGTAGCGCGGCGGAGGAAAAGAGGAGAGCTCAAAAAAATGCGCGGCGGGAGGCGCAAAGGCGAGATAGGCGGGGCAAAAGGCGTAGGGTTTCTGGTAGAGTGCGTAGGGCCAGAAAGCGTCGCAATTTGCCGGGCGTAGTTCATTGCGACTACACTGCGGTCTTGCGAGGGCTCCGCGAGAGTTGTAGAAAACGAATTCAGCAAGGGGAGTACGTTGATGTTTTCACACTGACGGAGGATTCTAAGAAGGAGTTTAAGGAGGCGCAGGCGAAAGGCGGCATAGGAGTTGAGGCTTTTAGATCTTTCGACAATTGGTTGGCGGGGTTTTGCGTGATCGCGGCGTGCTACTTGGAGGATCGGCCGGAGGAACACATGAACGTGATCAGGTACATACACCTGGTTCACGACATGCAGCATCAGTCGAAAGACACTGCGTGGAGGGCGAACGACAAGGAGTTCAGACAGAAGCATGATTGTCTCCATGTCATTGACTTTGGATGCAAAGATGTGGAGGTTTGGCTTCACGTTACGAGGTCGCAGAATGCGAAGCAGGCCACTAAGGGCGGGCCAGCGCTCAGCCGGCGGGGGTTTCTGCGGCACGCGCGGGCACGGAGCCTTCCACTGCGCGGCATTTTTGGGTATCCGGGCGTTCAGCATGGCAAGTTCCATCGAAAGGAAAATGCTATAATTCTACCTGCAATATGGGGCAGCGGCGTCGTTTTCGACACCTTTGTTTGCGATGCAACGGTTTCCACCCCGCCGCCAATTGTTTTTGATTCGGACGACAGGGGGCCAAGGCAGCCGGCGGCGCTGCCAATAAGCCGTTAACTAGGGCGCCCACCCAATACGGTTGGAGGCCATGTCCAAATGGTTGGGGTGGTATCCAAATAGGGTGGACGCTGATTTTCTTTATCGCGGTTTTAAGTTTGGTTTTCGTTTGCCGGTTGAGGGCGATGTTGTTGTTCGGGCTCCCAGGAACCTGCAATCGGCTCTGGAGTTTCCTTTAGTTCTTCGGGCTAAGGTCGACTTGGAAGTGCAGCTAGGAAGAATGGCGGGCCCCTTTGCGCAGCCGCCGGTGGAGAACTTAATAATTTCCCCAGTGGGGGTTGTTCCCAAGAAAGCTCCAGGGAAGTTTCGGCTCATTCAGCATCTGTCTTATCCATCCGGGTCATCAGTTAACGATGCTATTCCTCCGGAGTATTGTTCGGTGGTTTATCAGTCTTTTGATGATGCTCTGGGTATGGTACGGGCATGTGGCCCCGGGGCCCTCATGGCTAAGATTGATGTTGAGTCGGCCTTCCGTTTACTTCCGCTACACCCGGAGTCATTCAGATTCATGGGTTTCCGCATCAATGGGGAATACTTCGTGGACAAGTGCTTGCCTATGGGGTGTTCCATTTCTTGCGCGTTTTTGAGAAATTTAGTACATTTTTGCATTGGTGTGTGGAGTTTTCTTGCGGGGGTCGTGGGATAGCACATTATCTTGACGATTTCCTGTGTGTGGGGCCCGCGGATTCTTTGCGGTGTAGTGAGCTTTTGTTCTCCTTACGAGCACTATTTAGGCATTTTGGGGTACCTGTGGCGGAGGACAAAACAGAGGGGCCTACCTCGTGTTTGTCATTCCTGGGTATCGAAATTGATACCGCTGCAGGCGATTGCCGACTTCCTCGGGACAAGGTTGAGAAGCTTCGTTAGTCGATTCAACAGTGCGTGGGGCGTCGTAAGGTTACTTTACGGCAGGCCCAATCTCTTTTGGGTCTTTTGAACTTTACCTGTAGGGTTATTCCCATGGGCAGGGTTTTTTGCCGTAAGCTTGAGCGGTCCACGGCTGGGGTTTCCAGGTCGCATCATTTTATTCTCTTATCTTCGGAAATTATGAGAGACCTTTCAGTTTGGGTTTCGTTTTTGGCGGATTTTAATGGTGTATGGATTTGGATGGCCCCGGTCGTGGACAACACCGAGTTGCAGCTCTTCACTGATGCAGCAGGTTCGGCAGGTTTTGGTTGGTTTTTTTTTGCGTGGTTCTTGGTGCGTTGCGCCTTGGCCTGCGGTTTGGTCACAGAGGGGTTTGACGAATGACCTTCTATTGCTGGAACTTTTCCCCATTATGGTCGCCTTGGAGATTTGGGGTGAGCGGCTTAGCAATCGCAGTATTCTCTTCCGTTGCGGCAATCTGGGAGTCGTACATGCTGTCAACAATCAGAGAGCTAAGGCGCTGCGTGTTCTGCGTGTGTTGTCACAGCTAGTGCTGACATGCATGCGTTTCAACGTTTTGTTTCGGGCTCAGCATGTTCCTGGGGTTGAGAATGGCATTGCGGACACGCTATCAAGAGGGCAGTGGGATAGATTCGGATTATTAGCCCCAGAGGCTGATGCGGTTGGTGTACCCTGCCCCTCTTATGTTTGGCAGATCATCGAGGCGGACTGGAGGGGCTAGCTGAGCTATCTCTTGCCCCAGCCACTCTCAAGGCGTACCGGCAGGCCTGGAAGGAGTAGTAAGATTTTTCCCGTGACCAAGGGCCTAGAGGTAAGAGGAGTCGACGGTTGCTGTTTGCTTTTGTCTGGCAACTCTTCGTAACAGGGAGATCGAGATCAGTAGTATCTCGGTACCTTGCAGGGATATCCTTTTTCTCAAAGTTAAAGGGTTTCCCAGATTTTACGAAGAGTTTCCTTTTAACGAAGGCTATCAAGTGGTGGGTGCGTTCAGCGCCGACTCCGCCAGATAGAAGGCGCCCTATCGATGTGTCCCTTTTTCCTTCACTTATAGGGGTAGTTGCAGAGGTGGCAGCCATGAGTTTTGAAGCACACCTGTTTGAATTGGCATTTTCCATGGCGTTTCATGGGGCATTTAGGTTGTCTGAATTGGTCGCGGCTTCCAAATGGACGGTTTCTATTATGCTGCGTTCCGATGTGGTAGTGGGGGATGGGTCTTTGATGTGCAGACTGCGCCGTTCTAAAACATATCAGTTAGGTAAGGGCCGATGGGTCACTTTAGCGCCATCGGTTGATGGGAGGTGTTGTCCGGTGACATTGGCTAATCGTTATGTGGGGGTGAGACCTTCGGTAGATGGTTTGCCTTTGACTAGGTATCAATTTAATTGGATGCTTAGGCGCTGCCTGTCCGGTATGGGCCTTTCCCCTCATGATTTCGGTTCGCACTCATTTAGAATCGGAGCCGCCTCCTCCGTGGCATCAGCAGGGTTTTCGGTGGCCGAAATTAAGGCTTTGGGCCGATGGAAGTCGGCTAGTTATAAGCGTTACATTCGGCCGTTTTCTGAATAAGTTTGTTGTTTGTTCTTACTAACAGTTCGATTGTTCAGATGTGTTTCTGTCATTTCAGTCTTGTGTGTCTCCCCTGTCCTTCCTACTCGGATGACTAGCTACTCGTCACTGTTGGCAGTGGGGGTCTGGAGTTCTTTTACAATTTTTTGCCTGAACTGACGGACTGAATTTGGCTTCTTAATATTTAATTCAGCTAATTGGATTCTAATTATAAGTCCCTCAGCAGGTTTTTAAGTTTCACCTCCAGCCAAGTTATTCTGTGTGAGCCTACCTCCCCCCCTCCGCCCCCCCTTTTTTTCCTTCCCTAATGCACCCCCAGCCTTCTCCTCCCTTCCCTCCTTTTATTATTTTGTTTTATCCTTCTGTATCTTTATGTTGCTTCGATTGGCCTGAAGCTTGTTTCACAGGAAATTGAATTCCTTACAGATTTTTCTTTTTGGCAGATCCTCAGTATTCGAACAGTTAATTCACAACTTTCAGTTCTTTGGTGGGTTTAAACGAAATTAATCTTTTTGCCTTTTCCCTCCTTATAGGTTTGCGAAATGATAGGTTTGGCATTTGGGTGATTGGTCACTCATATATTTTTGGGGCGGCTAGGCATATGGCCTCAGACGGAGCGCCACGGTTTCCAATGTCGGCAGATGTGAGGTGGATAAGAGTGAGGGGTATGCTTTGGCGGGAGTTGAAGGCCAAACTTCTTGAACAGGCTAGTCGGTTTGGTTTGCCTAGGATTTTGGTGATTCACTTAGGTGGAAATGATTTGGGGAAAGGAAAAGCGGTGGATCTACTGTTGTTGATGGTGCAGGATTTGGAGGAGATTATGAAGGCTTGGCCGGGTTGTAGAGTGGTGTGGTCTTGTATGGTGCCCCGTTTATGTTGGCGAGGAGTGTTTGATTGTAGAGCGATTGATGGAGCCAGGAAGAAAGTGAATTCAGCGGTGGCTAAATCAGTTTTAGCGAAAGAAGGTGCTGTGGTTTGGCACCAAAGGATCAAATTTCGTTCTTGCCACTTGTTTAGGCCAGATGGCGTTCACTTAGCTAGAGAGGGATTGCATTTGTTTATTGAGGATCTGTTTTCGGTTGTGCGTTCTTTAGGTATGGTGGCGGAGCATGTTTCTGTAGTCAGAACCTCGCTGTTGGCGGGAAAGAACGGCAAGTTACCTGTTGTTGGTTAGGAAATTGATTGGAGTTAGATTGGTGGTTGATTTTTAGGTGCGCTCACCTTAGTTGATTGGTATACATCTGCTAGACCACCTTTACGGGGGCAGCCTCACCACCTTTACGGGGGGGGGGTAGTCAAGAAGAAGGTTGAGTGGATACCTTTGGTGTTTTAGATGGTTTGATTTGGTCGGGGGTTAAGTTGGTTTTAGCCGTTCTTTCGTGCCACCATACTTTACATTTTATTATCTCATGCAGTCATTAGATTGCATTAGTTCATTTAAATAAATAGCTGACAATTTCTGCCAAAATGTATGTCTCCGTGTCTTTATTTAATATATAAAGTATTTTAAGTTTTGGTGTTATATATTTGAAAACACAGGGCAATCATCAGCCGATAGGGGGCTTAAGGAAACGAATTGACTGTATAGAAAAGGAGTGGGTTAAACCCCATAGGCTGTGGGCAGGCCTGTTTTTGAGATTTGGGGGTGGAAGTTACAGGGTCCTATAGGAATAGAGGATAGGGGTGGGCTAGTAGTATGATTAGTCTGGTGAGGGGGCTGGGTCAGCCTCTTTTGTTTCAGTCTTCCCACCCTCCCTCCCTAAGGGGCGGTTCTGGTAGTGTGGTTTTTCGTCGGCTATGGTGTTTTTGGTTACGGTTTTTCAGTTAGTGGAAGTTTTCGTGGCGGGAAAGAACGGCAAGTTACCTGTTGTTGGTTAGGAAATTGATTGGAGTTAGATTGGTGGTTGATTTTTAGGTGCGCTCACCTTCGTTGACTGGTATACATCTGCTAGACCACCTTTACGGGGGCAGCCTCACCACCTTTACGGGGGGTAGTCAAGAAGAAGGTTGAGTGGATACCTTTGGTGTTTTAGATGCTTTGATTTGGTCGGGGGTTAAGTTGGTTTTAGCCGTTCTTTCGTGCCACCATACTTTACATTTTATTATCTCATGTAGTCATTAGATTGCATTAGTTCATTTAAATAAATAGCTGACAATTTCTGTCAAAATGTATGTCTCCGTGTCTTTATTTAATATATAAAGTATTTTAAGTTTTGGTGTTATATATTTGAAAACACAGGGCAATCATCAGCCGATAGGGGGTTTATAAATAATTAGAATAAATAGAAATTGAATAATAAAATATAGAGGATTTGGCCAGCAAGGGGGGAAAAAAAACTTCACAAAATCATTAAACGAAAGAAATGCCAGGTATATCAATTGGATATACCCATTATTACTCTTGTTTAATACCATTGAGTTAAACAGAAACACTTACAGTATGTATTTGGTACATTTCAAATTAGGAGAAAATGAATCAATAAAACCCTCCCAAATTTGTAATACATTTTCCGTAGATTCCACCTTATGTAAAGAGGTTTCCAGACAGTACATATGAAAAACAAAATATAGCTTAGCACGTAATTAAGACAAAGCTGGGGGATCCGTATGAATCCACGTTTGCAGAATGCATTTACGAGCAGTTTTTTATTATACCAGATGTATTATACCAGATGTAGGAGGAATCCCTGATATTGATTATTGAGGAGAGTGGTAAATAATTAAGGAGGTAAGTCGTAGTGAATCGACAAACCTGATGCCAGAAGTGGGCAATAAAGGGGCATTCCCACATTCAATGCATAAACGTAGCATTACCCGCCCCGCATTTTAAACAGGATCCCGAATCTGTCACACCCATCAGGAACCTTCGATGAGGGGAGAGAGAACAAATATGAAATATTCTGTAAAACATTTCCCTATACATAGAAGACATAACACTAATAGAATAACAAATGTACGTAAAATATGATCTATAGTAATGTGAGGGAAAGTCTGTACCCAGAGGTATTTGTGTAGAAAAATAGGTTCAGGAACTCCCGAGGGTGGGCAGCAGTGGGTGGAGCTGTGGGTAATGTGGAAGGAGCTACAGTGGGCGGGGGGGCTCTTTTGTAAGAATAAATACTTTTTGGCCTCACTAATCCCGATTCAGGCCACTTACATTATTTGTCATTTTGCCTCCTTATAGTAATGCCCATTACACACCATATCACCCATTACACACTATGCCATACACCGTAATGCCCATTACACAATATGCCGCACACCATGCCCATTACACAATATGCCACACACCGTAATGCCCATTACACAATATGACACACACCATATCCCCCATTACACACTATGACTCACACTATATCACCCATTACACACTATGCCACACACCGTAATGCCCATTACACAATATGCCGCACACCATGCCCATTACATAATATGCCACACACAGTTATACCCCACACACAATAATGCCCCTTACAAATTATGCCCCACAGTAAGGATTCTAATTACTTTTAAATTACCTGCTTGTTGTCAGAGGTCTCATGCTCATTGCCAAGGGTTCCATGCTTGTTACCATGGGTTTC
The DNA here is from genome assembly GCF_028390025.1 of Pseudophryne corroboree. Classification (NCBI taxonomy): domain Eukaryota; kingdom Metazoa; phylum Chordata; class Amphibia; order Anura; family Myobatrachidae; genus Pseudophryne; species Pseudophryne corroboree. The sequence goes on from NC_086444.1 coordinate 1,229,884,629, forward strand.
ATGGTCTGGGTTCTATTCTTGTTGCCAGGGGTGTCCCTGCTTGTTGCCAGGGGTCTCATGCTTGATGCCAAGGGGTTCACTGCTTATTGCCAAGGGATTTCCCTGCTCACTGCCAGGGTTCTCATACTTGTTTCCAAGGGGTTTTCTGCTCATTGCCAAGGACTTTCCCTGCTCACTGACAAGCTTCTCATGCTCCTTGCAAAAGGGTTTACCTGCTCGCAGCCAAGGGTCTCATGCTCATTACCATGCGATTTCCTGCTTGTTGCCAAGAGTTTCATGCTAGTTGCCAAGGGGTTTCCCTTCTCACAGCCAGGTACCTCATACTCATTGCCTAGGGGTTTCCAGCTCATTGCCAGGCGTCTCATGTTCATTGCCAAGGGGTTTCCTGCTCAATTCCAAGGGGTTTCCAGCTCATTGCCAAGGGGTTTCCTGTTCATTGCCAAGGGGTTTCCTGTTCATTGTCAAGGGGTGTCATGCTCATTGCCAAGGGGTTTCCCTGCTCACTGCCAGGGGTGTCATGCTCATCGCCAAGGGGTTTCCTGCTCATTGCCAATGGGTTTCAGTTCACAGGCTCAGTAACAGAAAGCACCAGGGGCTGTGGGGGAGCATGTCATGTAAAAAAAGCCCACCCTAAATGGCCGCCATGGAGCAGAAGACAGGCACTAGCGATCCTATTAGACCTCTAACATCTGTCTGTCATCCAACCTCCCCCCCCAAACCACTGATGTGAATGATTGCATTTAATGCTTTACCATGTATTTACAAATGCATTCAGTGTGTAATGTATTTATTAAACATACATCTGTGGCAAAGCAGGAGGCTGTTATGTTCTTTGAGCCAAAATAATGAAGAAGCATATATTGAAATGCTCTTTGTCTTTGCAATGCACTGTCGCTGATGGCTTGTCCACAACTACTGTGATGCAGACATGCCCCTAGTGTGGCGCAGACATGCCCCCAGTGTGGTGCAGGCATGCCCCCAGTGTGGTGCTGACATGCCCCCAGTGTGATGCAGACATGCCCCCAGTGTGATGCAGACATGCCCCCAGTGTGATGCAGACATGCCCCCAGTGTGATGCAGACATGCCCCCAGTGTGATGCAGACATGCCCCCAGTGTGATGCAGACATGCCCCCAGTGTGATGCAGACATGCCCCCAGTGTGATGCAGACATGCCCCCAGTGTGATGCAGACATGCCCCCAGTGAGATGCAGACATGCCCCCAGTGAGATGCAGACATGCCCCCAGTGTGATGCAGACATACCTTACATCCACTGAAGTCCCAAATGTTGGAAGGATGCAACTGCATCAATGCACCAAAATAGAACAAGACTTTACGTGCACATAAATACACAAGTATTGTATGCAGTGTGTTATTTGGTACCATGATTGTTTTTGTTTATTTCACAGCCATTTACATGTGCAGAATTGCACTTTATTTACTTGATTCCTAATAAATCTACTAATATCTCTTAATGTGACAATTTTTTTCTAGATCTCAATGGAAAAGTTTTCCTTTTTCCGGAACAAAGTGACAGCTCCTATGTAATCCTGAAGCCAGAGCTGAAAACTACCTTAAACAAAGTCACCGTTTGCCTGCAATATTACACGTCTCTAGCGCGAGACTACAGTCTCTTCTCACTGGCTACACGTGGACAACCCAACGCGTTTCTCATTTTTCCAACTCCACCAAACCTGTGCTACGTTAGCGTAAACGGGCAAGATTTCTTATTCACCATAGATGTGCCAGCTCTAGACTGGATACACATCTGTGCCAGCTGGGACGCCGGAACTTGTGAAATTCAGCTTTGGGTCAATGGTAAATTGTATCCTAGACAGGTGTGCCGTACTAAAGGATTTGTTTTGCCAGCAGAAACAAGTATAATATTGGGGCAAGATCAAGACGAATTTGGTGGAAAATTTGAAGACACGCAATCATTTGTAGGGAAGATAAGTGGCGTCAATATGTGGGATTATGTTTTGTCGGCCGAACAAATGTGGAAGACTGTGTTTGATAAGACTTTCAGTGGAAACGTCATCGGGTGGAAATCTCTGCGGTATCAGACTAGAGGGAGAGTTTCTGTTCAGCCTCAATTGGAGTGCAAGTTTTGGGATAAGACCTACATTTCCTACTCACAGTGCTCCGAGTAATACAAATAATAAGTCACCAATTCACGCTTGCATATAACACGTCACGTTATGAAGAACTTCAACGCTTTCGTAATATGTAGATTAGTGCATGTGATAAGCAGGGCTGCCATCAGAAATTGTGGTTCCCGTGACTGGCAAAATAGTCAGGGCCCCTCCCTCCCAAATAAAAGATTCTGCTGCACTGCTTATCTCCTACTGTATGTGATGTCATACATTGTGATGTCACATATAGGTGAAGGGTTGTGGACCGACAGGAACGGTTCACAGAGAGCTGATGCGCAGGTAAGGCTTGTTTTAAGAAGTTGTCCCTGTGCATCAGCCAGCTGTTGATTTACAGACTGATGCACCTCTACAGGTATTGGGACCCTCTCTCTGTAAGGGTCCGGGACACCAGTCCCCTCAGTCCCCCCCTGGTGGCTGCCCTGGTGATAAGGAATATCTGCAACATTGCCATTGCTTAAAATAGAAATATTTTTCTTTACATAATGTGTTACTATTGTATCTGGAGCATAAGGCCTATTATAACCGCTTTATAAAGATTATTAAATTCAGGTTCTGAAATATTCCTTTCAAATGTCCAAATCTACAAAGACACACAAAGGATGTATTTTCTAATTGCTTTTAATAATAAATAATACCAGCTTCCTATTCATATACACAGTAGCAGAGTAATTGCTGAATTACCAAACAATATATGATTCTGTCAATATTAAAAAAAATAATGAAATTCATTTTACAAAAAGTCAGAACCAGGAGTAACGGACAAGAAACCGGTATTAGTAGTATAAATAATATATACTGGATAAGGGTGGTCTTCAGTATGCCGGCGGTCGGGCTCCCGGCGACCAGCATACCGGCGCCGGGAGCCCGACCGCCGGCATACCGACATTTATTCTCCCTCGTGGGGGTCCACGAACCCCCCTGGAGGGAGAATTAAATAGTGTGGTGCGTGCAGCGCGCCACCATGCCTGTAGCATGGCGAGCGCAGCGAGCCCGCAAGGGGCACATTTGCGCTCGCCACACTGTCGGTAAGCCGGCGGTCGGGCTCCCGGCGCCGGTATGCTGGTTGCCGGGAGCCCGTCCGCCGGCATATCGTAATGAACCCCTGGATAAAGCTGCTGCATGGATGGTGCAGAGGTTAGCACTACTAAATTCAGTATGATATCCCAATGGACGGGATGCCGACGATTAGAATACCGACAGCAGCATCCTGACAGCCCCCCAGAAAGTACCCTAAACCTCCCCTGCCCCCTACCCTTACCCCTAATTTTTGGGTGAATAACCCTAATCCCCCCCGGTAGTGACAAACCCTAACCCCCCTTTCTGGTACCTATCTCAGGGACGTGCAGTCAGGGGAGGCAGGGGAGGCAGTGCCTCCCCTGTCATTAATGAGTAAAATAATACAAAGAAGATACTTATGACACATAAGTATCTTCTTTATTATTTTACCTATCATTATGTGAGTTAAAATCACTTTGGGAGGCACCGATCGTGGTGCCTCCCGTAGTGATTAGGAAAAGTATGCGGAGCCCCCCGCAGGCGGGCCCTAGCAATGGGCTGGAAAAGCCCATTGAAATAACATGGGAAAGCGGCACCATTAGTGGTGCCGCTTTCCTACAGGGACGTGCTTTCAACCTATGAAAGCACGTCCCTGTGAGTGAAGCCACAGTGATTGGCCAGCGGATCCGTCACTGGATCCGCTGTCAATCACTGTATGGGGCAGCATCGGTACCAGCGGAGGTGCGGACGGCGGAGGTGCGTGATGCGGCGGGCCGGGCGGCGGAGGTGCTGGCGGCGGAGAGGCGGGCGACGGTAGCGGCAGCGAGACGCGGCTTTCAGGCTCCTTGTGCAGAGTTTGGCAGCGGAAGCGGTACCCATTTCAAAAATGACGCCTCAGCGTCATTTTTTAAATTCAAGATGGCCGCCGCGAGCCAATCATGGCTCGCTGCGTCATTGCCCCGCCCCCTCCCGCTGACTTATATAAGTCAGCGCGAGGCAGCGGCTGTCAGTCCGACGGCGGAGGAGGAGCGGAGAAGAGCTCCTAAAGACTGAAGACGCCGTGGAAGTCCTGGATGGGCGGCGGCTATGCAAAAGAGCTTAGCAGCCGCCGCCCACCAGGTGAAGATGCTGGAAGTCCTGGGAAGGCGGCGGCCATGCAAAAGAGCTTAAGGCCGCCGCCTCCCAGGTGAAGACGTCGTGGAAGTCCTGGATGGGCGGCGGCTATGCAAAAGAGCTTAGCAGCCGCCGCCCACCAGGTGAAGATGCTGGATGTCCTGGGAAGGCGGCGGCCATGCAAAAGAGCTTAAGGCCGCCGCCTCCCAGGTGAAGACGTCGTGGAAGTCCTGGATGGGCGGCGGCTATGCAAAAGAGTTTAGCAGCCGCCGCCCACCAGGTGAAGACGCCGGAAGCCCTAAGAAGGTGGCGGCCATGCAAAAGAGCTTAAAGGCCGCCGCCCCCAGGTGAAGACCCAGTTTAATAAAGGATTTTTTAAAGAAGAAAAGTTTTTTTTTCAATATTTTCTTTAGAGGTGGACTACAGGTGCCAGCGGGCCCTTTATGTCCGGGCATGCTGGCACTTGTGGTTCTCCAAGTGCCAGCATGCTGGGGCAGGCTTGCTGGGACCTGTAGGCCACCTGTAAAGAACAATATTACTATTCTTTGCAGGTGGACTACAAGTGCCAGCGGGCCCTTTATGTTCGGGTATGCTGGCACTTGTGGTTCTCCAAGTGCCAGCATGCTGGGGCAGGCTTGCTGGGATCTGTAGGCCACCTGTAAAGAACAGAACATACAATGAACCCCGCACCCACCGCCACCAGGGGTGCGGGGCATAGCACTGGGCTATCAGCCCAGTGCTGGTTGTTGCTCGGGAGGAGGGACCCCATTTTGATTTTTTGGGGGCCCCACTTTCCGAGGAATTCCAGCCCTGGGCTGACTGGTTTGGGGGGTGTTTAATGGCATGGCAGGGGGACCCCACACTGAGTGTCTCCCCTGCTATGGCATTACCCCCCCTGGCTGGTTCTGCCTGGTGCTGGTTTTAGTGGTGTGGGGGGACTGCACTTTTTTTTTTCCCGGTGGGGGGGTGTTTAGCTGCAGTGCCTCCCCAGGCCCTGACCTCACCGCACGTCACTGTATCCATACCCTTTCTGTCCCTGTATCCTAACCCTAACCCCCCTTCTAATGCCTAAACCTAACCTCCCACCCCCTGCGGCAGGATGTGAGGATATTCCGCTGAAAGAACGATCAGGATTCTGGGAGTCTGTATTTTGGCGCCGGAATCCCGACCTCTGTCTAGATTTTGTCGGCGGTCTTATGCCGTCATTCGCCGGTTTTGGATCCCGTCCGGCGGCATTTTAACTACATCCCGCACTACTGCCTCACATCACTGAGGTCTTGGATTTGATTCAAAACCACACCCCTATATGTGTGGAGTTTGTATATTCTCCCAGTGTTTTCATGGGTTTCCGTCGGGTATTCCAGTTTCCTCCACACTCCAAAATATACTGTACTGGCAAGATAATTGGATCCCAACAAAAAAATTAACCCTAGTGTGTGCACATGTGGTAGGGAACGCAGGGTGAGATTCCATTGTTTTCATGCCAGCAGCCAGTAGATGGCGCCCAACGCAGCTATTCTATTCACTGGCTCCCTTGCTCTGGGGGTGGTGAGCGGAAAAATGAGCAAAAAGTCACCTGTTTGAGCGCTCAAACAAAACTTTTTGCATCGTGCCCATCACTTTGGTCGGGTTTAGCTGCTTTACGCAGATAACCCCGACCTCTCCGGGTGCGACAAGCGCAATAAAAAAGCACAACTGAATATTTGAACTGTGGCGTGAAGGCCGCGGTGTTTCACATATACTGTACCACTAGACTCAGCCATCTGCTGGATTACCGCTAGCTATTTCTACATTTGTTTCAATTATTTGTTGAATATTTGCACTAGACAATCTTTTTTTGCTCTGCATTAATACTGCAAAACATTTCTCTGACAAGGGAGTGCTATTACCATCATGGCAACATCTACTGAAACCTATAGAGATGAAGTCAGCACATATTGTGGTGGACATGTTTTAGCAGTTCACAATTAAGCCAATAAAGAGGAAGCTTTATTAACATTTCCCCACGTAAGGGTGCAAAGTCAGCGGCATGGACCTTTATAACGTACATGGGGCGATGTATTAACCTGGAGAAGGCAAAGGAAGTGATAAACCAGTGATAAGTGCAAGGTGATAACCCCACCAGCCAACAGCCAATCATCTCCTGTTAATTTGCATATTGAAGCTGATTGGCTGGTGCACATATTACTGGTTTATCACTTCCTTATGCCTTCTCCAGGTTAATGCTTCTGCCACATACATACATGAGCAGTAACTACATTGAAACACAGAGGGTAATGAAGAGTGTGGGCAGATATCAGGCATTGCACCAGACAGCAGGCAAATGATACTGAAGAGATAGAAGACAGCGGAGCAGTATTATCAGAGCCGGATTGTAAGTGGGCAGTCGTCCAGGGGCCCCACACTCTGGCAAACACTCCCCCAATGCGCCCCCCCCCCCCCCCCCCGCACCCTTCCTGGCTGGATCCAAGTCCATGCAGTACAGAAAGGATTGTCTCCATCTCTACAGTGAGCCCAGCCCCATTACAGATATAATGCCACAAATTGCAGGTGTATGGGAAGAGGGTGGAGCCTATTGTGAAGTGCCCGCCCCCATCAGTGACTGATGCTGCAGCATAATAGGTAGTATTTCTATAGCTCTATTCCTCCCTCTCTCTCTTTCTCACTTTATTGGTCCCTCTCTCTCTCTCTCTCTCTCCTTGACACCCTATTTCTATCTCTCTTGCTACCCTCTCTCTCTGTCACTTCCTGACACTTTCTCTCTCCCTCTCTCTCTTGTCCACCTCTCTCGCTCTGTCTCTCTCTCCACCTCCCTGAATCCCTCTCTACCTTGCTCCCCTCTCTCTGTCTCTTGCTCTCCCTCCCTGACACCCTCTCTCTCTCTCAGACCCCCTCTCTCCTTGACACCCTCTTTCTCTCCCTCTCTCTCTTGCTCCCATCTCTCTCTCTGTCTCTCTGTCACTTCCTGACATTTTCTTTCTCTCTATATCTCTTGTTCCCCCTCTCACTCTATCTCTCTCCCTCCCTGACACACTTACTTCCCTCTCTCACTATCTTTGTTTATCTCTCTCCCTCCCTGACACCCCTTCTCTCCTGCTCGCTCCCCCTCCCTCTCTCTCTCACTGACACCCCCTCTCTCAGTCTTTCTCTGTTTATCCCTGACACCCTGTCTTTCTCTTTTGCTCTTCTTTCTGTCTCTTATCCCCCTCTCACTCTCCCTGTATCTCTGTCTACCTCTCTCTTTTGCGTTCCCTCTTTCTCTCTCTCTTGTTCCCCTCTCTCTTTCTCCTCTCCCCCTCTCTCTCCCTGACTCTATCTCTCTCTCTCTCTCTCTCTCTCTTTTGCTCTTATACCCACTCTCTCTGCTTGACTCACCTCTCTATCAATCTCCACCCTCTCTGTCTCCCTCACTCCCCCTCTCTCTCTCTCTTTCTCTCTCCCTGACACCCTCTTTGTCTCTCACACCCCTCAATCTCTCTCTCCTACTCCACTAAGCGGCAAAGTAGTGACAGTGGGAGGGTGTAGAGTAAATTTTATTGGTGGGGGCCGCACACATTTGTTGCCCGGGGCCCCCTCAAGTCATAATCTAGCCCTGAGTATTATTAGGCACAACCAGTATAATGTGATGGGTGCACAGCAGACTGGGATGGGGTTATAATAATATGATGGGGGCATAGGAAGTTTGTATTTTATGGGGCACAAAGGTCTGGCTTGAAATGGGTCACAGAAGGCACAGTTTAGTGTACTATGCATATGATAGCTGTGCAATGGTCACAGGCTGGTATGAGGCAGTATTGGACACAAGTCAACACTGAAGAGTTACAACAGTCTTATACTGTATAATGTGCTAATGGGTAGAACATATTCAGAGAAGGGGTGTACAATGTGACGTGGCACTCAGGCTGGTAGGATCTGTAGGACATCAGCAGGTTTAGTGTGATAGGGAACCAGATTGTATAATGTAGGGGGCAGACATGGGACAAGTGCGTTGGGGAAATATATAGATGTAGGGAAGACCAGAGCTGAGGCAAGGGTGCAATGATCTCAACGAGAGACTTCTTGGAGACGACGTGTAATAAGGCAGGGAGACCGGCAGTATAAGGAACATTCCTTATACTGCCGGTATACTTATACTGACTGTCATCCAGCAACAGGAGGTGGGGAGATTTGGTAGCAAGACCCCCGGAACTTCACCCCACTGCCAAAACTACAGGGAAGTTGCAAACACGTACAGCAGTGGACCCCTTACAATTTCATGCAAGGTTCCTTCTCCTCTTGGAGGATGGTAGGGGTGATGGACCAGACTCCCACACACACTGCGGGCTCTACAGGACTGCAACCATTACCCACATGGTGCCAGATCATGACCGCCCAGTACCCATTTGTCAGCGCTACCTGTCCTATGGCTCCTGGCAGCATTGTGAATTGGGTTGGGTATGGGTGACCGTTGGTTGGGATACCACCAGTCACCATCCCGACGCCTGGATCCCGGTGTTTAGATAGCCAACAGGAGAGGGGGTGAGGTCTACTAAGCCCCCTGTGGCTCACTGTGCTCGTCACAGGTTCTATTCCCACTCTATGGGTGTCGTGGACACCCAAGAGTGGGAATAATACTTGTCAGTCGGCATCATGCCGACTTTAGGGCTTTCCACCGGGCAGGATAACAGCGTCGGTATAGTGACCGGCGGTCACATAACCACATCCTGAGGTAATTACGTTGTGGTGCTGATGGTCAGAGTTATTGGAGGAGTGCTGTGGTCTGTAACCCGTATGGTTATATGGTTGATGATAATGGACGATTCTGATATATGCATGGCAGAAAACATAGAGACCAGGCCGAGGAAGGGGGGGAAGGGTTCCGGGGGGGGGGGGGGGGGGGGGGGGGGTTCTCCTCACAGTATATCAGTTTGTACATTTTTCTGGAGGGGCCCCCTAAACATTAATGGCTCTGGGCCCCCTCTAAGCTTACTCTGACCCTGACCTCTGGTGTTATGAGGTTTGTTTGACTAACCTCCTCCATGGGGTCTGGAAAAGCCACCATGTTCCTGGGTTAGGCCACCTGCAGATAGGACTTCCTGAGAATGTCATTGTCTCTTCTCATGAGGTCAGCCAGGGGATTTCTATCCTTATGTTTATATTAACCTTCTTCAGGCACAACCAAATCAGCAACAACTAGAAACAAATAATATCTGCACATGTATTGATAGTAAGTAGTATTCAGTGACGTGCGGTGAGGTCACTGGTTGGGGAGGCACTGGCAGCTAACAAGCCCTCCCCCCCCCCCCCCCCCCCCCAAGAAAAAAAAGGAAAAGTGTGGTCCCCCAACACATCAGTAAAACCAGCACTAGGCAGAACCAGCCAGGGGGAGTAATGCCATAGCAGGGGAGACGCTCAGTGTGGGGTCCCCCTGCCATAACATTAATCTACCCCCCCAGCCAGTCAGCCCAGGGTTGGAATTCCTCGGAAAGTGGGAACCCCAAAAAATAAAAATGGGGTCCCCCCTCCCGAGCAATAACCAGCACTGGGCTGATAGCCCAGTGCTATGCCCCGCACCCCTGGTGGCGATGGGTGCGGGGTTCATTGTGTGTTAATATTGTTCTTTACAGGTGGCCTACAGGTCCCAGCAAGCCTGCCCCAGCATGCTGGCACTTGGAGAACCACAAGTGCCAGCATGCCCGGACATAAAGGGCCTGCTGGCACCTGTAGTCCACCTGCAAAGAATAGTAATATTGTTCTTTACAGGTAGCCTACAGGTCCCAGCAAGCCTGCCCCAGCATGCTGGCACTTGGAGAACCACAAGTGCCAGCATGCCCGGACATAAAGGGCCCGCTGGCACCTGTAGTCCACCTGTAAAGAAAATATTAAAATAAAACACCACACAAAAATAAGCTTTATTAAACTGGGTCTTCACCTGGGGGCGGCGGCCTTTAAGCTCTTTTGCGCGGCCGCCGCCTTCCCAGGGCTTCCGGCGTCTTCACCAGGGGGGGCGCCACGCCCCCAGGGCTTCCAGCGTCTTCACCTGGTGGGCGGCGGCTGCTAAGCTCTTTTGCATAGCCGCCGCCCAGCCAGGCGTCTTCTTTCTTCAGGAGCTCTTCACAGCTCCTCCTCCGCCGTCGGACTGACTCTCCTCCGCCTCGTGCTGACTTATATAAGTCAGCCGGAGGGGGCGGGGCGATGACGCGGCGAGCCGTGATTGGCTCGCGGCGGCCATCTTGAATTTCAAAAATGACGCTGAGGCGCCATTTTTGAAACTGGAACCGCTCCGCTGCCAAACTCTGCAGATAAAGGTACATTTCCGCCGCCGCAACCCGCCACCCGCACCGCCGCAACCCGCACCACCGCCGCCACCCGCACCACCGCCGCATCCCGCACCTCCTCCGCCAGCGTCGCCGATACAGTGATTGACAGCGGATCCAGTGACGGATCCGCTGGCCAATCACTGTGGCCTCACTGACAGGGACGTGCTTTCATAGGATGAAAGCACATCCCTGTAGGAAAGCGGCACCACTAATGGTGCCGCTTTCCCATATATTTTCAATGGGCTTTTACAGCCCAAGGCTAGTCCCCGCCCGTGCCCGCCCCCTGCTCCCCATACTTTTCCCAGAGACAACGGGAGGCACCACGATCGGTGCCTCCCAATCACATAAAGAATGGAGCCATGCATAGAATAATATTAAGAAGATACATATGACACAGAATATGTGTCATATGCATCTTCTTTGTATTAACTTAATCCTTAATGACAGGGGAGGCACTGCCTCCCCTGACTGCACGTCCCTGGTAGTATTATAGGAGATCCCGTATATAATTATATATAAATCCTATCTATCACGGAAATGCCACCATGCACAACCAACATAATACTGGATAGGAGCAAGAGGAGCGAGGGGTGTATATCTGGTAGGTGCACAAACACAATTTTAAAACATCATTTCTCTGTACATAAAATACCCCATATGCTGGCTGCAGTACAGTGACATACACAGCTTACACACAATCACAGACACATACTGGATATAGAAATCATGGCAGAAAATAAGAGTGTGTTAAAACAAACAACCATGTCTACTTATAGTGTCTCTTGTATTTATTCATTATAATTAGAGATGTGCGCCTGCCCCCGTCATGGGTTTTGGTTTTGGATCTCCTTCGTGTTTTGCATCTGTATTTTTTTACAAAAATCATAAAAACAGCTAAAATCACATAATGTGGGGATGTTTTTGTTCCCACGGTATTATTAACCTCAATAACATTCATTTCCACTAATTTGCAGTCTATTCTGAACATCTCACAATATTGTTTTTAGGACAAAAGGTTGCAGCGAGGTCGCTGGATCATGACTAAGCTAAGTGACAGAAGTGGGCGCAGGGCCAGTGCAAGGTTTCTCGACTTCAGCAGCCTGCTGAAACCCCCCAATCCACAAACCACACACCAGTACCCACTCTCCAGAACCTCCAGTCAAAGTAGCATCTTAGTAGTTCAACAGCCGCTGTCTGCATTAAATTTATCATGGACCCATCTCTCAGAGTTATCCTTAGTTTTGTGATGAGCAGACCCAGGGCTGCCCCCCCAGATCCTGGCGCCCTAAGCAGCTGCCTAAAGCTGCCTAATGGTAGAGCCGGCCCTGAATGGGTGGCACCAACATGTGGCACTTAAACTTCCAACATGGCACATCTAGGAAACAGAATGGCACTGCAGTGGCAGACAGGGGCAGTTTAATAAACCATGAAAATGTCATCTACACAGGTAGTCAGCAATGCTTCAAACAGTGCAAATGCAAGGAAAAGAGGTGCAAGATGGAATTGCCCCTGAGTGCTCCCACCCACCCTTATGTTGTATATATTAAACTAATACAAAATTATTTTTGGGATGTAATTGCCAGTAAAGGTCTTCCTCATGGAATTTATAATTTTATTTTCATGAACAACATCTTCCTACGCCGATCGCTGACCAGGTTCCTGGCTACACTGAACTACTCTAAATATACAGAGGGTGGGCAACTTGAGGGCATATGGAGGGTGAGCAACTTAAGTAAAGCAAAGCCAGTTTATCCAAATTGCCTTTTTTTCCTGCCAGCAGTGAATCGGACTGTCTGACATGCCTATTTGTATGCTATCACTAAAATAATCATCAACCAGTGTTGACCGTTCATATGCAGTCGCGGTAGACAGATCACTTTCATGTGGATGAACTTGGGGTTCCACCTACAGTGTCACAATTCGTGTGAAAATATTACACTGCGGTACCACCTACAGTGTCACAATACGTGTATAAGTATTACACTGCTGTACCACCTACAGTATCACAATACGTGTATGAGTATTACACTGCTGTACCACCTACAGTATCACAATACGTGTATGAGTATTACAGAGTCACAATATATGTATTTATATTACATTGTGGTATGACCTACAGCATCACAATACTTGTATGAATATTACACTGTTGTCTGGCCTACAGCGTCACAATACGTGTATGAATAGTAAGTTGTGGTACGATCTGCAGCATCACAATACATGTAGGAAATTGTTGTAAGGCCTGCAGAGTCACAATATGTGTATGAGTATTACACTGCGGTACCACCTACAGTTTCACAATACGTGTATGAGTATTACACTGCTGTACCACCTACAGTGTCCCAATACGTGTACGAGTATTACACTGCTGTACCACCTACAGTATCACAATACGTGTATGAGTATTACACTGCTGTACCACCTACAGTATCACAATACGTGTATAAGTATTACACTGCGGTACCACCTAAAGTCTCACAATACGTGTATGAGTATTACACTGCGGTACCACCTACAGTTTCACAATACGTGTACGAGTATTACACTGCTGTACCACCTACAGTATCACAATACGTGTATGAGTATTACACTGCTGTACCACCTACAGTATCACAATACGTGTATAAGTATTACACTGCGGTACCACCTAAAGTCTCACAATACGTGTATGAGTATTACACTGCGGTACCACCTACAGTCTCACAATACGTGTATGAGTATTACACTGCGGTACCACCTACAGTGTCACAATACGTGTATGAGTATTACACTGCTGTACCACCTACAGTGTCACAATACGTGTATAAGTATTACACTGCTGTACCACCTACAGTATCACAATACGTGTATGAGTATTACACTGCGGTACCACCTACAGTGTCACAATACGTGTATGAGTATTACACTGCTGTACCACCTACAGTGTCACAATACGTGTATGAGTATTACACTGCTGTACCACCTACAGTGTCACAATACGTGTATGAGTATTACACTGCTGTACCACCTACAGTGTCCCAATACGTGTATGAGTATTACACTGCGGTACCACCTACAGTGTCAAAATACGTGTATGAGTATTACACTGCTGTACCACTTACAGTGTCACAATACGTGTATGAGTATTACACTGCGGTACCACTTACAGTGTCACAATACTTGTATGAAATTGGGAAACGACCTGCGGTGTCACAATACTTGTATAAATGTTGCACTGCGGTATGATCTACAGCGTCACAGTAATTGTATGAAATTGGGGGACAAACTACAACATCACAATGGGCCTAATTCAGAGTTGATCGCAGCAGCAAATTTGTTAGCAGTTGGGCAAAACCATGTGCACTGCAGGAGGGCAGATGTAACATGTGCAGAGAGAGTTAGATTTGGGTGGGGTGTGTTCAAACTGAAATCTAAATTGCAGTGTAACAATAAAGCAGCCAGTATTTACCCTGCACAGAAACAATATAACCCACCCAAATCTAACTCTCTCTGTAAATGTTATATCTGCCTCCCCTGCAGTGCACATAGTTTTGCCCAACTGCTAAAAAATTTGCTGCTGCGATCAACTTTGAATTACCCCCAATATGTGTATGAATATTAAGCTGCGGTATGACCTGCAGAGTCACAAAACTTGTATGAATATTACACTGCAGTCTGGCCTACAGCGTCACAATACTTGTATGAAATAGGGGTATGGCCAACAGTGTCACAATAATATGTGTATGAAAATTAAGCTGCGGTACTACTTGCAGCACCACAATACTTGCATGAATATTACATTGCAGCACGGCCTACAGCGTCACAATACGTGTATGAAATTGGGGTATGAACTGCAGAGTCACAATATATGTATTTATATTACATTGTGGTATGACCTACAGCATCACAATACTTGTATGAATATTACACTGTGGTCTGGCCTACAGCGTCACAATACGTGTATGAATATTACACTGTGGTCTGGCCTACAGCGTCACAATACGTGTATGAATAGCAAATTGTGGTACGATCTGCAGCATCACAATACATGTAGGAAATTGTTGTAAGGCCTGCAGAGTCACAATACTTGTGCTGTAAGAATATTACACTGTGGTCTGGCCTACAGCGTCACAATATGTGTATGAATATTACACTGCGGTCTGGTCTACAGCATCACAGTAGTTAAGCTGCAGTATGAACTGCAGCATCACAATACTTGTAGGAAATTGGGATACAGCCTGTAGCATCACAATATGTATATGAATATTATACTGTGTCTGACTGGCAGTGTCATGGTACTTGTATATGAAAAATAATAGTATATTACACAGGGGTACAGAACAAAAAATAAAAATAAAACATGTAATCATATTTTTAACGTTTCTTTTTTTACACTGGGACAGAGCCCACTAGATGGGCAGAGCATCCCTGGATGGACACAGCACAGACACAGCACCCCTGGATGGACACAGCACAGACACAGCACCCCTGGATGGACACAGCACAGACACAGCACCCCTGGATGGACACAGCAGAGACACAGCACCCCTGAATGGACACAACACAGACACAGCACCCCTGGATGGACACAGCACCCCTGAATGGACACAGCACAGACACAGCACCCCTGTATGGACACAGCACAGACACAGCACCCCTGGATGGACACAACACAGACACAGCACCCCTGGATGGACACAGCACAGACACAGCACCCCTGGATGGACACAGCACAGACACAGCACCCCTGGATGGACACAGCACAGACACAGCACCCCTGGATGGACACAGCACAGACACAGCACCCCTGGATGGACACAGCAGAGACACAGCACCCCTGAATGGACACAACACAGACACAGCACCCCTGGATGGACACAGCACAGACACAGCACCCCTGAATGGACACAGCACAGACACAGCACCCCTGTATGGACACAGCACAGACACAGCACCCCTGGATGGACACAGCACAGACACAGCACCCCTGGATGGACACAGCACAGACACAGCACCCCTGGATGGACACAGCACAGACACAGCACCCCTGAATGGACACAACACAGACACAGCACCCCTGGATGGACACAGCACAGACACAGCACCCCTGGATGGACACAGCACAGACACAGCACCCCTGAATGGACACAGCACAGACACAGGACCCCTGTATGGACACAGCACAGACACAGCACCCCGGGATGGACACAGCACAGACACAGCACCCCTGGATGGACACAGCACAGACACAGCACCCCTGGATGGACACAGCAGAGACACAGCACCCCTGGATGGACACAGCACAGACACAGCACCCCTGGATGGACACAGCACAGACACAGCACCCCTGAATGGATACAGCACAGACACAGGACCCCTGTATGGACACAGCACAGACACAGCACCCCGGGATGGACACAGCACAGACACAGCACCCCTGGATGGACACAGCAGAGACACATCACCCCTGCATGGACACAGCACAGACACAGCACCCCTGCATGGACACAGCACAGACACAGCACCCCTGGATGGACACAGCACAGACACAGCACCCCTGAATGGACACAGCACCCCTGGATGGACACAGCACAGACACAGCACCCCTGGATGGACACAGCACAGACACAGCACCTCTGGATGGAAACAGCACAGACACAGCACCCCTGGATGGACACAGCACAGACACAGCACCCCTGGATGGACACAGCACAGACACAGCACCCCTGGATGGACACAGCATAGCCACAGCACCCCTGGATGGACACAGCACAGACACAGCACCCCTGGATGGACACAGCGGAGACACAGCACCCCTGGATGGACACAGCACAGACACAGCACCCCTGGATGGACACAGCACAGACACAGCACCCCTGCATGGACACAGCACAGACACAGCACCCCTGGATGGACACAGCACAGACACAGCACCCCTGGATGGACACAGCACAGACACAGCACCCCTGGATGGACACAGCACAGACACAGCACCCCTGGATGGACACAGCACAGACACAGCACCCCTGGATGGACACAGCACAGACACAGCACCCCTGGATGGACACAGCAGAGACACAGCACCCCTGAATGGACACAACACAGACACAGCACCCCTGGATGGACACAGCACAGACACAGCACCCCTGAATGGACACAGCACAGACACAGCACCCCTGGATGGACACAGCACAGACACAGCACCCCTGGATGGACACAGCACAGACACAGCACCCCTGGATGGACACAGCAGAGACACAGCACCCCTGAATGGACACAACACAGACACAGCACCCCTGGATGGACACAGCACAGACACAGCACCCCTGAATGGACACAGCACAGACACAGCACCCCTGTATGGACACAGCACAGACACAGCACCCCTGGATGGACACAGCACAGACACAGCACCCCTGGATGGACACAGCACAGACACAGCACCCCTGGATGGACACAGCACAGACACAGCACCCCTGAATGGACACAACACAGACACAGCACCCCTGGATGGACACAGCACCCCTGAATGGACACAGCACAGACACAGCACCCCTGTATGGACACAGCACAGACACAGCACCCCTGGATGGACACAACACAGACACAGCACCCCTGGATGGACACAGCACAGACACAGCACCCCTGGATGGACACAGCACAGACACAGCACCCCTGGATGGACACAGCACAGACACAGCACCCCTGGATGGACACAGCACAGACACAGCACCCCTGGATGGACACAGCAGAGACACAGCACCCCTGAATGGACACAACACAGACACAGCACCCCTGGATGGACACAGCACAGACACAGCACCCCTGAATGGACACAGCACAGACACAGCACCCCTGTATGGACACAGCACAGACACAGCACCCCTGGATGGACACAGCACAGACACAGCACCCCTGGATGGACACAGCACAGACACAGCACCCCTGGATGGACACAGCACAGACACAGCACCCCTGAATGGACACAACACAGACATAGCACCCCTGGATGGACACAGCACAGACACAGCACCCCTGGATGGACACAGCACAGACACAGCACCCCTGAATGGACACAGCACAGACACAGGACCCCTGTATGGACACAGCACAGACACAGCACCCCGGGATGGACACAGCACAGACACAGCACCCCTGGATGGACACAGCACAGACACAGCACCCCTGGATGGACACAGCAGAGACACAGCACCCCTGGATGGACACAGCACAGACACAGCACCCCTGGATGGACACAGCACAGACACAGCACCCCTGAATGGATACAGCACAGACACAGGACCCCTGTATGGACACAGCACAGACACAGCACCCCGGGATGGACACAGCACAGACACAGCACCCCTGGATGGACACAGCACAGACACAGCACCCCTGGATGGACACAGCAGAGACACAGCACCCCTGCATGGACACAGCACAGACACAGCACCCCTGCATGGACACAGCACAGACACAGCACCCCTGGATGGACACAGCACAGACACAGCACCCCTGAATAGACACAGCACCCCTGGATGGACACAGCACAGACACAGCACCCCTGGATGGACACAGCACAGACACAGCACCTCTGGATGGAAACAGCACAGACACAGCACCCCTGGATGGACACAGCACAGACAAAGCACCCCTGGATGGACACAGCATAGCCACAGCACCCCTGGATGGACACAGCACAGACACAGCACCCCTGGATGGACACAGCAGAGACACAGCACCCCTGGATGGACACAGCACAGACACAGCACCCCTGGATGGACACAGCACAGATACAGCACCCCTGCATGGACACAGCACAGACACAGCACCCCTGGATGGACACAGCACCCCTGGATGGACACAGCACAGACACAGCACCCCTGGATGGACACAGCACAGACACAGCACCCCTGCATGGACACAGCAGAGACACAGCACCCCTGAATGGACACAACACAGACACAGCACCCCTGGATGGACACAGCACCCCTGAATGGACACAGCACAGACACAGCACCCCTGTATGGACACAGCACAGACACAGCACCCCTGGATGGACACAACACAGACACAGCACCCCTGGATGGACACAGCACAGACACAGCACCCCTGGATGGACACAGCACAGACACAGCACCCCTGGATGGACACATCACAGACACAGCACCCCTGGATGGACACAGCACAGACACAGCACCCCTGGATGGACACAGCAGAGACACAGCACCCCTGAATGGACACAACACAGACACAGCACCCCTGGATGGAAACAGCACAGACACAGCACCCCTGAATGGACACAGCACAGACACAGCACCCCTGTATGGACACAGCACAGACACAGCACCCCTGGATGGACACAGCACAGACACAGCACCCCTGGATGGACACAGCACAGACACAGCACCCCTGGATGGACACAGCACAGACACAGCACCCCTGAATGGACACAACACAGACACAGCACCCCTGGATGGACACAGCACAGACACAGCACCCCTGGATGGACACAGCACAGACACAGCACCCCTGAATGGACACAGCACAGACACAGGACCCCTGTATGGACACAGCACAGACACAGCACCCCGGGATGGACACAGCACAGACACAGCACCCCTGGATGGACACAGCACAGACACAGCACCCCTGGATGGACACAGCAGAGACACAGCACCCCTGGATGGACACAGCACAGACACAGCACCCCTGGATGGACACAGCACAGACACAGCACCCCTGAATGGATACAGCACAGACACAGGACCCCTGTATGGACACAGCACAGACACAGCACCCCGGGATGGACACAGCACAGACACAGCACCCCTGGATGGACACAGCACAGACACAGCACCCCTGGATGGACACAGCAGAGACACAGCACCCCTGCATGGACACAGCACAGACACAGCACCCCTGCATGGACACAGCACAGACACAGCACCCCTGGATGGACACAGCACAGACACAGCACCCCTGAATGGACACAGCACCCCTGGATGGACACAGCACAGACACAGCACCCCTGGATGGACACAGCACAGACACAGCACCTCTGGATGGAAACAGCACAGACACAGCACCCCTGGATGGACACAGCACAGACACAGCACCCCTGGATGGACACAGCACAGACACAGCAAACCTGGATGGACACAGCATAGCCACAGCACCCCTGGATGGACACAGCACAGACACAGCACCCCTGGATGGACACAGCAGAGACACAGCACCCCTGGATGGACACAGCACAGACACAGCACCCCTGGATGGACACAGCACAGACACAGCACCCCTGCATGGACACAGCACAGACACAGCACCCCTGGATGGACACAGCACAGACACAGCACCCCTGAATGGACACAGCACCCCTGGATGGACACAGCACAGACACAGCACCCCTGGATGGACACAGCACAGACACAGCACCTCTGGATGGAAACAGCACAGACACAGCACCCCTGGATGGACACAGCACAGACACAGCACCCCTGGATGGACACAGCACAGACACAGCACCCCTGGATGGACACAGCATAGCCACAGCACCCCTGGATGGACACAGCACAGACACAGCACCCCTGGATGGACACAGCAGAGACACAGCACCCCTGGATGGACACAGCACAGACAGCACCCCTGGATGGACACAGCACAGACACAGCACCCCTGAATGGACACAGCACAGACACAGCACCCCTGGATGGACACAGCAGAGACACAGCACCCCTGAATGGACACAGCACAGACACAGCACCCCTGGATAGACACAGCACAGACACAGCACCCCTGGATGGACACAGCACAGACACAGCACCCCTGGAAGGACACAGCACAGACACAGCACCCCTGGATAGACACAGCACCCCTGGATGGACAAAGCACAAACACAGCACCCCTGGATGGACACAGCACAGACAGCACCCCTGGATGGACACAGCACCTATGGATGGACACATCACAGACACTGCACCCCTGGAAGGACACAGCACAGACACAGAACCCCTGGATGGACACAGCACAGACACAGCACCCCTGGATGGACACAGCAGAGACACAGCACCCCTGGATGGACACAGCACCCCTGGATGGACACAGCACAGACACAGCACCCCTGGATGGACACAGCACAGACACAGCACCCCTGGATGGACACAGCATAACCACAGCACCCCTGGATGGACACAGCACAGACACAGCACCCCTGGATGGACACAGCAGAGACACAGCACCCCTGGATGGACACAGCACAGACACAGCACCCCTGGATGGACACAGCACAGACACAGCACCCCGGGATAGACACAGCACAGACACAGCACCCCTGGATGGACACAGCACAGACACAGCACCCCTGGATGGACACAGCACAGACACAGCACCCCTGGATGGACACAGCACAGACACAGCACCCCTGAATGGACACAACACAGACACAGCACCCCTGGATGGACACAGCACAGACACAGCACCCCTGGATGGACAAAGCACAGACACAGCACCCCTGAATGGACACAGCACAGACACAGGACCCCTGTATGGACACAGCACAGACACAGCACCCCGGGATGGACACAGCACAGACACAGCACCCCTGGATCGACACAGCACAGACACAGCACCCCTGGATGGACACAGCAGAGACAGAGCACCCCTGGATGGACACAGCACAGACACAGCACCCCTGGATGGACACAGCACAGACACAGCACCCCTGAATGGATACAGCACAGACACAGGACCCCTGTATGGACACAGCACAGACACAGCACCCCGGGATGGACACAGCACAGACACAGCACCCCTGGATGGACACAGCACCCCTGGATGGACACAGCAGAGACACAGCACCCCTGCATGGACACAGCACAGACACAGCACCCCTGCATGGACACAGCACAGACACAGCACCCCTGGATGGACACAGCACAGACACAGCACCCCTGAATGGACACAGCACCCCTGGATGGACACAGCACAGACACAGCACCCCTGGATGGACACAGCACAGACACAGCACCTCTGGATGGAAACAGCACAGACACAGCACCCCTGGATGGACACAGCACAGACACAGCACCCCTGGATGGACACAGCACAGACACAGCACCCCTGGATGGACACAGCATAGCCACAGCACCCCTGGATGGACACAGCACAGACACAGCACCCCTGGATGGACACAGCAGAGACACAGCACCCCTGGATGGACACAGCAGAGACACAGCACCCCTGGATGGACACAGCACAGACACAGCACCCCTGAATGGACACAGCACAGACACAGCACCCCTGGATGGACACAGAGACACAGCACCCCTGAATGGACACAGCACAGACACAGCACCCCTGGATGGACACAGCACAGACACAGCACCCCTGGATGGACACAGCACAGACACAGCACCCCTGGATGGACACAGCACAGACACAGCACCCCTGGAAGGACACAGCACAGACACAGCACCCCTGGATAGACACAGCACCCCTGGATGGACAAAGCACAAACACAGCACCCCTGGATGGACACAGCACAGACAGCACCCCTGGATGGACACAGCACCCCTGGATGGACACATCACAGACACTGCACCCCTGGAAGGACACAGCACAGACACAGAACCCCTGGATGGACACAGCACAGACACAGCACCCTTGGATGGACACAGCAGAGACACAGCACCCCTGGATGGACACAGCACCCCTGGATGGACACAGCACAGACACAGCACCCCTGGATGGACACAGCACAGACACAGCACCCCTGGATGGACACAGCATAACCATAGCACCCCTGGATGGACACAGCACAGACACAGCACCCCTGGATGGACACAGCAGAGACACAGCACCCCTGGATGGACACAGCAGAGACACAGCACCCCTGGATGGACACAGCACAGACACAGCACCCCTGGATGGACACAGCACAGACACAGCACCCCTAAATGGACACAGCACAGACACAGCACCCCTGGATGGACACAGCAGAGACACAGCACCCCTGAATGGACACAGCACAGACACAGCACCCCTGGATGGACACAGCACAGACACAGCACCCCTGGATGGACACAGCACAGACATAGCACCCCTGGATGGACACAGCACAGACACAGCACCCCTGGAAGGACACAGCACAGACACAGCACCCCTGGATAGACACAGCACCCCTGGATGGACAAAGCACAAACACAGCACCCCTGGATGGACACAGCACAGACAGCACCCCTGGATGGACACAGCACAGACACAGCACCCCTGGATGGACACATCACAGACACTGCACCCCTGTAAGGACACAGCACAGACACAGCACCCCTGGATGGACACAGCACATACACAGCACCCCTGGATGGACACAGCAGAGACACAGCACCCCTGGATGGACACAGCACAGACACAGCACCCCTGAATGGACACAGCACAGACACAGGACCCCTGTATGGACACAGCACAGACACAGCCCCCCTGGATGGACACAGCAGAGACACAGCACCCCTGGATGGACACAGCACAGACACAGCACCCCTGGATGGACACAGCAGAAACACAGCACCCCTGGATGGACACAGCACAGACACAGCACCCCTGCATGGACACAGCACAGACACAGCATGGATGGACACAGCACAGACACAGCACCCCTGAATGGACACAGCACCCCTGGATGGACACAGCACAAACACAGCACCTCTGGATGGAAACAGCACAGACACAGCACCCCTGGATGGACACAGCACAGACACAGCACCCCTGGATGGACACAGCACAGACACAGCACCCCTGGATGGACACAGCACAGACACAGCACCCCTGGATGGACACAGCACAGACACAGCACCCCTGGATAGACACAGCACCCCTGGGTGGACAAAGCACAAACACAGCACCCCTGGATGGACACAGCACAGACAGCACCCCTGGATGGACACAGCACAGACACAGCACCCCTGGATGGACATATCACAGACACTGCACCCCTGGAAGGACACAGCACAGACACAGCACCCCTGGATGGACACAGCAGAGACACAGCACCCCTGGATGGACACAGCACAGACACAGCACCCCTGGATGGACACAGCACAGACACAGCACCCCTGAATGGATACAGCACAGACACAGGACCCCTGTATGGACACAGCACAGACACAGCACCCCGGGATGGACACAGCACAGACACAGCACCCCTGGATGGACACAGCACAGACACAGCACCCCTGGATGGACACAGCAGAGACACAGCACCCCTGCATGGACACAGCACAGACACAGCACCCCTGCATGGACACAGCACAGACACAGCACCCCTGGATGGACACAGCACAGACACAGCACCCCTGAATGGACACAGCACCCCTGGATGGACACAGCACAGACACAGCACCCCTGGATGGACACAGCACAGACACAGCACCTCTGGATGGACACAGCACAGACACAGCACCCCTGGATGGACACAGCACAGACACAGCACCCCTGGATGGACACAGCACAGACACAGCACCCCTGGATGGACACAGCATAGCCACAGCACCCCTGGATGGACACAGCACCCCTGGATGGACACAGCAGAGACACAGCACCCCTGGATGGACACAGCAGAGACACAGCACCCCTGGATGGACACAGCACAGACACAGCACCCCTGAATGGACACAGCACAGACACAGCACCCCTGGATGGACACAGCAGAGACACAGCATCCCTGAATGGACACAGCACAGACACAGCACCCCTGGATGGACACAGCACAGACACAGCACCCCTGGATGGACACAGCACAGACACAGCACCCCTGGATGGACACAGCACAGACACAGCACCCCTGGAAGGACACAGCACAGACACAGCACCCCTGGATAGACACAGCACCCCTGGATGGACAAAGCACAAACACAGCACCCCTGGATGGACACAGCACAGACAGCACCCCTGGATGGACACAGCACCCCTGGATGGACACATCACAGACACTGCACCCCTGGAAGGACACAGCACAGACACAGAACCCCTGGATGGACACAGCACAGACACAGCACCCCTGGATGGACACAGCAGAGACACAGCACCCCTGGATGGACACAGCACCCCTGGATGGACACAGCACAGACACAGCACCCCTGGATGGACACAGCACAGACACAGCACCCCTGGATGGACACAGCATAACCATAGCACCCCTGGAAGGACACAGCACAGACACAGCACCCCTGGATGGACACAGCAGAGACACAGCACCCCTGGATGGACACAGCACAGACACAGCACCCCTGGATGGACACAGCACAGACACAGCACCCCTGAATGGACACAGCACAGACACAGCACCCCTGGATGGACACAGCAGAGACACAGCACCCCTGAATGGACACAGCACAGACACAGCACCCCTGGATGGACACAGCACAGACACAGCACCCCTGGATGGACACAGCACAGACACAGCACCCCTGGATGGACACAGCACAGACACAGCACCCCTGGAAGGACACAGCACAGACACAGCACCCCTGGATGGACACAGCACAGACACAGCACCCCTGGAAGGACACAGCACAGACACAGCACCCCTGGATGGACACAGCACAGACACAGCACCCCTGGATGGACACAGCACAGACACAGCACCCCTGAATGGATACAGCACAGACACAGGACCCCTGTATGGACACAGCACAGACACAGCACCCCGGGATGGACACAGCACAGACACAGCACCCCTGGATGGACACAGCACAGACACAGCACCCCTGGATGGACACAGCAGAGACACAGCACCCCTGCATGGACACAGCACAGACACAGCACCCCTGCATGGACACAGCACAGACACAGCACCCCTGGATGGACACAGCACAGACACAGCACCCCTGAATGGACACAGCACCCCTGGATGGACACAGCACAGACACAGCACCCCTGGATGGACACAGCACAGACACAGCACCTCTGGAAGGACACAGCACAGACACAGCACCCCTGGATGGACACAGCACAGACACAGCACCCCTGGATGGACACAGCACAGACACAGCACCCCTGGATGGACACAGCATAGCCACAGCACCCCTGGATGGACACAGCACCCCTGGATGGACACAGCAGAGACACAGCACCCCTGGATGAACACAGCAGAGACACAGCACCCCTGGATGGACACAGCACAGACACAGCACCCCTGAATGGACACAGCACAGACACAGCACCCCTGGATGGACACAGCAGAGACACAGCATCCCTGAATGGACACAGCACAGACACAGCACCCCTGGATGGACACAGCACAGACACAGCACCCCTGGATGGACACAGCACAGACACAGCACCCCTGGATGGACACAGCACAGACACAGCACCCCTGGAAGGACACAGCACAGACACAGCACCCCTGGATAGACACAGCACCCCTGGATGGACAAAGCACAAACACAGCACCCCTGGATGGACACAGCACAGACAGCACCCCTGGATGGACACAGCACCCCTGGATGGACACATCACAGACACTGCACCCCTGGAAGGACACAGCACAGACACAGAACCCCTGGATGGACACAGCACAGACACAGCACCCCTGGATGGACACAGCAGAGACACAGCACCCCTGGGTGGACACAGCACCCCTGGATGGACACAGCACAGACACAGCACCCCTGGATGGACACAGCACAGACACAGCACCCCTGGATGGACACAGCATAACCATAGCACCCCTGGATGGACACAGCACAGACACAGCACCCCTGGATGGACACAGCAGAGACACAGCACCCCTGGATGGACACAGCACAGACACAGCACCCCTGGATGGACACAGCACAGACACAGCACCCCTGAATGGACACAGCACAGACATAGCACCCCTGGATGGACACAGCAGAGACACAGCACCCCTGAATGGACACAGCACAGACACAGCACCCCTGGATGGACACAGCACAGACACAGCACCCCTGGATGGACACAGCACAGACACAGCACCCCTGGATGGACACAGCACAGACACAGCACCCCTGGAAGGACACAGCACAGACACAGCACCCCTGGATGGACACAGCACAGACACAGCACCCCTGGAAGGACACAGCACAGACACAGCACCCCTGGATAGACACAGCACCCCTGGATGGACAAAGCACAAACACAGCACCCCTGGATGGACACAGCACAGACAGCACCCCTGGATGGACACAGCACAGACACAGCACCCCTGGATGGACACATCACAGACACTGCACCCCTGTAAGGACACAGCACAGACACAGCACCCCTGGATGGACACAGCACATACACAGCACCCCTGGATGGACACAGCAGAGACACAGCACCCCTGGATGGACACAGCACAGACACAGCACCCCTGAATGGACACAGCACAGACACAGGACCCCTGTATGGACACAGCTCAGACACAGCACCCCGGGATGGACACAGCAGAGACACAGCACCCCTGGATGGACACAGCACAGACACAGCACCCCTGGATGGACACAGCAGAGACACAGCACCCCTGGATGGACACAGCACAGACACAGCACCCCTGCATGGACACAGCACAGACACAGCACCCCTGGATGGACACAGCACAGACACAGCACCCCTGAATGGACACAGCACCCCTGGATGGACACAGCACAAACACAGCACCTCTGGATGGAAACAGCACAGACACAGCACCCCTGGATGGACACAGCACAGACACAGCACCCCTGGATGGACACAGCACAGACACAGCACCCCTGGATGGACACAGCACAGACACAGCACCCCTGGATGGACACAGCACAGACACAGCACCCCTGGATAGACACAGCACCCCTGGGTGGACAAAGCACAAACACAGCACCCCTGGATGGACACAGCACAGACAGCACCCCTGGATGGACACAGCACAGACACAGCACCCCTGGATGGACATATCACAGACACTGCACCCCTGGAAGGACACAGCACAGACACAGCACCCCTGGATGGACACAGCACATACACAGCACCCCTGGATGGACACAGCAGAGACACAGCACCCCTGGATGGACACAGCACCCCTGGATGGACACAACAGAGACACAGCACCCCTGAATGGACACAGCACAGACACAGGACCCCTGTATGGACACAGCACAGACACAGCACCCCGGGATGGACACAGCAGAGACACAGCACCCCTGGATGGACACAGCACAGACACAGCACCCCTGGATGGACACAGCAGAGACACAGCACCCCTGGATGGACACAGCACAGACACAGCACCCCTGCATGGACACAGCACAGACACAGCACCCCTGGATGGACACAGCACAGACACAGCACCCCTGAATGGACACAGCACCCCTGGATGGACACAGCACAGACACAGCACCCCTGGATAGACACAGCACAGACACAGCACCTCTGGATGGAAACAGCACAGACACAGCACCCCTGGATGGACACAGCACAGACACAGCACCCCTGGATGGACACAGCACAGACACAGCACCCCTGGATGGACACAGCACAGACACAGCACCCCTGGATGGACACAGCATAGCCACAGCACCCCTGGATGGACACAGCACAGACACAGCACCCCTGGATGGACACAGCAGAGACACAGCACCCCTGGATGGACACAGCACAGACACAGCACCCCTGGATGGACACAGCACAGACACAGCACCCCTGGATGGACACAGCAGAGACACAGCACCCCTGAATGGACACAGCACAGACACAGCACCCCTGGATGGACACAGCACAGACACAGCACCCCTGGAAGGACACAGCACAGACACAGCACCCCTGGATGGACACAGCACAGACACAGCACCCCTGGAAGGACACGGCACAGACACAGCACCCCTGGATGGACACAGCACAGACACAGCACCCCTGGAAGGACACGGCACAGACACAGCACCCCTGGATAGACACAGCACCCCTGGATGGACAAAGCACAAACACAGCACCCCTGGATGGACACAGCACAGACAGCACCCCTGGATGGACACAGCACAGACACAGCACCCCTGGATGGACACATCACAGACACTGCACCCCTGGAAGGACACAGCACAGACACAGCACCCCTGGATGGACACAGCACAGACACAGCACCCCTGGATGGACACAGCAGAGACACCGCACCCCTGGATGGACACAGCACCCCTGGATGGACACAGCACAGACACAGCACCCCTGGATGGACACAGCACAGACACAGCACCACTGGATGGACACAGCACAGACACAGCACCCCTGGATGGAACAGCACAGACACAGCACCCCTGGATGGAACAGCACAGACACAGCACCCCTGGATGGACACAGCACAGACACAGCACCCCTGGATGGACACAGCACAGACACAGCACCCTGGACGGACACACTATACAAGCTCCACAGCTGGAGTGAAAATGGCGTAATCACCTGGGACCTTTATAGAATCCGACAGCGGGAGGATGACGTTATTCCTCGTTTTGGAATCAGAGTCCGGCAGGAAAACCTGAGCCAGAGTCGGATCCCGGTTCGTGAAGTTCAGGTGGGTCCAGTTCTCAGAGAATAGGACCCGCTCATCTTTATTAATAATATTGCTGCTGTTATCAAATAAGTTAGTACTTAGCTTGGACTGTATGTAATAATGCTATGCAGTAAAAAGCCTGACTTTCAGATAAGTGCGCAAAAACAAGGTGCAGCTTATATCCAAAACACACAGTAGGGGGCGCTCCCCTCACCCCCAAACAATGTTACAAAGCCAAAAGTGAGTGATTCGGACAAATGGCGCCCTTCTATTACCACATGAAGTAAGCAAATCTCAGTGAGTATCAGAGAATATATCAGCAGTATACATTCCTGTAGGCAGCTTGCATCATCAGCATGTAATAGGTCAGTCCCCCGTGTTCCACACAGTGTTCCTCCTCTTGTTCTATTTCCTCTCAGGATACCCATAAAACAGAGGGTATGGGCAGAAAATAGTGTAACACCGTTTTTATTTTTACACTTCGATAAAACCTTTATGATAAAAATTGACACACAAGTGACAAGGATAATCCCGGAAAATAGAGGTGATGAAATTACCGGATTGAAAGAGAACCTGGCAAGTTCTCAAAAATCACATAGAAATTAAGGCAATCTCAGGCAGCCTCCCGGTTTACAGCTCCCTGGAACCGGCAGTCACTTTCACCAACAGTCGTCCGAGCAATTCCTCGCACAACACCAACGCGTTTCAGGTCTATTCCAGTGTGTCAGCATCAAGTAACCAGCCTTTTATGTAAACATCCCCCAATCAAAAATTTACATTCAAATTCCTAAAAGATAACACCTGTTAATTAAAAATGGCAGATTCCATAAAGTTTACTCTTGTAACCCTAGTAACCATCTCTATCACCCAATCATACAATGCCACGTTTCTGATCACATGACATTGTATCATGTGATCTCCTTATTATTCTCTCATGAAGACATATTATAGGTGTCGGGCGAGCACTTCCGCCCTTACCCTGCGTCACATCCGCACCCTCACAGTCCTCAATAACCTCTAATGTTATAAACTTCTATCTTCTATCTTACTATCTTTAAAACTTTTAAAACCCTATATGTCCGGTGGATACTTCCGCCCTAACACGGCCGGTCATGTGCGGTTCTGATCTCCTTCCGTTCACAGAGACCAGTGCGAGGTAATAGCAGCCACTGCTGTATAAAACAGAGAACTGTAACTTCAATATTGGAACATTGGCCCTCATTCCGAGTTGATCGGTCGCAAGGCGAATTTAGCAGAGTTACACACGCTAAGCCTACGCCTACTGGGAGTGTATCTTAGCATCTTAAAATTGCGACCGAAGTATTCGCAATATTGCGATCACAAACTACTTAGCAGTTTTAGAGTAGCTCCACACTTACTCTGCCTGTGCGATCATTTCAGTGCTTGTCGTTCCTGGTTTGACGTCACAAACACACCCAGCGTTCGCTCAGACACTCCCACGTTTCTCCGGCCACTCCTGCGTTTTTTCCGGAAACGGTAGCGTTTTCATCCACACGCCCCTAAAACGCAGTGTTTCCGCCCAGTAACACCCATTTCCTGTCAATCACACTACGATCGCCGGAGCGATGAAAAAGCCGTGAGTAAAAATACTATCTTCATTGTAAAATTACTTGGCGCAGTCGCAGTGCGAATATTGCGCATGCGTACTAAGCGGATTTTCACTGCGATGCGATGAAAAAGAACGAGCGAACGACTCGGAATGAGGGCCATTGTTTCAATATAATGTGCAATTTGTTCTATTGGTTCTCATGGTTTAACTTATAACTTCCTCCCGGAGACTGCACTAATTTACTACTTATATTGAATACTTGTCATAAAATGGAAGGTGTGATGCTGTGTCGTCGTACCTGCTCTCTTCTGAATGCCCTTGATAATTAGGCAGCTAGCTGAGGACCCCCAAACACGTCACCACACATTTGGACAGTGACTAGATTCTTATTAATGAGAACGGATGTCACTGTTCAGGTTACTGAGAAAATCATGGTCTGTGCAAAAACACTTGTTAACATTCATAGACAGTTACTTTCTGTAATATCCGAAAACATTTGCCGCGTCACATACAAGAAATTGCATTACAATAAATGTTTCACCAGAAGAAACTGTGTCCTCGCCTCATAACACATAAAACGTGCACCAGGTGGCGGTACCCAGAGAGCCCAGTTCTATAGTGAGTAAGTCAGTATTTCTCTGAAATGAGGGGTAATTTTGACCTGATTGTAGCAGCAAATTTGTTAGCAGTTGGGCAAAACCATGGGGGTCATTCCGACCTGATCGCACGCTAGGTTTTTTCGCTGCGCTGCGATCAGGTCAAAACTGCACATTCAGATGCACCGTAATGCGTAGGCGCGTCGTATGGGTACAAAGTGGATCATTGCTGTGCGATGTATTTAGCTTGGCTGCACAAGCGATCGTACACTTGCAAAGCAAAAATACACTCCCCTATGGGCAGCAACTATCTGATCGCAGTGCTGCAAAAAATAGCTAGTGAGCAACCAGGTCTGAATTAGGCCCCATGTTCAGTGCAGGTGGGGCAGATGTAACATGTGCAGAGAGTTAGATTTGGGTGGGTTATATTGTTTCTGTGCAGGGTAAATACTGACTACTATATTTTTACGCTGCAATTTAGATTTCAGTTTGAACACACCCCACCCATATCTAACTCTCTCTGCACATGTTACATCTGCCCCACCTGCACTGCACATGGTTTTGCCCATTAGAGAATAAATTTGCCACAGCAATCAGGTCTGAATTAGGCCCTAAGTCTGCTAGAAGTACGGTTCACCAAGTGTCAAAGTTCTCCTAACAGTTGGGGACACTGAGTAATATAATTGCTAAGGGTGGATAATTAAGCAGTTATAACAGTCCCTGAGACAGGCATGTACCTACACAACACACTGCAATTGGGCATCTAATTATTACGAAAATTGCCCGCATTTGAATTAGAGATGAGCGCCGGAAATTTTTCGGGTTTTGTGTTTTGGTTTTGGGTTCGGTTCCGCGGCCGTGTTTTGGGTTCGAACGCGTTTTGGCAAAACCTCACCGAATTTTTTTTGTCGGATTCGGGTGTGTTTTGGATTCGGGTGTTTAAAAAAAAAAAAAAAAAAAAAAACAGCTTAAAACATTGAATTTGGGGGTCATTTTGATCCCATAGTATTATTAACCTCAATAACCATAATTAACACTCATTTTCAGTCTATTCTGAACACCTTACACCTCACAATATTATTTTTAGTCCTAAAATTTGCACCGAGGTCGCTGGATGACTAAGCTCAGCGACCCAAGTGGCCGACACAAACACCTGGCCCATCTAGGAGTGGCACTGCAGTGTCACGCAGGCTGACCCTTCAAAAAACTACTCCCCAGTCCCCAAACAGCACATGACGCAAAGAAAAAAAAGAGGCGCAATGAGGTAGCTGTGTGACTAAGCTCAGCGACCCAAGTGGCCGACACAAACACCTGGCCCATCTAGGAGTGGCACTGCAGTGTCACGCAGGATGGCCCTTCAAAAAACACTCCCCAAACAGCACATGACGCAAAGAAAAAAAGAGGCGCAATGAGGTAGCTGTGTGAGTAAGCTAAGCGACCCTAGTGGCCGACACAAACACCTGGCCCATCTAGGAGTGGCACTGCAGTGACACGCAGGATGGCCCTTCAAAAAACACTCCCCAAACAGCACATGACGCAAAGAAAAAAAGAGGCGCAATGAGGTAGCTGTGTGAGTAAGCTAAACGACCCTAGTGGCCGACACAAACACCTGGCCCATCTAGGAGTGGCACTGCAGTGTCACGCAGGATGGCCCTTCAAAAAACACTCCCCAAACAGCACATGACGCAAAGAAAAAAAGAGGCGCAATGAGGTAGCTATGTGACTAAGATAAGCGACCCTAGTGGCCTACACAAACACCTGGCCCATCTAGGAGTGGCACTGCAGTGTCACGCAGGATGGCCCTTCAAAAAACACCCCCCAAACAGCACATGACGCAAAGAAAAAAAGAGGCGCAATGAAGTAGCTGTGTGAGTAAGCTAAGCGACCCTAGTGGCCGACACAAACACCTGGCCCATCTAGGAGTGGCACTGCAGTGTCACGCAGGATGGCCCTTCAAAAAACACTCCCCAAACAGCACATGACGCAAAGAAAAAAAGAGGCGCAATGAGGTAGCTGTGTGACTAAGATAAGCGACCCTAGTGGCCGACACAAACACCTGGCCCATCTAGGAGTGGCACTGCAGTGTCACGCAGGATGGCCCTTCAAAAAACACTCCCCAAACAGCACATGACGCAAAGAAAAAAAGAGGCGCAATGAGGTAGCTGTGTGAGTAAGCTAAGCGACCCTAGTGGCCGACACAAACACCTGGCCCATCTAGGAGTGGCACGGCAGTGTCACGCAGGATGGCCCTTCAAAAAATAATCCCCAAACAGCACATGACGCAAAGAAAAATTAAAGAAAAAAGAGGTGCAAGATGGAATTGTCCTTGGGCCCTCCCACCCACCCTTATGTTGTATAAACAGGACATGCACACTTTAACCAACCCATCATTTCAGTGACAGGGTCTGCCACACGACTGTGACTGAAATGACGGGTTGGTTTGGACCCCCACCAAAAAAGAAGCAATTAATCTCTCCTTGCACAAACTGGCTCTACAGAGGCAAGATGTCCACCTCATCATCATCCTCCGATATATCACCGTGTACATCCCCCTCCTCACAGATTATCAATTCGTCCCCACTGGAATCCACCATCTCAGCTCCCTGTGTACTTTGTGGAGGCAATTGCTGCTGGTCAATGTCTCCACGGAGGAATTGATTATAATTCATTTTAATGAACATCATCTTCTCCACATTTTCTGGATGTAACCTCGTACGCCGATTGCTGACAAGGTGAGCGGCGGCACTAAACACTCTTTCGGAGTACACACTTGTGGGAGGGCAACTTAGGTAGAATAAAGCCAGTTTGTGCAAGGGCCTCCAAATTGCCTCTTTTTCCTGCCAGTTTAAGTACGGACTGTCTGACGTGCCTACTTGGATGCGGTCACTCATATAATCCTCCACCATTCTTTCAATGGTGAGAGAATCATATGCAGTGACAGTAGACGACATGTCCGTAATCGTTGTCAGGTCCTTCAGTCCTGACCAGATGTCAGCATCAGCAGTCGCTCCAGACTGCCCTGCATCACCGCCTGCGGGTGGGCTCGGAATTCTGAGCCTTTTCCTCGCACCCCTAGTTGCGGGAGAATGTGAAGGAGGAGATGTTGACAGGTCGCGTTCCGCTTGACTTGACAATTTTGTCACCAGCAGGTCTTTGAACCCCAGCAGACTTGTGTGTGCCAGAAAGAGAGATCCAAGGTAGGTTTTAAATCTAGGATCGAGCACGGTGGCCAAAATGTAGTGCTCTGATTTCAACAGATTGACCACCCGTGAATCCTTGTTAAGCGAATTAAGGGCTCCATCCACAAGTCCCACATGCCTAGCGGAATCGCTCTGTCTTAGCTCCTCCTTCAATGTCTCCAGCTTCTTCTGCAAAAGCCTGATGAGGGGAATGACCTGACTCAGGCTGGCAGTGTCTGAACTGACTTCCCGTGTGGCAAGTTCAAAAGGTTGCAGAACCTTGCACAACGTTGAAATCATTCTCCACTGCGCTTGAGACAGGTGCATTCCACCTCCTATATCGTGCTCAGTTGTATAGGCTTGAATGGCCTTTTGCTGCTCCTCCAACCTCTGAAGCATATAGAGGGTTGAATTCCACCTCGTTACCACCTCCTGCTTCAGATGATGGCAGGGCAGGTTCAGGCGGTTTTGGTGGTGCTCCAGTCTTCTGTACGTGGTGCCTGTACGCCGAAAGTGTCCCGCAATTCTTCTGGCCACCGACAGCATCTCTTGCACGCCCCTGTCGTTTTTTAAATAATTCTGCACCACCAAATTCAAGGTATGTGCAAAACATGGGACGTGCTGGAATTTGCCCAGATTTAATGCACACACAATATTGCTGGCGTTGTCCGATGCCACAAATCCACAGGAGAGTCCAATTGGGGTAAGCCATTCCGCAATGATCTTCCTCAGTTGCCGTAAGAGGTTTTCAGCTGTGTGCGTATTCTGGAAAGCGGTGATACAAAGCGTAGCCTGCCTAGGAAAGAGTTGGCGTTTGCGAGATGCTGCTACTGGTGCCGCCGCTGCTGTTCTTGCGGCGGGAGTCCATACATCTACCCAGTGGGCTGTCACAGTCATATAGTCCTGAGCCTGCCCTGCTCCACTTGTCCACATGTCCGTGGTTAAGTGGACATTGGGTACAGCTGCATTTTTTAGGACACTGGTGACTCTTTTTCTGAGGTCTGTGTAAATTTTCGGTATCGCCTGCCTAGAGAAATGGAACCTAGATGGTATTTGGTACCGGGGACACAGTACCTCCAACAAGTCTCTAGTTGGCTCTGCAGTAATGATGGATACCGGAACCACGTTTCTCACCACCCAGGATGCCAAGGCCTCAGTTATCCGCTTTGCAGCAGGATGACTGCTGTGATATTTAATCTTCCTCGCAAAGGACTGTTGGACAGTCAATTGCTTGGTGGAAGTAGTAAAAGTGGTCTTACGACTTCCCCTCTGGGATGACCATCGACTCCCAGCAGCAACAACAGCAGCGCCAGCAGCAGTAGGCGTTACACGCAAGGATGCATCGGAGGAATCCCAGGCAGGAGAGGACTCGTCAGAATTGCCAGTGACATGGCATGCAGGACTATTGGCATTCCTGGGGAAGGAGGAAATTGACACTGAGGGAGTTGGTGGGGTGGTTTGCGTGAGCTTGGTTACAAGAGGAAGGGATTTACTGGTCAGTGGACTGCTTCCGCTGTCGCCCAAAGTTTTTGAACTTGTCACTGACTTATGATGAATGCGCTGCAGGTGACGTATAAGGGAGGATGTTCCGAGGTGGTTAACGTCCTTACCCCTACTTATTACAGCTTGACAAAGGCAACACACGGCTTGACACCTGTTGTCCGCATTTCTGTTGAAATACTTCCACACCGAAGAGCTGATTTTTTTTGTATTTTCACCAGGCATGTCAATGGCCATATTCCTCCCACGGACAACAGGTGTCTCCCCGGGTGCCTGACTTAAACAAACCACCTCACCATCAGAATCCTCCTGGTCAATTTCCTCCCCAGCGCCAGCAACACCCATATCCTCCTCATCCTGGTGTACTTCAACACTGACATCTTCAATCTGACTATCAGGAACTGGACTGCGGGTGCTCCTTCCAGCACTTGCAGGGGGCGTGCAAATGGTGGAAGGCGCATGCTCTTCACGTCCAGTGTTGGGAAGGTCAGGCATCGCAACCGACACAATTGGACTCTCCTTGTGGATTTGGGATTTCGAAGAACGCACAGTTCTTTGCTGTGCTTTTGCAAGCTTGAGTCGTTTCATTTTTCTAGCGAGAGGCTGAGTGCTTCCATCCTCATGTGAAGCTGAACCACTAGCCATGAACATAGGCCAGGGCCTCAGCCGTTCCTTGCCACTCCATGTGGTAAATGGCATATTGGCAAGTTTACTGTCAGAGACGGTTTTGTTTGTGTCCCCGGAGGGGGCGCTAGTGGGTCAGTGGAGGTAGGAGGAATGAAGTGAGGAGGCAGTATGGGATTTCTGCGCATGTGCACAATGTAGTTTATTGAAAATGGAATGTCCAGATAATAATAATGCAGCAGAAAGTAAAACAAACGAATGCAATGGAAATGACAATGGTAACGGCAATGGTAATGGCAATGGAATAATAGGGTTTGAAAACTGAAAGTCTATGGCAGAGTTTGTAATGCAGAAATGAAACCAGAGTAATTAAAACGTGGAGCCAGCAGAGGTGGAATAATGGTAGCAAACCTGGTAGTAATGCAGGAGACTTGGAGTTAATGTCCACTGTGCTGGTGGAGAAGCACAATCAGCTTGCAGGCTGAATCACAGGTGAGATGTTAGAATGCACCTGGATAGGAAGTCTCTACTGCTGAAGGCTGGAGCACACTGCAGGTGTAGAAGGTGTGAAGCCAGAAAGGTATTGCTGTGATGCTGGTGCTTGTAGTTCCACGGGGTAACAGGTACAGGAGAATATCCAGGAACACGGAGGAACAGGAGAATATCCAGGAACACGGAGGATCAGGAGAATATCCAGGAACACGGAGGAACAGGATAACAGGTCCAAATACACGAGTCGCAGGAGTGACACAAAGTTCAGGACAACCTCTGACTCACCCAGCAACTCCTGATATACCCCCTGACCGGCAGGCATTGGCTGGAGTGAGACAAGGGGGTGCGGCCAAGCTCCGGATTGGCTGCCGCACTTACACTGGGGAATACTGTCATGGCGGTGCCCATGCCGCGGCCCGGCAGGGACGCGGCGCACTCACACGCCCGTTGACTCCAGAGGCGCTTCCAGGCCCGAGGCGGCATCCATGAGCAGGGCGACAGGTGACAGCAACGTGCAGTGACCCCAGACGGAGTCCGCTCCGGCGGACCGACATAACAGCGGTGAGTCGATTCCTGACAGTACCCCCTCCTTTATGGGTGGGCACCGAACACCCACGTGGCTTGGAAGGGTGAGACCTGTGGAAAACACGAACCAACCTGGGAGCGTGGACATCAGCAGAGTTCACCCAACTCCTCTCCTTAGGACCATAGCCGGCCCAGTCGATGAGATATTGCAGACGACCATACCGGTGACGGGAGTCCAGGATCTTCTCTATCTCGAACGCTATGCCCCGCTGAGTTGGAATGCTGGGGCCAGCTGGAAGAGCTCTTTGGAAACGATTCAGGACTAATGGTCTGAGGAGAGAGACATGGAAAGCATTAGGAATTCGTAATGAAGAGGGTAACTTGAGCTTGTAAGCCACAGGATTAAGAACTCTTTCGATGGAGAAAGGACCGATGAAGCGTGGTGCAAACTTCATCGAAGGCACTTTAAGACGAAGATTCCGGGTGGACAGCCAGACTTTGTCCCGTGGTTTCAAGCTGGGAACTGCACGTCTCTTGCGGTCGGCAAAGAACTTGTACCGGGCAGAAGCCTTTTTGAGTGAAGAATGATCCTTCTCCAAATTGTCGAAAACTGACTGAGGACAGTAGTGGCAGCAGGAACATCGATGCAAGGAAGATCTTGAAAGTCAGGAACACGTGGATGTTGCCCATAAACAGCGAAGAACGGAGTAGTTTCAGTAGCTGTGTGGTAGCGGAAATTGTGAGCGAATTCAGCCCACGGGAGCAAATCCACCCAGTCATCTTGGGAAGATGATACGTACAGTCTCAGGAAAGTTTCCAACTCCTGGTTTACCCTCTCTGTCTGCCCATTCGTCTGAGGATGATATGCTGACGAGAACTTGAGATGGACCTGCATGGCAGAACAGAGAGCTCTCCAAAACCTTGCCACAAACTGAACTCCACGGTCAGATATTATTTCAGTGGGTAGTCCATGTAAACGGAAAATCTCCCGCAGGAAGATTTGAGCCAGTTTTGGAGCTGAAGGAAGTCCTTGGAGTGGAACAAAATGAGCCATTTTGGTAAATCTGTCGACCACTACCCAGATGGTGTTGTATCCTTGGGAGGAGGGAAGGTCAGAGACGAAATCCATCGACAGATGTGACCAAGGACGGCTGGGGATGGATAATGGCTGTAGCTGGCCTGCTGGAGACTGACGAGGAGTCTTGTGCTGCACACATTTAGGAAAAGACGCTACAAAGTCTTTGATGTCAACTTTCATTTTCGGCCACCAGTATGTCCCGGAGAGAAATTTAAAAGTCTTTAGGACACCAGGATGCCCAGTAAACTTAGACTGATGGGCCCAAGACAGCAACTTAGAACGGAGTTCAGGAGCAACAAAAATCTTACCAGGAGGCGGAGCTGGAGAAACTTGTGATGAGGCAAATGCCACAGGATCCAGGATGGAGCGTGGTACTGAATCGGACATCTCGTCCTCGGATTCCATGGATCGAGACAGGGCATCTGCTTTGGTATTCTGAGAACCTGGGCGGAAATGGAGCTTAAAATTAAAACGGGAGAAGAACATAGCCCATCGGGACTGGCGAGGATTAAGGCACTGAGCTGCCTTCAGATAGAGCAGGTTTTTATGATCAGTATAGATGTTAAATGGAAACTTCGCCCCTTCCAGGAGATACCTCCATTCCTCAAGGGCCAGTTTAATCGCCAGAAGCTCTTGATCTCCGATGGAATAATTAACTTCTGCAGGAAGAAATTTGCGGGAAAAGAATCCACAGGGATGGATCTTCCCGTCAGCTCCTATCTGAGACAGAACAGCTCCCACTCCAACTGTGGAAGCATCCACCTCCAACTCGAATGGCTTATCAACATCAGGCTGTAACAAAACTGGTGCGGTCATAAAAGCCATCTTGATTTTTTGAAACGCAGCCAGGGCATCTTCTGACCAGTTGGAATGATCTGCCCCTTTTCGAGTTAAGCTAGTAATAGGAGCAATGAGAGTTGAAAAGCCTCGGATGAATTTCCTATAATAATTGGCAAAGCCCAGGAATCGTTGAATGGATTTGAGAGTGTTCGGAATGGACCAATTGGCAATAGCTTCCAATTTTGCCGGGTCCATCTGGAGATCCGATCCAGAAATTATATACCCCAGGAAGGGTATAGAGGCAACTTCAAAGGTGCACTTAGACAACTTGCCGTAGAGACGGTTCTCACGAAGACGTCGGAGAACTTCACGGACTTGGAGACGATGAGAAGAGAGGTCTTGAGAGAAGATGAGGATATCGTCCAGGTAAACCACGAGATATTTGTACAGAACGTCACGGAAGATTTCATTAACAAAGTGCTGGAACACTGCTGGAGCATTGCTCAACCCGAATGGCATTACCAGGTACTCGTAATGGCCATCCCGAGTATTGGAAGCCGTCTTCCATTCATCACCGCTGCGGATTCTGATGAGATTATAGGCACCGCGGAGATCTAACTTGGTGAAGATGCGGGCTCCTTTGACCCTATCAAATAACTCGGTAATAAGAGGCAACGGATAGCTGTTCTTAATGGTAATGTCATTAAGTCCCCGGTAGTCAATACATGGACGTAGTCCTCCATCTTTCTTTTTAACAAAAAAGAAGCCTGCCCCAGCAGGTGATGATGAAGGACGGATGAATCCTTTCTGTAGGTTTTCTTTGATGTAATTGCTCATCGCTTCAGTCTCAGGAACAGATAACGGGTAGGTGCGCCCCCTAGGTGGTTTTTTGCCAGGAATGAGGTCGATGGGGCAATCCCACTCTCTATGGGGCGGTAGAACATCAGCGGCCTTTTCGCTGAAGACGTCAGCGAAGTCTTGGTAGGCCGTAGGAAGAGTAGACGGGGTCTTGATTTCGGAAGTCTTGACAGGAACAACTTGGGCTAAACAAGACTGACGGCAATGTGACCCCCAAGCAGTTAGCTGTAATGTAGCCCAATCAATCTGCGGGTTATGTAGCTGGAGCCAGGGCATACCTAACACAATCTCCTGAGTTGCCTGAGGAATAACTAAAACCTTTATTAACTCAGAATGCAGGAACCAAACCCCCAGTATCACTGGCCTGGTTTGTTGAGTGATATACCCCTTAGAGATACGACTACCATCTACTGCCGTAATGTAGACTGGACATGGAAGTTCATAGACCGGCAGATGAAACTTGTCCACCGCAGCTTGAGTGATGAAATTCCCCGCTGCACCACAGTCTACCAACGCAGTTGCAGATTGGAGTCCAGCCGCCGTCTCTAAGGTCACAGGAAGAATGAGATCTTGGGTTGAAGGAGCTTGCTTGAAAGATCCCAACTTGACTCCTCCCTTACAAGTCAGGATCTGGCGTTTCCCGAACGCACTGAACAAGAACTTATTTGGTGACCTACTGCCGCACAGTAAAGACACAGTCTCTCCCGGAGTCTCCTTGACCGCTCCTCAGCAGTTAAGCGGGACCTATTAATTTGCATAGGCTCATCAGAAGGTGGAGGCTGCAACTGTACAGGAGGTACCATTCTTGGTTTGCGACACTCAGCACGAGCACGCTCATTGTTGCGTTCGCGGATGCGAGAATCCAACTTGATACATAGGGATATTAGCTCAGGTAATTGCTCTGGAATATCACGGGTCGCCAATTCGTCTTTTATCCGCTCCGAGAGTCCATGCCAGAAGGCTGCTACCAAGGCTTGGTTATTCCACTGGATCTCTGCGGCTAACGTCTGGAACTGGATGACGTATTGGCCCATACTGCGAGTCCCTTGACGGAGCTGGAGAAGATCTGCGGAGGCTGATGTTGCACGACCCGGTTCATCGAAGATGCGTCTGAAGATGGAAACAAACTCGGCATAGTTGTTCATCAACGGGTCGGCACGTTCCCACAGAGGAGACACCCAGCTCAGGGCTGATCCAGAGAGCAGTGAAATAATATAAGCAACCTTGGATCTTGGCGTGGGAAAATTGTGAGGTAAAAGTTCAAACTGGACTTCACACTGGTTGAGGAACCCACGGCATAACTTCGGACTGCCATCATACCTGCTAGGCACAGGCAAGTGCAAACGAGATACAGGAGCAGATGCAGCCGGAGAAGAAGAAGAACCCCCAACACTGGCATGTGCAGGGGTAACAGGAACTGGAGGTGCAGGCGCACTTAGCAGAGATTGTTGTAACGTATCAATCCGGTAGGACATCCCTTGCAGAAACTGGAATAGCTGCTGCTGCACAGCCTCTTGTCCATCCAAACGGGAGACCAGATTTTGTAAGGCCCCTGACCCCACACTCTGACCACCGTCCGAGTCCATCGGTCCTGAACTTACTGTCAGAGACGGTTTTGTTTGTGTCCCCGGAGGGGGCGCTAGTGGGTCAGTGGAGGTAGGAGGAATGAAGTGAGGAGGCAGTATGGGATTTCTGCGCATGTGCACAATGTAGTTTATTGAAAACGGAAAGTCCAGATAATAATAATGCAGCAGAAAGTAAAACAAACGAATGCAATGGAAATGACAATGGTAACGGCAATGGTAATGGCAATGGAATAATAGGGTTTGAAAACTGAAAGTCTATGGCAGAGTTTGTAATGCAGAAATGAAACCAGAGTAATTAAAACTAGAGATGAGCGCCTGAAATTTTTCGGGTTTTGTGTTTTGGTTTTGGGTTCGGTTCCGCGGCCGTGTTTTGGGTTCGAACGCGTTTTGGCAAAACCTCACCGAATTATTTTTGTCGGATTCGGGTGTGTTTTGGATTCGGGTGTTTTTTTCAAAAAACCCTAAAAAACAGCTTAAATCATAGAATTTGGGGGTAATTTTGATCCCAAAGTATTATTAACCTCAAAAAACATAATTTACACTCATTTTCAGCCTATTCTGAACACATCACACCTCACAATATTATTTTTAGTCCTAAAATTTGCACCGAGGTCGCTGTGTGAGTAAGATAAGCGACCCTAGTGGCCGACACAAACACCGGGCCCATCTAGGAGTGGCACTGCAGTGTCACGCAGGATGTCCCTTCCAAAAAACCCTCCCCAAACAGCACATGACGCAAAGAAAAAAAGAGGCGCAATGAGGTAGCTGTGTGAGTAAGATTAGCGACCCTAGTGGCCGACACAAACACCGGGCCCATCTAGGAGTGGCACTGCAGTGTCACGCAGGATGTCCCTTCCAAAAAACCCTCCCCAAACAGCACATGACGCAAAGAAAAAAAGAGGCGCAATGAGGTAGCTGACTGTGTGAGAAAGATAAGCGACCCTAGTGGCCGACACAAACACCGGGCCCATCTAGGAGTGGCACTGCAGTGTCACGCAGGATGGCCCTTCCAAAAAACCCTCCCCAAACAGCACATGACGCAAAGAAAAAAAGAGGCGCAATGAGGTAGCTGACTGTGTGAGTAAGATTAGCGACCCTAGTGGCCGACACAAACACCGGGCACATCTAGGAGTGGCACTGCAGTGTCACGCAGGATGTCCCTTCCAAAAAACCCTCCCCAAACAGCACATGACGCAAAGAAAAAAAGAGGCGCAATGAGGTAGCTGTGTGAGTAAGATTAGCGACCCTAGTGGCCGACACAAACACCGGGCCCATCTAGGAGTGGCACTGCAGTGTCACGCAGGATGTCCCTTCCAAAAAACCCTCCCCAATCAGCACATGATGCAAAGAAAAAGAAAAGAAAAAAGAGGTGCAAGATGGAATTATCCTTGGGCCCTCCCACCCACCCTTATGTTGTATAAACAAAACAGGACATGCACACTTTAACCAACCCATAATTTCAGTGACAGGGTCTGCCACACGACTGTGACTGATATGACGGGTTGGTTTGGACCCCCCCCAAAAAAGAAGCAATTAATCTCTCCTTGCACAAACTGGCTCTACAGAGGCAAGATGTCCACCTCATCTTCACCCTCCGATATATCACCGTGTACATCCCCCTCCTCACAGATTATCAATTCGTCCCCACTGGAATCCACCATCTCAGCTCCCTGTGTACTTTGTGG
Source organism: Pseudophryne corroboree (assembly GCF_028390025.1). Taxonomy (NCBI): domain Eukaryota; kingdom Metazoa; phylum Chordata; class Amphibia; order Anura; family Myobatrachidae; genus Pseudophryne; species Pseudophryne corroboree. Next base: position 1,229,928,158 of record NC_086444.1, read on the forward strand.
AGGCAATTGCTGCTGGTCAATGTCTCCGCGGAGGAATTGATTATAATTCATTTTAATGAACATCATCTTCTCCACATTTTCTGGATGTAACCTCGTACGCCGATTGCTGACAAGGTGAGCGGCGGCACTAAACACTCTTTCGGAGTACACACTTGTGGGAGGGCAACTTAGGTAGAATAAAGCCAGTTTGTGCAAGGGCCTCCAAATTGCCTCTTTTTCCTGCCAGTATAAGTACGGACTGTGTGACGTGCCTACTTGGATGCGGTCACTCATATAATCCTCCACCATTCTATCAATGTTGAGAGAATCATATGCAGTGACAGTAGACGACATGTCCGTAATCGTTGTCAGGTCCTTCAGTCCGGACCAGATGTCAGCATCAGCAGTCGCTCCAGACTGCCCTGCATCACCGCCAGCGGGTGGGCTCGGAATTCTGAGCCTTTTCCTCGCACCCCCAGTTGCGGGAGAATGTGAAGGAGGAGATGTTGACAGGTCGCGTTCCGCTTGACTTGACAATTTTGTCACCAGCAGGTCTTTCAACCCCAGCAGACCTGTGTCTGCCGGAAAGAGAGATCCAAGGTAGGCTTTAAATCTAGGATCGAGCACGGTGGCCAAAATGTAGTGCTCTGATTTCAACAGATTGACCACCCGTGAATCCTTGTTAAGCGAATTAAGGGCTGCATCCACAAGTCCCACATGCCTAGCGGAATCGCTCCGTGTTAGCTCCTTCTTCAATGCCTCCAGCTTCTTCTGCAAAAGCCTGATGAGGGGAATGACCTGACTCAGGCTGGCAGTGTCTGAACTGACTTCACGTGTGGCAAGTTCAAAGGGCATCAGAACCTTGCACAACGTTGAAATCATTCTCCACTGCACTTGAGACAGGTGCATTCCACCTACTATATCGTGCTCAATTGTATAGGCTTGAATGGCCTTTTGCTGCTCCTCCAACCTCTGAAGCATATAGAGGGTTGAATTCCACCTCGTTACCACTTCTTGCTTCAGATGATGGCAGGGCAGGTTCAGTAGTTTTTGGTGGTGCTCCAGTTTTCTGTACGTGGTGCCTGTACGCCGAAAGTGTCCCGCAATTCTTCTGGCCACCGACAGCATCTCTTGCACGCCCCTGTCGTTTTTTAAAAAATTCTGCACCACCAAATTCAAGGTATGTGCAAAACATGGGACGTGCTGGAATTGGCCCAGATTTAATGCACACACAATATTGCTGGCGTTGTCCGATGCCACAAATCCACAGGAGAGTCCAATTGGGGTAAGCCATTCCGCGATGATCTTCCTCAGTTGCCGTAAGAGGTTTTCAGCTGTGTGCGTATTCTGGAAAGCGGTGATACAAAGCGTAGCCTGCCTAGGAAAGAGTTGGCGTTTGCGAGATGCTGCTACTGGTGCCGCCGCTGCTGTTCTTGCGGCGGGAGTCCATACATCTACCCAGTGGGCTGTCACAGTCATATAGTCCTGACCCTGCCCTGCTCCACTTGTCCACATGTCCGTGGTTAAGTGGACATTGGGTACAGCTGCATTTTTTAGGACACTGGTGACTCTTTTTCTGAGGTCTGTGTACATTTTCGGTATCGCCTGCCTAGAGAAATGGAACCTAGATGGTATTTGGTACCGGGGACACAGTACCTCCAACAAGTCTCTAGTTGGCTCTGCAGTAATGATGGATACCGGAACCACATTTCTCACCACCCAGGATGCCAAGGCCTCAGTTATCCGCTTTGCAGTAGGATGACTGCTGTGATATTTCATCTTCCTCGCAAAGGACTGTTGAACAGTCAATTGCTTACTGGAAGTAGTACAAGTGGGCTTACGACTTCCCCTCTGGGATGACCATCGACTCCCAGCGGCAACAACAGCAGCGCCAGCAGCAGTAGGCGTTACACGCAAGGATGCATCGGAGGAATCCCAGGCAGGAGAGGACTCGTCAGACTTGCCAGTGACATGGCCTGCAGGACTATTGGCATTCCTGGGGAAGGAGGAAATTGACACTGAGGGAGTTGGTGGGGTGGTTTGCGTGAGCTTGGTTACAAGAGGAAGGGATTTACTGGTCAGTGGACTGCTTCCGCTGTCACCCAAAGTTTTTGAACTTGTCACTGACTTATTATGAATGCGCTGCAGGTGACGTATAAGGGAGGATGTTCCGAGGTGGTTAACGTCCTTACCCCTACTTATTACAGCTTGACAAAGGGAACACACGGCTTGACACCTGTTGTCCGCATTTCTGGTGAAATACCTCCACACCGAAGAGCTGATTTTTTTGGTATTTTCACCTGGCATGTCAACGGCCATATTCCTCCCACGGACAACAGGTGTCTCCCCGGGTGCCTGACTTAAACAAACCACCTCACCATCAGAATCCTCCTGGTCAATTTCCTCCCCAGCGCCAGCAACACCCATATCCTCCTCATCCTGGTGTACTTCAACACTGACATCTTCAATCTGACTATCAGGAACTGGACTGCGGGTGCTCCTTCCAGCACTTGCAGGGGGCGTGCAAATGGTGGAAGGCGCATGCTCTTCACCTCCAGTGTTGGGAAGGTCAGGCATCGCAACCGACACAATTGGACTCTCCTTGTGGATTTGGGATTTCGAAGAACGCACAGTTCTTTGCGGTGCTTTTGCCAGCTTGAGTCTTTTCAGTTTTCTAGCGAGAGGCTGAGTGCTTCCATCCTCATGTGAAGCTGAACCACTAGCCATGAACATAGGCCAGGGCCTCAGCCGTTCCTTGCCACTCCGTGTGGTAAATGGCATATTGGCAAGTTTACGCTTCTCCTCCGACAATTTTATTTTAGGTTTTGGAGTCCTTTTTTTTCTGATATTTGGTGTTTTGGATTTGACATGCTCTGTACTATGACATTGGGCATCGGCCTTGGCAGACGACGTTGCTGGCATTTCATCGTCTCGGCCATGACTAGTGGCAGCAGCTTCAGCACGAGGTGGAAGTGGATCTTGATCTTTCCCTAATTTTGGAACCTCAACTTTTTTGTTCTCCATATTTTATAGGCAGAACTAAAAGGCACCTCAGGTAAACAATGGAGATGGATGGATTGGATACTAGTATTGGATACCTGCCGACTGCTGACACAGAGGTAGCCACAGCCGTGAACTACCGCACTGTACACTGGTTGATAAAGAGATAGTAGTATACTCGTAACAACTAGTATGACACTATGACGACGGTATAAAGAATGAAAAAAAAACCACGGTTAGGTGGTATATATTATAATAATAATACAATTATGGATGGACGGACTGCCTGCCGACTGCCGACACAGAGGTAGCCACAGCCGTGAACTACCGCACTGTACACTGGTTGATAAAGAGATAGTAGTATACTCGTAACAACTAGTATGACACTATGACGGTATAAAGAATGAAAAAAAAACCACGGTTAGGTGGTATATATTATAATAATAATACAATTATGGATGGACGGACTGCCTGCCGACTGCCGACACAGAGGTAGCCACAGCCGTGAACTACCGCACTGTACACTGGTTGATAAAGAGATAGTAGTATACTCGTAACAACTAGTATGACACTATGACGACGGTATAAAGAATGAAAAAAAAAACCACGGTTAGGTGGTATATATTATAATAATAATACAATTATGGATGGACGGACTGCCTGCCGACTGCCGACACAGAGGTAGCCACAGCCGTGAACTACCGCACTGTACACTGGTTGATAAAGAGATAGTAGTATACTCGTAACAACTAGTATGACACTATGACGACGGTATAAAGAATGAAAAAAAAACCACGGTTAGGTGGTATATATTATAATAATAATACAATTATGGATGGACGGACTGCCTGCCGACTGCCGACACAGAGGTAGCCACAGCCGTGAACTACCGCACTGTACACTGGTTGATAAAGAGATAGTAGTATACTCGTAACAACTAGTATGACACTATGACGGTATAAAGAATGAAAAAAAAACCACGGTTAGGTGGTATATATTATAATAATAATACAATTATGGATGGACGGACTGCCTGCCGACTGCCGACACAGAGGTAGCCACAGCCGTGAACTACCGCACTGTACACTGGTTGATAAAGAGATAGTAGTATACTCGTAACAACTAGTATGACACTATGACGACGGTATAAAGAAAGAAAAAAAAATACCACGGTTAGGTGGTATATATTGTAATACAATTATGGATGGACGGACTGCCTGCCGAGTTCCGACTGCCGACACAGAGGTAGCCACAGCCGTGAACTACCGCACTGTACTGTGTCTGCTGCTAATATAGACTGGTTGATAAAGAGATAGTATACAATACATACAACAATATACTACTATACTGGTGGTCAGGCACTGGTCACCACTAGTCACACTGGCAGTGGCACTCCTGCAGCAAAAGTGTGCACTGTTTAATTTTAAATTAATATAATATTATGTACTCCTGGGGGCTCCTGCTATAACAACCTGCAGTGCTCCCCAGTCTCCCCCACAATTATTATAAGCTTTGCCTTTTATACATTGATGTGCAGCACACTGGGCTGAGCTGAGTGCACACAGACTGAGTCACACTGTGTGACTGGCTGCTGCTGTGTATCGTTTTTTTTCAGGCAGAGAACGGATATAGCAGAGAACGGATATATTAAAATAAATAAAAGTTAACTAACAACAACTGCACTGGTCACTGTGGTAAACTCTGTCTGACTCTGCACAATCTCTCTCTCTCTTCTAATCTAATTTCTAATGGAGAGGACGCCAGCCATGTCCTCTCCCTATCAATCTCAATGCACGTGTGAAAATGGCGGCGACGCGCGGCTCCTTATATAGAATCCGAGTCTCGCGAGAATCCGACAGCGTCATGATGACGTTCGGGCGCGCTCGGGTTAACCGAGCAAGGCGGGAGGATCCGAGTCTGCTCGGACCCGTGAAAAAAACATGAAGTTCGTGCGGGTTCGGTTTCAGAGAAACCGAACCCGCTCATCTCTAATTAAAACGTGGAGCCAGCAGAGGTGGAATAATGGTAGCAAACCTGGTAGTAATGCAGGAGACTTGGAGTTAATGTCCACTGTGCTGGTGGAGAAGCACAATCAGCTTGCAGGCTGAATCACAGGTGAGATGTTAGAATGCACCTGGATAGGAAGTCTCTACTGCTGAAGGCTGGAGCACACTGCAGGTGTAGAAGGTGTGAAGCCAGAAAGGTATTGCTGTGATGCTGGTGCTTGTAGTTCCACGGGGTAACAGGTACAGGAGAATATCCAGGAACACGGAGGAACAGGAGAATATCCAGGAACACGGAGGATCAGGAGAATATCCAGGAACACGGAGGAACAGGATAACAGGTCCAAACACACGAGTCGCAGGAGTGACACAAAGTTCAGGACAACCTCTGACTCACCCAGCAACTCCTGATATACCCCCTGACCGGCAGGCATTGGCTGGAGTGAGACAAGGGGGTGCGGCCAAGCTCCGGATTGGCTGCCGCACTTACACTGGGGAATACTGTCATGGCGGCGCCCATGCCGCGGCCCGGCAGGGACGCGGCGCACTCACACGCCCGTTGACTCCAGAGGCGCTTCCAGGCCCGAGGCGGCATCCATGAGCAGGGCGACAGGTGACAGCAACGTGCAGTGACCCCAGACGGAGTCCGCTCCGGCGGACCGACATAACAGCGGTGAGTCGATTCCTGACATTTACGCTTCTCCTCCGACAATTTTATTTTAGATTTTTGAGTCCTTTTTTTACTGATATTTGGTGTTTTGGATTTTACATGCTCTGTACTATGACATTGGGCATCGGCCTTGGCAGACGAAGTTGATGGCATTTCATCGTCTCGGCCATGACTAGTGGCAGCAGCTTCAGCACGAGGTGGAAGTCGATCTTGATCTTTCCCTATTTTTGGAACCTCAACATTTTTGTTCTCCATATTGTAATAGGCACAACTAAAAGCCACCTCAGGTAAACAATGGAGATGGATGGATTGGATACTAGTATACTTATGGATGACGAGCGACTGCCGACACAGAGGTAGCTACAGCCGTGGACTACCGTACTGTGTCTGCTGCTAATATAGACTGGATGATAATGAGATAAAATTAAAATATATATATATCACTAGTACTGCAGCCGGACAGGTATATATTATGTAATGACGGACCTGCTGGACACTGTCAGCTCAGCACTGCAGACTCCTAAAGTAAGCTACTAGTATCAAGAAGATAGAAAGAAAAAAAACCACGGGTGGGTGGTATACAATATTACAATTATGGATGGACGAGAGACTGCTGACACAGAGGTAGCTACAGCCGTGGACTACCGTACAGTGTCTGCTGCTAATATAGACTGGATGATAATGAGATAAAATTAAAATATATATATATATATATATATATATATATATATCACTAGTACTGCAGCCGGACAGGTATATATTATGTAATGACGGACCTGCTGGACACTGTCAGCTCAGCACTGCAGACTCCTAAAGTAAGCTACTAGTATCAAGAAGATAGAAAAAAAAAAAACCACGGGTAGGTGGTATACAATATTACAATTATGGATGGACGAGAGACTGCCGACACAGAGGTAGCTACAGCCGTGGACTACCGTACTGTGTCTGCTGCTAATATAGACTGGATGATAATGAGATAAAATTAAAATATATATATATCACTAGTAGAGATGAGCGGGTTCGGTTCCTCGGAATCCGAACCCGCCCGAACTTCATATTTTTTTTCACGGGTCCGAGCGACTCGGATCTTCCCGCCTTGCTCGGTTAACCCGAGCGCGCCCGAACGTCATCATCCCGCTGTCGGATTCTCGCGAGGCTCGTATTCTATCGCGAGACTCGGATTCTATATAAGGAGCCGCGCGTCGCCGCCATTTTCACTCGTGCATTGAGATTGATAGGGAGAGGACGTGGCTGGCGTCCACTCCGTTTAGAGAAGAGAGAGAGAGACACAGTAGAGAGAGAGACACTGTAGAGAGAGACGAGAGAGACACAGTACTAGTAGTAATTTTGGGGAGCATTATTACTTAGGAGGAGTACTACTATACTACTATATATACTACTTGCTGAAGTGATATAGATAAGAAGATTAGATCGTGTGACTGCAGTGTATTGTATTAATTATCTGACTTGTGGGGGAGACACTGACAGTGGGGAGCAGTTAGAGTCTGAGAGCAGGACTCAGGAGTACACATATAACGTACAGTGCACAGCACATTTTTGCTGCCAGAGTCAGTCCCACACTGCCATTGTGTGACCACACTGACCACCAGTATAATAATATATTTTTTATTTTGTGATTGTCTGCTTAGGCCTCGGAGTACTAGTTGCAAGTTGCAACGTGACCTGACCACCAGTTTAATAATCAATCACCACCAGTTTAATATATATATATATATATATATATATATATAAAATTGTATATAATATATATATATATAATATTGTATACCACCTACCCGTGGTTTTTTTTTTTTCATTCTTTATACTATTACATACTACTATAGTAGCTTACTGTAGCAGACTGGCAGTCTGCGGTGCTGTGCTGCTAACCTGACAGTGTCCAGCAGGTCCGTCATCAGTCATTACATAATAAATATATATAGTACCTGTCCGGCTGCAGTACAGTGATATTATATTGATTTCATCTCATCAATAATTTATCATCCAGTCTAGACTCTATATTAGCAGCAGACACAGTACGTTAGTCCACGGCTGTAGCTACCTCTGTGTCGGCACTCGGCAGTCCATCCATAATTGTATACCACCTAGTACCTACCCGTGGTTTTTTTTTCTTTCTTCTTTATATATACTACATCTCATTATCATCCAGTCTATATTAGCAGCAGACACAGTACGTTAGTCCACGGCTGTAGCTACCTCTGTGTCGGCACTCTGCAGTCCATCCATAATTGTATACCACCTAGTACCTACCCGTGGTTTTTTTTTCTTTCTTCTTTATATATACTACATCTCATTATCATCCAGTCTATATTAGCAGCAGACACAGTACGGTAGTCCACGGCTGTAGCTACCTCTGTGTCGGCACTCGGCAGTCCATCCATAATTGTATACCACCTAGTACCTACCCGTGGTTATTTTTTTTCTTTCTTCTTTATATATACTACATCTCATTATCATCCAGTCTATATTAGCAGCAGACACAGTACGGTAGTCCACGGCTGTAGCTACCTCTGTGTCGGCACTCGGCAGTCCATCCATAATTGTATACCACCTAGTACCTACCCGTGGTTTTTTTTTCTTTCTTCTTTATATATACTACATCTCATTATCATCCAGTCTATATTAGCAGCAGACACAGTACGGTAGTCCACGGCTGTAGCTACCTCTGTGTCGGCACTCGGCAGTCCATCCATAAGTATACTAGTATCCATCCATCTCCATTGTTTACCTGAGGTGCCTTTTAGTTGTGCCTATTAAAATATGGAGAACAAAAATGTTGAGGTTCCAAAATTAGGGAAAGATCAAGATCCACTTCCACCTCGTGCTGAAGCTGCTGCCACTAGTCATGGCCAAGACGATGAAATGCCAGCAACGTCGTCTGCCAAGGCCGATGCACAATGTCATAGTACAGAGCATGTCAAATCCAAAACACCAAATATCAGTAAAAAAAGGACTCCAAAACCTAAAATAAAATTGTCAGAGGAGAAGCGTAAACTTGCCAATATGCCATTTACCACACGGAGTGGCAAGGAACGGCTTAGGCCCTGGCCTATGTTCATGGCTAGTGGTTCAGCTTCACATGAGGATGGAAGCACTCAGCCTCCCGCTAGAAAAATGAAAAGACTCAAGTTGGCAAAAGCAGTAGCACCGCAAAGAACTGTGCGTTCTTCGAAATCCCAAATCCACAAGGAGAGTCCAATTGTGTCGGTTGCGATGCCTGACCTTCCCAACACTGGACGTGAAGAGCATGCGCCTTCCACCATTTGCACGCCCCCTGCAAGTGCTGGAAGGAGCACCCGCAGTCCAGTTCCTGATAGTCAGATTAAAGATGTCAGTGTTGAAGTACACCAGGATGAGGAGGATATGGGTGTTGCTGGCGCTGGGGAGGAAATTGACCAGGAGGATTCTGATGGTGAGGTGGTTTGTTTAAGTCAGGCACCCGGGGAGACACCTGTTGTCCGTGGGAGGAATATGGCCGTTGACATGCCTGGTGAAAATACCAAAAAAATCAGCTCTTCGGTGTGGAGGTATTTCAACAGAAATGCGGACAACAGGTGTCAAGCCGTGTGTTGCCTTTGTCAAGCTGTAATAAGTAGGGGTAAGGACGTTAACCACCTCGGAACATCCTCCCTTATACGTCACCTGGAGCGCATTCATAATAAGTCAGTGACAAGTTCAAAAACTTTGGGTGACAGCGGAAGCAGTCCACTGACCAGTAAATCCCTTCCTCTTGTAACCAAGCTCACGCAAACCACCCCACCAACTCCCTCAGTGTCAATTTCCTCCTTCCCCAGGAATGCCAATAGTCCTGCAGGCCATGTCACTGGCAATTCTGACGATTCCTCTCCTGCCTGGGATTCCTCCGATGCATCCTTGCGTGTAACGCCTACTGCTGCTGGCGCTGCTGTTGTTGCTGCTGGGAGTCGATGGTCATCCCAGAGGGGAAGTCGTAAGCCCACTTGTACTACTTCCAGTAAACAATTGACTGTCCAACAGTCCTTTGCGAGGAAGATGAAATATCACAGCAGTCATCCTGCTGCAAAGCGGATAACTGAGGCCTTGACAACTATGTTGGTGTTAGACGTGCGTCCGGTATCCGCCGTTAGTTCACAGGGAACTAGACAATTTATTGAGGCAGTGTGCCCCCGTTACCAAATACCATCTAGGTCCCACTTCTCTAGGCAGGCGATACCGAGAATGTACACGGACGTCAGAAAAAGACTCACCAGTGTCCTAAAAAATGCAGTTGTACCCAATGTCCACTTAACCACGGACATGTGGACAAGTGGAGCAGGGCAGGGTCAGGACTATATGACTGTGACAGCCCACTGGGTAGATGTATGGACTCCCGCCGCAAGAACAGCAGCGGCGGCACCAGTAGCAGCATCTCGCAAACGCCAACTCTTTCCTAGGCAGGCTACGCTTTGTATCACCGCTTTCCAGAATACGCACACAGCTGAAAACCTCTTACGGCAACTGAGGAAGATCATCGCGGAATGGCTTACCCCAATTGGACTCTCCTGTGGATTTGTGGCATCGGACAACGCCAGCAATATTGTGTGTGCATTAAATATGGGCAAATTCCAGCACGTCCCATGTTTTGCACATACCTTGAATTTGGTGGTGCAGAATTTTTTAAAAAACGACAGGGGCGTGCAAGAGATGCTGTCGGTGGCCAGAAGAATTGTGGGACACTTTCGGCGTACAGGCACCACGTACAGAAGACTGGAGCAACACCAAAAACGCCTGAACCTGCCCTGCCATCATCTGAAGCAAGAAGTGGTAACGAGGTGGAATTCAACCCTCTATATGCTTCAGAGGTTGGAGGAGCAGCAAAAGGCCATTCAAGCCTATACATCTGACCACGATATAGGAGGTGGAATGCACCTGTCTCAAGCGCAGTGGAGAATGATTTCAACGTTGTGCAAGGTTCTGATGCCCTTTGAACTTGCCACACGTGAAGTCAGTTCAGACACTGCCAGCCTGAGTCAGGTCATTCCCCTCATCAGGCTTTTGCAGAAGAAGCTGGAAACATTGAAGGAGGAGCTAACACGGAGCGATTCCGCTAGGCATGTGGGACTTGTGGATGGAGCCCTTAATTCGCTTAACCAGGATTCACGGGTGGTCAATCTGTTGAAATCAGAGCACTACATTTTGGCCACCGTGCTCGATCCTAGATTTAAAACCTACCTTGGATCTCTCTTTCCGGCAGACACAAGTCTGCTGGGGTTCAAAGACCTGCTGGTGAGAAAATTGTCAAGTCAAGCGGAACGCGACCTGTCAACATCTCCTCCTTCACATTCTCCCGCAACTGGGGGTGCGAGGAAAAGGCTCAGAATTCCGAGCCCACCCGCTGGCGGTGATGCAGGGCAGTCTGGAGCGACTGCTGATGCTGACATCTGGTCAGGACTGAAGGACCTGACAACGATTACGGACATGTCGTCTACTGTCACTGCATATGATTCTCTCACCATTGAAAGAATGGTGGAGGATTATATGAGTGACCGCATCCAAGTAGGCACGTCACACGGTACTTATACTGGCAGGAAAAAGAGGCAATTTGGAGGCCCTTGCACAAACTGGCTTTATTCTACCTAAGTTGCCCTCCCACAAGTGTGTACTCCGAAAGAGTGTTTAGTGCCGCCGCTCACCTTGTCAGCAATCGGCGTACGAGGTTACATCCAGAAAATGTGGAGAAGATGATGTTCATTAAAATGAATTATAATAAATTCCTCCGCGGAGACATTGACCAGCAGCAATTGCCTCCGCAAAGTACACAGGGAGCTGAGATGGTGGATTCCAGTGGGGACGAATTGATAATCTGTGAGGAGGGGGATGTACACGGTGATATATCGGAGGATGATGATGAGGTGGACATCTTGCCTCTGTAGAGCCAGTTTGTGCAAGGAGAGATTAATTGCTTCTTTTTTGGTGGGGGTCCAAACCAACCCGTCATATCAGTCACAGTCGTGTGGCAGACCCTGTCACTGAAATGATGGGTTGGTTAAAGTGTGCATGTCCTGTTTATACAACATAAGGGTGGGTGGGAGGGCCCAAGGACAATTCCATCTTGCACCTCTTTTTTCTTTAATTTTTATTTGCGTCATGTGCTGTTTGGGGAGTATTTTTTGGAAGGGCCATCCTGCGTGACACTGCAGTGCCACTCCTAGATGGGCCAGGTGTTTGTGTCGGCCACTAGGGTCTCTTATCTTACTCACACAGCTACCTCATTGCGCCTCTTTTTTTCTTTGCGTCATGTGCTGTTTGGGGAGGGTTTTTTGGAAGGGCCATCCTGCGTGACACTGCAGTGCCACTCCTAGATGGGCCCGGTGTTTGTGTCGGCCACTAGGGTCGCCCAGCTTAGTCATCCAGCGACCTAGGTGCAAATTTTAGGACTAAAAATAATATTGTGAGGTATGAGGTATTCAGAATAGACTGAAAATGAGTGTAAATTATGGTTTTTGAGGTTAATAATACTTTGGGATCAAAATGACCCCCAAATTCTATGATTTAAGCTGTTTTTTAGTGTTTTTTGAAAAAAACACCCGAATCCAAAACACACCCGAATCCGACAAAAAAAATTCGGTGAGGTTTTGCCAAAACGCGTTCGAACCCAAAACACGGCCGCGGAACCGAACCCAAAACCAAAACACAAAACCCGAAAAATTTCAGGCGCTCATCTCTAATCACTAGTACTGCAGCCGGACAGGTATATATTATGTAATGACGGACCTGCTGGACACTGTCAGCTCAGCACTGCAGACTCCTAAAGTAAGCTACTAGTATCAAGATGATAGAAAAAAAAAAACCACGGGTAGGTGGTATACAATATTACAATTATGGATGGATGAGAGACTGCCGACGCAGAGGTAGCTACAGCCGTGGACTACCGTACTGTGTCTGCTGCTAATATAGACTGGATGATAATGAGATAAAATTAAAATATATATATATCACTAGTACTGCAGCCGGACAGGTATATATTATGTAATGACGGACCTGCTGGACACTGTCAGCAGAATGCGTTTATAAAAACACCACACAACGAGTGTTTAACTTTTTCAGGCAGACAATCACAATATACTGGTGGTCAGCAGACAATCACAATATACTGGTGGTCAGCAGACAATCACAATATACTGGTGGTCAGTGGTCACTGGTCAGTCACAATGGCAGTGGCACTCTGGCAGCAAAAGTGTGCACTGTACTTAAAATATGTACTCCTGCTATAACTGCTCCCCAGTCTCCCCCACAATTAAGCTGTGTGAGCAGTGAGCACTCAGCACAGTCAGATAATGATATACAGTATTACATATGATGCAGCACACTGGGCTGAGCACAGATATGGTATGTGACTGTGTCACACACTGTGTATCACTTTTTTTCAGGCAGAGAACAGATTAATTAAACTGGTGGTCACTGGTCACACTATCAGCAGCAAGTAGTACTCCTCCTAATAATATGCTCCCCAAAATTAGTAAATAATCAAGTGTCTCTCTCTAGTACTCTAGTCTAAATGGAGAGGACGCCAGCCACGTCCTCTCCCTATCAATCTCAATGCATGTGTGAAAATGGCGGCGACGCGCGGCTCCTTATATAGAATCCGAGTCTCGCGATAGAATCCGAGCCTCGCGAGAATCCGACAGCGGGATGATGACGTTCGGGCGCGCTCGGGTTAACCGAGCAAGGCGGGAGGATCCGAGCCTGCTCGGCCCCGTGTAAAAAAACCTGAAGTTCGGGCGGGTTCGGATTCCGAGGAACCGAACCCGCTCATCACTAATTTGAATAAGACACAGGCATGTCTGAAGCAATGGATACAAACGCATATGTGTCCAACTCAGAACAAGGCCTGTAAATTCTATTCATAATATAAATAACAGGCAAAGAAGGTGACGCCTTCGTTGTACGATATTATAGAACGCATGCTGCATTATAGCGTTAGTAAGGCCAGTCAGCTGCTTATGGGATCTAAAGAACAAATCCTGGCTTTTGCTCAATTACTTATTTATTCAAATACATATAACAGCAAAGACTTATCATGGCGACATACTACAAATACTTAGGACAATTGCCGTCCTACAGGGGCTGTGCAATATTGCTATGGTTAATTAGTGAAATACAAAGCAAAAAACAAATCAGCTATGACTTGTAAATGTTACCAATATTCTAACAATAGTATATTATGGGGAATATGTGTGTATAAGTCACCGATGACTTTATTCTGACACACTTAACATTTATACTAGCTAGCTTATCACTATGAAATAACCACACGGACACCAACTGTTAGATTTAAAGGTCAAACTGATATTTATTGTTTGATGACCTGTCATTTAAACTAAAAATATTTGAGGATGGTGAGAAAAGGCGCTACCAACTCACCAGCACCAGTCAACTATAATAAACCAATAAAACTAGGAGGGGACTCACAACCGCCTCCTTAACATAACCCGCACTGTGCAGGACTCACCCCCCTTACTTTAGCAGAGCCGTGGATGAACCCGCACGGGAACATCCGTAGTCCACCCGCAAGGGGAGGACATACTCGCTGTTCAATCAAAAGGGGGTGCCCCACAGTGACCTCTTATGTAACTTTGACTGCTGGCTGGTAGTGACTTTCCGCCACAACAAGGTTTTTTAACAAAAAACCGCAGACCGCCATCCCACCAAAACCAAAGGAAAAGACTCAACCAGACACAACTCTCCAAAAACACACCAATACCCGCAGGGGAAAGGTGAACACCGTCCTCCCTATAAAACTGTACATTGTGCAGAACCAAAAGCGGGTGCCGAACCAAACCTCCTATCGCCTGCACGTATACTGATACCGCAGAATTAACTTTCTTCCTCGCTTTCTCAATTGCAGAAAAATGAACAGCACCCCGCCAGTGAAAACGGGGCACCATGTCTGACCATACCACTGTCACTCAGGGCCAGGATGCTCGCAACGCCACCAAGTCCGCCTTAATACTCAGGATGAGGTCGATGCCTTTGACTCGACCCATATCATTCCCCCCGAGGTGAATGACAATCCAACCAGGCCGCCCCCACCTTCGTTCGTGGCGAAACAGCAGGCGAAGCAAACCCATCCAACGCAAACCTCTAACGCCCAACCATCTGACTACCTTGTCCCTAAAGAAATCGCCTGTTCGCCTTGCCATAGGATGCCTCTCCGCCCAAAAAATGAAAGAATGGCCAATAAGCCCATTTGATCCGAGACGTCCAAAGCAGCTGCAAAAGAAAATTACTACCGTCAGCAACTATTCACAATACAGAAACATAACGAAAACATGCAGATAAAGAACCCAAGTGAAGGAGAAAACTCAAAAACCTCCCGTGGACCGTGAGTGATGCCAAATGTAATTCGGCCCCCTCGGAGGAAAATTTTAAAATTCACTTCACACCCTCCATTCCTGAACACTAGCCGTTCAAGTACCGACGGGTAAAACACGTTTTCGGGTTCGCGCAACAGGCGCAGAAAAATAATGAACATATTAAACACTCCAGAAACCAGGACGCAAGCCCAGCCACATGCCATCGGGCTTCCATAACCCAAGACGGTATCTAGCCCGCATAGGCAAGACCCACTCACGGTGGCGGGGTTCACCACCGTCGCCCCCCCCCGGGCCACATCCCGTCAACGAGGTAAATCTGCCACCTTAGTCGACGAGTTTCCACAGGAGGGGCGGAACCGATAAACCCCCAACAGCAGCATCAGGAACCAGCTCCCTAAACTTACCGAACTCAAAACGCGACAGTGCGTCAGCAATTCTATTGTCCACACCTGGGACATGCGCAGCCGTGAAATTAATGTTATGCCTTAAGCATTTAAGCACTAAATAACGCAACAAGCGCAGCGCCTGCGGAGAGGATGAACGTTGGTTATTAACAGCATGTACGACCCCCAGATTGTCGCAGCGGAACACAATACTCCGATCCGACAAGCTAAGCGCCCACAATTCGACGGCCACTATCAATGGGAACAATTCCAGAAGAAGCAAGTTCTTCGTAAAACCTTGGGAAACCCACGCCGAAGGCCGAGGCACGGCGCACCACTCCATCCTGAAAAAAGCCCCAAAACCCGAACCGCCGGCGGTATCAGTAAAAAGTTGCAACGCGGCGTTGGAACAATGCTCAGCTGGCCATAACACCTCCTGGTTGAAGGAAACCCAAAAAGTGGACCAGACTCGCAAATCCTCCCTAATCTCGCGCGAAAGATAAACCGTATGGTGAGGTTTCCGAACCCCTGCCATGGACCTCTCAAGTTTATGGCAGAAAACGCGACCCATGGGTATGATCCTGCACGCAAAATTCAAAGATCCAAGTAACGGCTGCACCCGCTGTAATCTGACCTTACGACTGAGGAGGCATTGCTCAATGAGACCCAGCAACTTGTGCACTTTATCGGCGGCGAGCCGGCAGCAACCTGCCCCGCATCGATTTCAATGCCCAAATAACTGAGGCACACCGTGGGCCCCTCGGTCTTATCCGAGGCCACGGGCACTCCTAGGAGACCGATCAAACTCTGTGCTAAACCCAGAACGTCCCCGCAAACCGACTCATCCCTTGGACCCACAAAAAGAAAATCGTCTAAGTAGTGGGCAACCCCCGGATGGCCGGAGGCTGACACCACGCACCAATGTAAGAACGAACTGAATTTCTCAAAGTAGGCACAAGAAATGGAGCACCCCATAGGCAAGCACCTGTCGACGTGAACCCCCCCTCCTAACCGAAAACCTAAGAAACGAAGGGAATCGGGGTGAATGGGCAGCAGGCGGAAAACGGACTCAATGTCCAGCTTGGCCATATGGGCGCCGGGACCCGCCCCTTTGACTAGCCGAAGGGCCTCATCAAAGGATTGGTATCGTACCCTGAAAGCCTCCTCCGGGATGGCGTCGTTGACCGAGCCGCCACGGGGGTGTGACAAATGCTGAATGAGGCAGAATTGACCCGGGGCCTTCTTGGGAACTACCCCCAAAGGAGATATGCACAGCCGGGGCACTGGAGGGGAAGGGAAAGGGCCGCACATGCGTCCCAAATTGATTTCAGCCTGCACCTTACGGGAGACAACTAAGGGGAAATCGCGCGCAGATTTCAAATTGCGTCTGGAGACAACGAGGACCGAATCCGGGATGGGGAGCCTGAAACCGTAACGGAAACCTTCTAACAAAAACAACCCTGCAGTGATGTCAGGGTAAGCACCCACCCACTTGGTCAATTCAGTGAGGTTAATGGGTGAAAAAGCCTTACTTTCCACTTCCAGGCACCTCGGCAGCCTCAGAGGGCCGAGACCCGGAAGGGGAAGTGCAATCCTTGGCCGGGTTCCCCCCACCGCACACTTTGCAGGAGTGGCGAAAATGGCAGTTAGAACCCCGGGAACACTTGCCATCGTTAAAAGCGAAGCATTTCCCTCTATTCCCCAGCGGCGGGCTCGGCCGGACACCCGAACCCGGTTTGCCGCCTTGGGCCTCTGAAAGGGGCCTATTATGTTGAGTGACCTCCAACCAGACTTCAACGTCCTTAAACCCCAAGGGTAGTGTCAGGTTACCGTCTTGGATACGATGGAATTTTTCATTGTAGTCCCGCCACGCGTTACCCTTGGAGGTCAAGTACATTTCGTGCACCAAGAACAAATATTTGACCGTGTTATGATACTCCGCCGGCCTCGTCTCGGCGTAGTATGCTGTAAACACTAGAAACCCTCGTAGCCACTGATGAAAATTGCGAAATGCATTCTCACCAATGCCCCCGACCTTCTTGGCCTTATCGAACGCCTTCCGCATGTCATCCGTAAGGGTGAACATGTCGACATATTTACCCCTCCTATTCTTCTCCCTCATCCGCTTACGCAAACCCCTGGTGACCGCAGTGTTTGCGCAGTGCACCATTTCCGTAAAACGCAGAGGGTCCGGCGCGACCGCTGAACCCTTGCCCTTAGCCTTCCTATCTCTTTTGTGCAAGCGATGCGCAATAAGCCTGGCCAATTTACGCGGGCGCCTAGGGGACCCAGAAGACCTAGTATCCGAAGAAGAGCTGGAAGAAGAACTATCAGAAGAAGAATTACATTTCTCACCCGTTCCAGAAGGACCGCCCACGTCTTCGGATGCGGCGGCGGGGCCGGACGGCACCTCTTCAGGGACCCGAGATCCCCCAGCTTCGCCTGTACCCACTTGCTCGGTCTGCGTCACCAATCCCGTCTGCTCTGCGCTGGACGTTGCTGCAGACACGGCTCCAGACGATCCACCCGGGAGAGAGACCCCCCGCAACACATCGGCACCTGACGGGGTAACAGCAGGGGGGGGGTACAAAAACAGCGGCCTCCGGAGGGGGAACCGGAGGCAATGGAAGGGGGAACCAGAAATGGGGGTCTGGGAGCAGGGGGCAGGCGTGCTTAAAGCCGCAGGGCTCGCCGAGCCCACGGCCGCACCAAACAATGGAGGCCATGCGGCCAGGGTGGCAAAACCACGGTGCCAAGCAAACGGAGCCTTAGAAAATGGCGTCGACCAGTAAGGCGTCTGCGGGAGAGCCCCGGGAGTAAAACCGCCGGTGTAAGAACCCGAAAACTGTGAAAACCCCGGACCGCTCGGGGCGGGCCAAGATGTCACGGAGCCCTGCGAGTGCGGAAACGCCAGTGGCAAATAAGGGGACGAAAAAGGGGCCCGACCCCCTCGGAAATACCCGGAAACCATGACCGGGTATTGCAGCGCCCCCGACCAGGCCACCAACACCGAAGCGGCCGAAAGGAAACCTGCGGGCGCGGCCTGAGACACACAACACCCAGTGCCGCAAATGAAGCGGCCATGGAACTGTGCCCTGACCCCATCTGCTGTACCATGAGCTGGCCAGCAGATGCCGTCACCTCACCGGGCCACAGGCCACCGGGTGCATCCCAGATGCCTGCCTGCCTACCCCCGACGACCCTACGCCCACCATGGCCGTGGAAACCATGGGAACGGCGGGGGGGGGGAAGGGTACCAACCCCCCCCCCAGATGTCTGTGAGAACCCAGGCCCCGCCCCCCGAGCTGCACCTATACTGGCAGCTATGGACACCACGTCCTGCACCAGCCAGGCACCCGCAGAAGTACTGGCTGGGGAGAGCCCCGGCATCGCGCCCCCCGTGTGGCGTCGCGGGACCCGCTCGGCGGGTCACCTGACCCGCTCCCTGCGGCCGCGACGAGGGGAGGCTGACAGTCCTGGGAGGCCGGAGACCCCACGCGCACGGCTCTACCGCCGCCGAGCTCCGAGAGCGGCGTCCTGCGGGCGGCGAAGCGGGAGGGGGAACAACGCGAACTCGCGGCCGGCGGTAGCCAGCCGCTGTGAGTGGACGGGCGGCCTTTGCGAGGCGGCGGGGAGGGGGCGCCGTTCCACGAGGACGGGGCATGTTGCAAGGGGGGGGGGGGTGAAACAAAGCTGGCACAGCAATAAAAAATAGATAGGGTGAGAAGGGAGGTTAACACTGAACAAATGCACACTGCACTCCTTACCACACTGGCAAGAGGAAGATGGCTGCCTCTACCTAGGACTATATACCCCTGCATATACTCCTCCTACTCATCCCTAATAGGCACCCTAGGTCACCTGACCACACTGCCCATCACTAAGGCTAGCCCTGCCTATCCTCAACAATTGTCACAAAAATTCCGGGTGCTTATGTGGCTTCGAGCCTATGCGGATCTCTGCCTGCCTATTATCAGATGTCTGGCTGTGCCTGTGACCCACCACTACCCATACAGGGTTATATACTGTTAGTGTGCACAGTGTCTAAACATAGAAACATAGATTTTGATGGCAGATAAGAACTACTTGGCCCATCTAGTCTGCCCCTTTTTTATCCTTTATGTAATCTCAACCCTTTTTGAACCTTAATTCTTTGTAAGAATATTCATATGCCTATCCCAACCATGTTTAAATTGCTCTACAGTCTTAGCCTCTACCACCTCTGATGGGAGGCTATTCCACTTAACCACTACCCTTTCTGTGAAGTAATTTGTCCTTAAATTTCCCCTGAACCTCCCCCCCTCCAGTCTCAGTGTATGTCCTCGAGTTCTAATACTCCTTTTCCTTTGAAGAATGTTTCCCTCTTGAACTTTGGGGGTAATTCCAAGTTGATCGCAGCAGGAATTCTGTTAGAAGTTGGGCAAAACCATGTGCAATGCAGGGGAGGCATATATAACATGTGCAGAGAGAGTTAGATTTGGGTGGGGTGTGTTCAATCTGCAATCTAAATTGCTGTGTAAAAATAAAGCAGCCAGTATTTACCCTGCACAGAAACAAAATAACCCACCCAAATCTAATTCTGTCTGCCAATGTTATATCTGCTCCCCCTGCAGTGCACATGGTTTTGCCCAACTGCTAAAAAATTTCCTGCTGCGATCAACTTGGAATTACCCCCTTTGTTAAGACCCTTGATATATTTGAAAGTTTCTATCATGGCCCACCATTCCCTTCTCTCCTCCAAACTATACATGTTAAGATCTTTTAGCCTTTCCGGGTAAGTTTTGTGATGTAGGCCATGCACTATTTTAGTTGCCCTTCTTTGTACACTCTCTAATGTATTTATATCCTTCTGGAGATATGGTCTCCAGAACTGAACACAGTATTTCAGACTGGGTCACACCAATGACCTATACAGTGGCATTATTACTTCACCAACAAAGATATTAAAGAAAACTGGACTAAGTACAGATCCCTGGGGTTCTCCACTGGTAACATTTCCCTCCATAGATTGCACTCCATTTACTACAACTGTCTGTTTCCTATCCTGCAACCAGGTTCTTATCCATTTAAGTGTTTTATAATCCACCCCCACACTTTCAAGTTTATTTAGCAGTCTGTGATGTGGGACAGTGTCAAATGCCTTACTAAAGTCTAGATATGCTACATCTGCAGCTCCCCCTGGATCTATAATTTTCGTCACAGAGTCAAAAAAGTCAATAAGATTTGTTTGGCATGATCTCCCACCAGTAAATCCATGCTGTATTGGATCCTGTAAGTTGTCTGATTTAAGATATTCCACAACACTTTATTTTAATAGTTTTTCCATTACTTTCCCTACTACTGATGTAAGGCTTACTGGTCTGTAGTTACTTGCTTCTTCCTTGTCTTCATTATCTCTTATGCTTTATTATATACCCTCTTGTTAGACTTCTGTACTGTGCAGTGAGACTACTTATCACATCTAGGGACATACATTGTATATGCTCCAGCAGTTCTGCACTTACTGTATATGTGTAATATATTATAGTAGAGTTCACAAATTTCCCGGACAGGTTCTGTTTGACCTTTATTATCTGGAAGCCCAGGCGTTGGTACAGCCGGTGACCGGCGTGTAGCAGCATCAAGGCATCTAAGGTCACTTGTTTGTATCCGCGTTGGTGGGCAAAGTCAATTACTGTCATACAGAGTTTCCTGGCCGTTCCCCGGTGGCGCTGGCTCTTAGTCACAGACAGGCGTCGGTACAACATGCACAGTACTATAACATATAGAGAACATACAACATGCGCTATAGAGTGCACAGATACACACTACATATAACATGCACAGTACAGACGGAGCCTCACTCATCCTGCCTTCTCTGCTGCACCTAGGTGCACCAATACTTATTAGCATACGCCTTTCCTCTACTGTTCTCAGCTGCAATACAACACAGAGAGAACAATACATCAGGGGATTAAGTCATTACAGCAGGAGATTAAGGGGGTAATTCCAAGTTGATCGCAGCAGGAATTGTGTTAGCAGTTGGACAAAACCATGTGCACTGCAGGGGGGCAGATATAACATGTGCAGAGAGAGTTAGATTTGGGTGTGGTGTGTTCAATCTGCAATCTAATTTGCAGTGTAAAAATAAAGCAGCCAGTATTTACCCGGCACAGAAACAAAATAACCCACCCAAATCTAACTCTCTCTGCACATGTTATATCTGTCCCCCCTGCAGTGCACATAGTTTTGCCCAACTGCTAAAAAATTTCCTGCTGCGATCAACTTGGAATTACCCCCTAAGTCCGACTGCCCAGTCTCAGTTAATCTTACTAAAGGGATAGATGAGCAGGGCTCCATCTTTATAAATATTATGCAGAGTCCATGAGATATTGGAAGGCCACCAAGAGACAAGTTAATTGTGAATACAGGAAGTGCGGTGCACCTTTACGTGAGCTGATGACTTGGACCATAATATTTGTACGGAATTCTACAGCTACAAGGATCAGTTCTGCAATTCCATGTAATTAAAATTGAAATGCAGAAGGATGCAGCTGTCACAGGATAAAATAGTAGTGCTGATCATTGTGAGGAGATCAGGGTAAGGGTGCCCTCTCCTGGAGGAGATGGGCACCTCCAAACACACAGAAGCCAGGAAACAGCACAGAATTCCAGGGTTTTCATGAAATCTAGCTGTGACTAGTTTTATTGTACAGTACAAAAACAAAACATAGCAGAATCCCTCTCTCAGAGTGGTAGGACCTAATGCCCAACCGCAAACACAGACACACGCATAGCACCTACAGTCAGTAAATCACTGTGTCTCATAACAGACCTTCTGCCTGTTTACCCAGGTAGTGAGACAGTGAGCAAAGCCCTGGCACATCTTATATAAGCCTCTTACAGGTGAAGGCACTTATTAGCCTGTTCTGTAGGTCTAAAGACCCGAAATGGGCTTTATGGGTGGAGCCCTCCCTTCTCCCTCACACCCATACCCCCAGGATCCATTATCTAGATTTTACTAAAAGCCCAAACTCTAATCAAGTCGGTTTAGCAGAATAGACATTTCCTGGGGGTTTAAATCACATAGGTAAAAAAAACTGGGACAAACATACAGTCTCTCCCATTTATCACTTAACCAGTGCTTCTATCACTATATAGTAATAAGACTGCCTCTGCTTTTCTGTCCCATAGGAAGATGTGGCAACTCTATGCTGGTTATTGTGAAGCTCATACATCGATGTGTCTTCATATGTTTTATCATGGCGAATGAGGAAGACACGTCTGTGAGATTATGGTCTTATGGTATTATTTTGTATTAAACTCAAAAAAAGCGGAAATGAAAATTATGAAATGTTGCGGCAAGCATATGGTGGAGAAACAATTAGCCACGCTGCAGTATTTCTGTGGTGGGAGCACTTCAAAGAGGGTAATACACGAGTGACTGAAGAAGTGCATTCTGGGAGACCATCCACCACAGTTAAAGATGTGAAAGAAAATTATCAAGGTAATAGGCCCGGCGCTGTTAAATTGAGATACTTGTCTTTAAGCAGCTGTTTAAAGGGGTAGTTAGCCCCTGGAAGTAACAAGAAGGAATATGGGCCCTCATTCCGAGTTGTTCGCAAAGTTTTTCGGACGCACAACATATTCGCAAAGTTGCGTTAATGTAGTAAATTTGCGAACCTCCGCCCTCAACGTATTTTTGCAAATTCGCACGCAGTATTACACAAAGTGGGCGTACGCCAAATGACATCGCAGTAATGCGAAACCATCGCAGCATTGCGAAATCATCGCAATAACACATACTTAATCGTAAAAATACTAAGTTTGAGTATATTTACAAAGTTTTGCGTAAAAGTGCACACTTTTAAGGTAAAACGCACAAAAATGTTTTTTTGGCCTATTAAGTGCAATTACACCTTTCCTTTTAAAGACCACAAGCCCTTTTCAATTACGAACCCAATTAGTGTAATGATTGATAATGTTCCAAAACAATTAAGTCTGAGAATAAAAAAAAATTAACACTTTGTTGCCATAATTGCCCATCAACATGTCAAAGTGTAAAATTTTTTTTTTTTTTTTTCACTTTTTTAATTTTTAAAGGTGTTGTTTGTGAATGAAGGTGTTTACATGTTTCTTAACACAATAATCTCCTTTTTTTTTGGGTAAAAATGTAACGTTAGATGTGTGTAATTTTTTTTTAAAAACAAATTCTGCCTGCCAATCTGCTGATCCTTTTTTGCATTAATAAACACAACACCCGGTTAACTTTAATCCACTTTTTTATTTTTTTATTTGTTAATAATTTTTTTTATTTTTAAATCAAAGAATAAAACTCAAGCAAATTTTTGCAAATGGTCCACACAATCCATCATTCCTTGCAGGTGTTGGCGCATGGTGTAAAGTATCCCTGAAAAACTTGTGGGATCTCCAACTGCAACATCTGAAATTAAGATGCAACACAAACATTAATAACTTAATTACATTACTTATTAGCCAAGCAAGGCGCAAAGCACACTTAAATGCTGGCATGTCCAAACTGCTGGACTCCAGCTGTTGTGAAACTACATATACCAGCATGCCTTTACACAGTTTTGTGGTCAGGGAATGGCAAAGCTGTGTCAGGGCATGCTGGGATGTGTAGTTTCTCAACAGTTGGAGTGCCGCAGTTTGGACAGGCCTGCTTTAATGGCAAAGTTACTACATCCTGGCTGTTTTATGGTACAATCATTAGCAGAACACACAAGCCTGCTCAGCCTTTTTATCAGATTTTAAAGTGTTCCAGACCATGTGTTACATTTACTACTATGTGAGTTATATTTAAGATGGAACGTTGCCCATAGCAATCAAGCAAAAATATGATTATTATATTGTAGAAGTGGATCCCAATTTTTTAAGTATAATCTTATTGGTTGCTATGTCCGACATCCCATGTTAAAGATAACTACCATCTTCGTCAATGTGACACCATGTTGGCATTCATTCCCATTTGTTGTTTTATTTTTTTTTTTTTTTTAGGGGGTTGGTCCTGCATCATCACACTGCATATCCACATCTTCAGAAGGCCAACATATCATAGCATTCCCACACTCCCTGAAAGCTGCCCTTACTAAATAAGTGCAAACAGGTTTGACTCGAGCACTTATTAATTTTGAGAATGTAACTTTCACACAAAAAAACAGTGTGTCATTAGGCTGCATAACAAAGTGAAGCATGTGATTTTTAAGTGTAAATATTCAGACTACACAGGCCCAAGTGTAAAAGGCAAACATACTAAACTCCACTCAGGTCTAACTGTTTCCCAGAAAAAGTAACACATATAAACCCTGTTCTCCTGGCAACCCTGGCTACCTAATGAGTGTCAACCTAGAGTGGACACACAAAACATTGCACACATACACACTGTACATATAATGACACTCACAAATATGTAAAGGCAACATGTACACCATGATGAAATTTTTAAATATTTTTCCAGGGTCCAAGAATTCAAACAGTACAACACTGCATGTTTTGGCATTGTAAGTGTAAGTGGGTAATCATTTTTTACAAAATTAAAATATACTTACTTTCCACGGCAACATCCAGACTCCCGGAACGTTCTGCAGGGGCTTCCTCTGCCCATTCACTTGGTGGGGATGTTGGCTGGATGGGGGAAGGCGGCTGGATGGGGGAAGGAGGAGGGATTGGGGAAGGAGGAGGGATTGGGGAAGGAGGAGGGATTGGGGAAGGAGGCTGGATGGGGGAAGGAGGCTGGATTTGGTCCGCAATTTCAGAGGGGGGGTCTGATTGAGAGGGCAAGGGGGGCGGAGAAAAAGTTAAAGCAATAGAGGGTGAGGGTGGTTCAGATTGTGATGTTGATTTTGAAGGAGAAGGGGTATGGGAAGGAGGAGAAGGGGTCCCAGAAAGAGATGGAGAGGTGTGGTGAGAAGGGGAATGGAAAGTGGAGTGGGCCAGGGAAGCTGATGGGGCCTGGGAAGATGAGGGGGACTGGGAAGCTGAGGTGGACTGGGAAGCTGAGGGGGACTGGGAAGCTGAGGGGGACTGGGAAGCTGAGGGGGAGTGAGAAGGGGAGGGGGAGTGAGAAGGGGAGGGGGAGTGAGAAGGGGAGGGGGAGTGAGAAGGGGAAGGGGGTGGGGAGTTTTGCCGTTGTTGTTGTCCTAGAATGATAATATTGTTCAAATTGTTCAAACATGAGAAATTACATAGTAATCAATTTGGTTTATCAATGTTCTGTTCATTGTTAAATTCTTTGTTTTGTTCCAAAGAAAAGCAAACATGTTAAGATCCTCTTCATGTTGGCCACAGCAAACAAAATGAGTCTAAAATTTAACTTTGAAGCTCATTCCTTAATCTAGGCAATTGAGTCATAGTGATTGGTCTCGGCAACATCACCAGATTACTATTCAAGGCACCTTATTATATAGCCTGCACTGATCAAGTATTGTGGATTAATTTCCTGCCTGCTTCTTATTTTTTGTAAACATGCACTTGTTTGGTGTTACTTTGCTACAGTCAGTACTGTTTTACCTAACCACACACAGTGTCCTAATTTCCATAAAAGGGCATTGCAGGTTGCAATTAGCCTACCACTTACTGTAAAATGTCTGCAAATCCAAGGGGTTTTCAGCAGGTATTTAGTAGGCAATTGGCCAAAAGCATGTGCAGTGCAGGGGTGGCAGATATAACATGTCCCGAGAGTTTTTTTTTTTTTTTATAATTTAAAATTATGGCCAGGGTAAATACATGCTGCTTTATTTTAGCATTGCAAATTTTTGCACCTGATTTAACACACCCCACCCAAAACTTACTCTCTCTGCACATGTTACATATGCTTCCCCTGCAGTGCTCATTGTATTTAACAATTGTTACATAAATTACGGAAGGCCAAAAATTGGAAAATAACACATTAGCACAATTTAGGGCAAAACACATGTAAGGTAACTTACTTCGTGTATGCAGCGCACGGATTTGCTGGCGGATCTCCGCCAACAAATCGGGAGTCCGCCTACGGAGATCACTCCACCTCCTTTCGAGCTGGATGATTGTCCGCCTGCTGCGGACTCGCGTCCGCAGCAGGCGGCGGACCTCCGCGTAGGCCTCGCGCTTCACCCGATTGGGGATGAAGCGCCCAACGCGGCCTACGCGGCGGTCCATCACCGCAACCAGCACGCGGAGCTCCCGCCTGGTGAACGGTGCTGCACGCATCATGGCAATGGCGTTTTCCTTATTTGGGCATATATTTATAGTGTCTGTTAGCATGTGATTGGTCAAAAATCTATGTTGTCATTTCTAATAACTTTATTGATCTTTGCAATGCTGTGAAAAGCAGAGTGTTATTTGGCACGAGCGTAAAAACGCATTAGCAGAAGCTAAAATGTTTGGTACACAAATTTAAGCAAACAAAACACACACAGAGACACAGACTTTAGTTAAAAATACTAAACATATCTGTGTACTCACCACAGTTCGTGTGATCATTCAGCTGGACAGTCACAAAGTGTGAAACATTGAGTATCATTTGTTTGTGTGTTTGGTTACATAATCAGGATTTGATGATATAAAACAAATAAGGACACTATTTAGCAACATTACAGTATTTAAATTTCAAAATAAACATTGTAAGCTTAACGTGTTTTTGGATTTTGAACCAAAAACAATTACACATTCCAACACCACAAAATCCGTACCCAATCACTTTACAAGATCATACAAATTGAAATCATGGTTTATAAAACAGAAGCATACTGTGTTGTATTATTTGGGCAAATATAAAATATATAAACACTATACCTGAAATATTCTGCTACAATTCTTGCCCTCACTTGGCTCCCCCTCCGTGTCACACTCCCCCCACCGAAGCGTGGCACAACCCCTGGCTCCTCATCAGGCAATTCCTCTGCCTGAGGAAGCTCTACACTACTCCTTACCGCGATATTATGGAGTATTGCGCACAGGACCACTATTTTACTTGCCATCTCCGGCGAATACATGATGTCGCCACCAGTGCGGTGGAGCACACGAAACCGCCCTTTCAGGACACCAATTGTGCGCTCCACCAGCTGCCTAGTGGCAGTAAGCGCGGAGTTAAATGCCATCTGTGGTCCTGGCCTGGGATTACGGTAAGGAGTCATGAGCCAGGGGGTGCAAGGATATCCACGGTCTCCTGTTGGAATAAAAGCAAAATTTTAGATCTAAAAATTTGTAAAAGTTTTTTTTTTTTTATCAAAAATATTTGAGCAACAACTCACCCAATAACCACATGTCTGGTCGTTGACTTGATCTTAATCTCTGCCATATCCCTGATTGTCTAATGACATACGCATCATGGGAACTTCCAGTAAACTTTGCGTTCAGGGAAAGGATCTGGAGGGATGGCCCACAAACAACCATTACATTCAGAGAATGAAACAGTTTCCTGTTTCTATAAATTTCTTCATTATGTTTTGGTGGCTGAATAGCTACATGTGTGCCATCCACAACCCCAATAACATGTGGGAAGCGACTACCACCTTCCGCAAATTGCCGCTTCACCACATCTAGGGCACCAACATCCAAAGGCATAGCAATAAATTGCTTAACACGCTTGAGGAAAGCCTGGCAGACAAGTCGCAGGACCTTACTGAACTGGCCCTGCGACATGCCAACCAGGTCTCCAACCACATGCTGGAATGATCCTGTGGCCAAAAAATGTAACACTGCAAGGAATTGTGTCAATGGTGGTATTGCTGTAGGATACCGAATTTCAGACTCCAGATCACTCTCTATTATGGAGAGAGTGTCTAGGATTAGATGTGGTGGCAGCCGGTATCTACGCACCACCACATCATCTGGCATCCCAAAAAGTATGACACGGGTTCTGAAAATTGGTGGCCTAGCACGCCTCCGTTGCCTTGGTTGATGAGGAGCCGGCTGTGGTTGTGGGGCTGGCGGTTGGGGTGGGAGTGCTGGCGTGGGTTGGGGAGGTAGGGCTTCTGCCGCAATATGTATTGACATCACACACTTTTTGGAGAGAATGTTAAAAAATGTAAAAAAAAAATAATTCAAAGTTTACCAAAATTTTACACAATAACTGTTTTTACAATTGTGGTGTCAACTTACTGCAGGAGCGTACATTTTTTCTGTGTTGAATTCATGTCCAAAATGCAAAAATAAAAAGCAAATAAAACTAAATTTAATATTTGGATAGAAAAAACATATATTAATGCAAAAAAACTTTATAAAAAAAAAAAAAAAAAAAAAAAAAGAAATTTAGTACCTAGTCCAGGAAAGACAAACACTACTTTGCAGATCAATCCTGGAAAACCCAAACACTTTGTTTAGCAAACTTGAATAAAAAAAAAAAAAAAAAACTTTTAACAAACACAAACAAGCACCAACACAGGCCAAGGACACTTACCTGCTCCTAAAGAAATAAAGTCTTGTTTTTGTGGACCACACCCAAAAAAGAAAACAAAATTGGTTTTTCTCAACAATAAATAAACTCCTACAAGAGAACACAAATGACAGTCAAAAACAGCATACAGACACTTCCAACAAACAAGCTCCAACACAGGCCAAGGACACTTACCTGCTCCTAAAGAAATAAAGTCTTGTTTTTGTGGACCACACCCAAAAAAGAAAACAAAATTGGTTTTTCTCAACAATAAATAAACTCCTACAAGAGAACACAAATGACAGTCAAAAACAGCATACAGACACTTCCAACAAACAAGCTCCAACACAGGCCAAGGACACTTACCTGCTCCTAAAGAAATAAAGTCTTGTTTTTGTGGACCACACCCAAAAAAGAAAACAAAATTGGTTTTTCTCAACAATAAATAAACTCCTACAAGAGAACACAAATGACAGTCAAAAACAGCATACAGACACTTCCAACAAACAAGCTCCAACACAGGCCAAGGACACTTACCTGCTCCTAAAGAAATAAAGTCTTGGTGTTGGGGCCCACACCCAAAATAGAAAAAAAAATTGCTTTTTCTCAACAAAAAGTAAACTCCTACAAGAGAACACAAATGACAGTCAAAACAAAGAAGCACGGGAATATTTTCACAAATGGACTTGCAAAATATATATGTGTTATAAAAATTAAAATATTAAAATGTATTAAAAAAACTTGCCAACACAAAAAAATACAAAACAATTCTGAATACTCACAAACGAAAATACGCACAAAAAATGCAACACTGTCTATATTCAAAACGCAAAGAAAAGGACAAAGGTATGCTTGACAATTACTCACTCTGCCAATTCCACTATCACCTTCCCGCACAAGCCAACAACTCAAACGCCAAACTACCAACACTTACAGCATGCACAGTAGGCCCTTAAATAAGCAGTGCAATCATTAAACAGAATAACAGTGTACACCTGTGTGAATTAACGAGTCGCACGTAGGTATATAAGCGCACACACCTCGGCGTACACACGTCATCACAAACATGGCTTCTCGTGAGCAAATCGCAGCAGAGATAGACCGCATTGCAGAGCAGCAGATGGCATTGCAGAAACAACGCCTAGAGTGTCAAAGGCGCTTGTTAGAATCCGCCTCTGCGGAGGTTGAGGCAGGACCTAGTACTCTGCAAATTTCTGCTTCTGAACCTCAACAATTGAGTGTGGATACCCTGCCACACACACATAGTGAGCAAACTGAGGGAGAATTGACTTTAGCCACACAAACACAGCAGACAGAAGCTGCTAGTGAGGAGGAAGATGGAGATGACCAACCTGAAGAAACCTCACAGGCTACCTCCAGACGGAAAAAAAGACAGCCTGCATTCACTAAGAGGGAGTTGCGTGTCTTGGTCACGCAGGCCATGTCCAAAATACATAGGGGCCCCAAAAACATGGGGGCTGCTTCCAAAGAACGCATCTGGAGAGACATCACAAAATCTGTGAATGAAGTTGGCTCTGTCGTCAGAACATCACAGGAAGTGAGACGACGGTAAGTGCATCTTGACAATCCTTTTTCTGTGCTAAGTTGCATAAAAAATGTAGTTACATGTCATGTTATGTCTAGCAAACACAAGCAGAACATGTGTGCTATATATTTACTTTGAACAATAAGAAGACTCAACTTTTTCCCTCTTTCACAATATTTATGTAGGTGGGCCGACTTCAAATCCCGCCTGAAGGCAAAGAGGGCTGCGGAGTGGAATGCCTCAAGGGCAACAGGGGGGGGACCACCTGTCGCTGTGGAGTTTACTGACTTGGAGGAGATGGCGATGGCCTGTGTGAGTTATGAGGAGGGCCAAGGGGTGTCTCATATGGACACGGACCTGCCTGAGATTCTGACGGGACATGACTTGGAAGGTAAGTTTACACATGTATTTGTCTGAAATTTGAACTGTATTAATAATCTTAAACTAATTTTGACTCCAACTTTTCCCCCACACATTCTTCTATTTGCTTGCCACAAAACACAGCACAGGGGGGTGAACAGTTTGAGTCACAGGCCGGTTATGTGGTTGAGGCTGAGGTGGAGGGACCTAGTGGGTCTGCCAGTGTGGGCCAACAAAACCCACCTATGCAGGTTCCTACTGGCCCCCCCACCCAACCCTCTGCTATCCCGGAGATCCTGCTTGAAATTGCTAGGTATGGTGAGAGCCTAAACACATTTCAAGACGGGGTCATCCGGGAGGTAAGCCAGATAACTGTCCGGCTCACTGAGCTCCGAACCTGTGTTGAGCAAGGTGTTGCTCAACTCTGCCAAAGTCTGGCAGAGATCAGGCAGGCCCAAGAACAACTGGCCTCCTCAAACCAAAGCCTTGCAACTAACATCTTGCAAGGGCTCCAGGCCATCGCTGTCTCCCTTGCCCACAGTGGCAGAGAGCCAACCACATCGGCTCCCTCCCCTGCCCCTGCCCAGGAAGAACAGGACACTGGGCAGGCCCAACGAAGGTCACTCCGCAGACCAAGCAAAGAAGATCAGCCTCAGGCGGGGCGAAAAAGAAGAAAGTGATGTCTCTCCAGATGGGCAGCACCCATGTTTTTGTAGTTGCCTCTATGTTATTTTGGACTTGGCTTGTGTGGCCAGAATGGATCACTCCCTCTTAGTGAAATGACTTTTTTCTGTTTGGAGGAATTGTAGCCTGTGAGTTTCTTTTAACAAACAACAGAGCCATCTTCCTCTCACTAGTGTGCTGTGTATTGTTGTGTTTGTGTGGTGGATACTAATTATTTCTCAGTTTGTCTCTAATTTTTGTGTGGCAGGGTGTGAAATATGTTGAATTTATGAATTTATAAGATACTTTTGTCAGAAGCAGAAATTTGCAGAGTACTGAGTTCTGCTATATAATTATTGTCAGTGCCATCTGCTTGGTGCTTGGTCTATCTCTGCCTGTGAGACTCATGTGGAGCCATGTTTAAATGTTGGATAATATTATTACTGTAATAAAAATTAAAAATAAAAAATGTGTGCAATTTCTTGAAGGTAATGCATTAGCAAAATCTTAGTTACCAAAAGATTAGGTCAACATATAGACACTTGGTGACCAATCTGCTAATTCTCCTTAAAATTAAACAAAAATGTTAAAAAAAGGTATGTTTTGCACCACACTTTAATGTCCATATTAATAAAACAGACACGACAACTTGATAAAATATCTTTGGACAACATGACATCATTGAAAACATTGACAGATGTTAAAAACATATATTATTGTGACTTTTAAAAATAAAACATAGTGTATGCGGCATTATGTGGGTGTTGGTTAATTAATCAGAATGTTGCAGAATTATATAACTTTAAATAAAAATGTAACTTGTTTGTATTTAGTAGTCTAACACACATTAAAACATTTCGTCACAATGCTTACACACCAAGTTAAACACAAATAACAACCTTATTTAACAGTGTGTGAGATTAATATGTGAGTAGAATAAACATGTAATGTGTGTTCAGTCAATTGCTGGTTGGTAACTTTCATGTGCTCAGTAATTAACAAGTAATTGAACATCAGATGAATGTGCTCTCCAATTAACTGCTAATTACTGCATACACACTTGTACCAGTACTTCGCAAATGTAGAGTAACTGCAGACCTACTCTGCTGCTGCGTGAATGTTGCTACGGTTTCCTATGTTAGTTTTAACAGCGACAAAGTTTATTTGCGAAAAACACGCCCATTGCAAGTTGCATACTCCCACACAGTACGCCCACTTTCACGCCCATGTCGGAGCATTGCGAAGTCTCGCCTCCGCCACGCCCACGCCACTCCTCGTTTTCGTTTGGCAGTTACGGCTTTTTTTTTCCAAAGTAATTTTGCACAGTTATCGTACGTATGTCTTCGCGCATGCGTAATCACGCATTTGCGCATGCGCAGATACTTACATTTCGGACATTTGCGATGCGATGACTCTTAGCGATCAACTCGGAATGAGGGCCATATATATATATATATATATATATATATATAAAAACAAGGGGGGAGGTATAGCGCCACTTGTGAAGTATGATCTCAGTAAAATAATCTAAATTAAGATTATAATTGTTTAAACATTACCATAGTAAAACACACATAACCTCATTAAAGGTGTCTGCCGGGCCCTAAGTATGCAGTGCCGGTATCGCACTGCTGGGCGTATGGAAAAATGGAGAGATAGGGTTCGGCGCTCAGTGTTGTTAAAAAAATGGTAAATTTAAAAGCCAAAAAATATATACATGTATAAAATTTATAAAAAAGTTTTTTAATATATATGAGAGTAAAACAAGTTCTTTTGAAAAAAAGCATAAAAAGCATAAAAACGTACAACCATAAAAATCAGGACCAAGTATTAAAAGGATAAGGAGTTTAACTTAACTCAAAAGCAGCAAGGGATTAGTGCAGGAAACCCTATATATATATATATATATACAGCGCTTTTAAAACTGGATATGTAAAACCAATTATATTTTAGTACATAAAAGTTGTTGCAGCAGATAACAATAGAAAAAGAATAAGAGTACAAGAGACCCAGCTTTCAATAGGACCAAGCTTTTGTCCGGAACCAAGCAAATAAGAGGTCTGTCTTTATTAGCCATGTGGACTTTTATCTGCTAGCATTGAAAACTGCACCCAGGACTGTGTCATAATTCCTTGGACTGTATATACCAAACTCTGAGAGTCTTGTCTGGCTTCTACTATGGTAATATACCAAGCAAATTGCTGTGCCTGCCTATTTTGACACTATTTTATCCTTATAAATTCTTATTCTTTTTCTATTGCTATCTGTTGCAACAACTTTTATGTAATAAAATATAATTGGTTTTACATATCCAGTTTTAAAAGCACTGTATATATATATGGGTGTGGTATTGAAAGTCGACAGTAACTAGGTCGACAATGTCTAGGTCGACCACTGACATCATTCTCGGTATCGCCTGCCTAGAGAAGTGGAACCTAGATGGCATTTGGTACACACTAACTCAAGAAATTCTCTAAGTCCCTGGGAACTAACGGCGGATACCGGACGCACGTCTGACCAACACAGCTGCCAAGGCCTGAGTTATCCGCTTTGCAGCAGGATGACTGCTGTGATATTTCATCTACCTCGCAAAGGACTGTTGGACAGTCAATTGCTTGGTGGAAGTAGTACAAGTGGTCTTCCGACTTCCCCTCTGGGATGACGATCGACTCCCAGCAGCAACAACAGCAGCGCCAGCAGCAGTAGGCGTTACACGCAAGGATGCATCAGAGGAATCCCAGGCAGGAGACTCATCAGACTTGCCAGTGACATGGCCTGCAGGACTATTGGCTTTCCTGGGGAAGGAGGAAATGGACACTGAGGGAGTTGGTGGTGTGGTTTGTGGTTTGCAGGAGCTTGGTTACAAAAGGAAGGGATTTAGTTGTCAGTGGACTGCTTCCGCTGTCACCCAAAGTTTTTGAACTTGTCAATGACTTCTGATGAATGCGCTCCAGGTGACGTATAAGGGAGGATGTTCCTAGGTGGTTAACGTCCTTACCCCTACTTATTACAGCTTGACAAAGGCAACACACGGCTTGACATCAGTTGTCCGCATTTCTGTTGAAATAATTCCACACCGAAGAGGTGATTTTTTTTGTATTTTGACCAGGCATGTCAATGGCCATATTCATCCCACGAACAACAGGTATCTCCCCGGGTGCCTGACTTAAATAAACCACCTCATCATTAGAATCCTCCTTGTCAATTTCCTCCTCAGCGCCAGCAACACCCATATCCTCCTGGTGTACTTCAACACTGACATCTTCAATCTGACTATCAGGAACTGGACTGCGGGTGCTCCTTCCAGCACTTGCATGGGGGCGTGCAAATGGTGGAAGGCGCATGCTCTTCACGTCCAGTGTTGGGAAGGTCAGGCATCGCAACTGACACAATTGGACTCTCCTTGGGGATTTGTGATTTAGAAGAACGCACAGTTCTTTGCTGTGCTTTTGCCAGCTTAACTCTTTTCATTTTTCTAGCAGGAGGATGAGTACTTCCATCATCATGTGAAGCTGAACCACTAGCCATGAACATAGGCCAGGCCCTCAGCCGTTCCTTGCCACTCTGTGTCGTAAATGGCATATTGGCAAGTTTACACTTCTCCTCAGACGCTTTTAATATAGATTTTTGGGTAATTTTACTGAACTTTTGCTTTTTGGATTTTACACGCTCTCTACTATGACATTGGGCATCGGCCTAGGCAGACGACGTTGATGGCATTTCATCGTCTCTGCCATGACTAGTGGCAGCAGCTTCAGCACGAGGTGGAAGTGGATCTTGATCTTTCCCTATTTTACCGTCCACATTTTTGTTCTCCATTTTTTAAAGTGTGGAATTATATGCCAGTAATATTATTATATCAATAGCAATTGCCTACTGTACTATACTACTATATACTGGTCACAACAATGCAGCACAGATATGGCTACTTGAAGTGTCACAGAGCTGCAAGATACAGCAATGGCCTACTGTACTGTTCTACTATATACAGTATACTGGTGGTCAGTGGTGTAAGTAGAAATTTTTCTCCCCCAAGCCAAAAAATTCTTCGGCGCCCCCCCCCCCCCCCCTTCATGCTCCATAATTGGGAGCAAGAAAGGGATAAATATGCGCGCGGCGAAGGCACGCACAGCAAAAAAGGGGTGTGGTTTCATTGGAATGGGCGTGGTTTTGCATAAAGGGGCGTGGCATTGCAGGAAAAGACTACCCCAGTTTTGCAACCTGCACGCCCATACGTTGGCCACCACAGGAAAGAAAAATAATCCTGATTCATGCCCCTTACATTATTTGTAATTTTTCCTCCTTATAGTAATGCCCAGTATACATTATGCCACATACTGCAATGGCCCTTAGACATTATGCCGCACACAATAATGCACATGACACAATATGCACACACTGTAATGCCTGTGACACATTATGCCACACACCGTAATGCCTGTGACACATTATGACAGGAATCGCAATGCCCGTTATACATTATGCTACACACTGCAATGCCCCTGATACATTATAGCACATACAATGTCTGTGACACATTATGACACAGACCGCAATGTCCGTGACACATTATGCCACACACTGCAATGCCCGATACATTATAGCACATACAATGCCTGTGACACATTATGCCACACACTGCAATGACCTTGAGACATTATACCACAATGCCCGTTATATAGTATACCATACACCGTAATGCCTGTGACACATACAGCAATACCCTGCCCGTTATACCCTATACCACATACCACAATGCCCATGATATAGTATACCACACACCGTAATGCCTGACACATTATGACACACACCGCAATGTCCGTGATACATTATGCCACACACTGCAATGCCCATTACACATTAAGTCCTACAGTAAGGCTTCTAATTACTTTTCAATTATCTGCTCGTTGTCAGGGGTTTCATGCACTGGGTGTCATGCTCGTTGCCAGGGGTTTCATGCTCTTGGTTCCATGCACGGTGCCAGGGGTTTTCATGCTCAGGGTGTCATGCTCGTTGCCAGGGGTTTCATGCACTGGGTGTCATGCTCGTTGCCAGGTGTTTCATGCACTGAGTGTCATGCTCGTTGCTAGGAGGTAGTCCTTGTTGCTAGGGCTGTGCTCCCAGTGCCACATATGTCCCCAGTGCCAGATATTCCCCCACGGTGCCAGGTACTCACATGCCCCAGTGCCAAATATAGCCCCCCCAATGTGCCAGGTACACATATACCCCCCAGTGCCACATATGCCCCCAGTGCCAGATATTCCCCGCCAGTGCCACATATGCCCCCAGTGCCAGATATGCCCCAGTGCCATATATTGCCCCCCAGTGCCATATATTCCCCCCCAGTGCCAGATATGCCCCCAGTGCCGGATATTCCCCCCCAGTGCCACATATACCCCCAGTGCCAGATATTCCCCCCCAGTGCCAGATATGCCCCCAGTGCCACATATGCCCCAGTGCCAGATATTCCCCCCAGTGCCAGATATTCCCCCCAGTGCCATATATGCCCCAGTGCCAGATATTCTCCCCCCCCCAGTGCCATATATGCCCCAGTGCCAGATATTTCTTCCCCCCTCCCCCCAACCGCTGCCACCGCCGCCGCCGCTGTTGCTTTTTGGAGGAACACAGAGGGCACAGCTCGCCTCTCCTGTGTCCCTCCTGCTGCATCATCTCCGGCGGCCGCGGGTCTAATAGGGGGAAGTGCCGGTTCGTAAGCCAATTAGAGTTTACGGACGGCACTTCCCCCTATTAGACCCGCGGCCGCCGGAGACGATGCAGGAGGGACACAGAGAGGCGCGCGCTGTGCCCTCCGTGTCCCTCCAACAAGCGGCGGAGGGAAGGAGACCGCAGACTGACATGCGGACGGTCATCAGCATGTCAGTCTGCTGTAAATCAGTGGCGCCCCCGCAGCCCCTCGCCCCCAAGCCACCGCGAGGGCTGCGGGGGCAGTAGTTACGCCACTGCTGGTGGTCACCAAAATGCTGCACTGTACTACTATATACCACTCACAACAATGCAGCACAGATATGGATACTTGAAATGAAACGGAGCTGCAAGATACAGCAATGGCCTACTGTACTGTACTACTATATACTGGTGGTCACCAAAATGCTGCACTGTACTACTGTATACTGCTCACAACAATGCAGCACAGATATGGATACTTGAAATGACACGGAGCTGCAAGATACAGCAATTGCCTACTGTACTGTACTACTATATACTGGTGGTCACCAAAATGCTGCACTGTACTTCTGTATACTGCTCACAACAATGCAGCACAGATATGGATACTAGAAGTGACACAGAGCTGTAAGATAAAGCAATGGCCTACTGTACTGTACTACTATGTACTGGTGGTCACCAAAATGCTGCACTGTTCTACTATATACTGCTCACAACAATGCAGCACAGATATGGATACTTGAAATGACACGGAGCTGCAAGATACAGCAATGGCCTACTGTACTGTACTACTATATGTACTGGTGGTCACCAAAATTCTGCACTGTACTACTGTATACTGCTCACAACAATGCAGCACAGATATGGATACTTGAAATGACACAGAGCTGCAAGATACAGCAATGGCCTACTGTACTGTACTACTATATATACTGGTGGTCACCAAAATGCTGCACTGTACTACTGTATAATGCTCACAACAATGCAGCACAGATATGGATACTTGAAATGACACAGAGCTGCAAGATACAGCAAATGACTTCTGTTCTGTACTACTATATGTACTGGTGGTCACCAAAATGCTGCACTGTACTACTATATACCACTCACAACAATGCAGCACAGATATGGATACTAGAAGAGACACAGAGCTGCAAGATACAGCAATGGCCTAATGTACTGTACTACTATATAGTTATACTGGTGGTCACCAAAATGCTGCACTGTACTACTATATACTGTAGTATATACTGGTCACACAACAATTTAGCAGATATTGAGCACTGATCAGGATACTGTCTAGAACTGAGTCTGACATGGAGCTGCAAGATACTGCAATGGCCTACTGTACTGTACTACTATATACTGGTGGTCACCACAATGCAGCACACTGAGTGCAGATATTTGAAGCACACTGAGCACAGATATTGAGCTTTTCAGGCAGAGAACGTAGCCACGTCCTCTCCGCTCAATCTCCAATGCACGAGTCAAAATGGCGGGCGACGCGCGGCTCTCTATATGGAATACGAATCTCGCGAGAATCTGACAGCGGGATGATGACGTTCGGCCTCGTTCAGGTTAACCGAGCAAGGCGGGAAGATCCGAGGCTGCCTCGGACCCGTGTAAAATGGGTGGTCTTCAGTATGCCGACTGTTGGGATCCCGGCGCACAGTATACTGGTGCCAGAATCCCGACAGCAGGGCCGGCGCCACCATTAGGCAGCTTTAGGCAGCTGCCTATGGGCGCCGGCCACTAGAGGGCGGCACGCTCCCATTGAATCTGTTTAATTATGTTTTACTAATCTGCTATGGCAGCGGCCGCGGCGTGGGTCCAGCCAGCCGCAGCCGCCGCTATTTGTCACCCTCACCACCGGCAGTGCTGTGACAATGTCTATAATATTTGTCCTATTTAAAACAGGTTAAAAGGTTAAGAGACACAGTACGCAACTGGCGCAAAAGGTACCGCAAGGGTATGCCCTTAGCGTAGCAGACGCTGTGCACAGGGTGTGAACACAGGTGTTGCAGATACTTACAGAATTAAAATAAGATTTTACTTACCGATAAATCTATTTCTCGTAGTCCGTAGTGGATGCTGGGACTCCGTAAGGACCATGGGGAATAGCGGCTCCGCAGGAGACAGGGCACAATAATAAAAGCTTAAGGATCAGGTGGTGTGCACTGGCTACTCCCCCTATGACCCTCCTCCAAGCCTCAGTTAGGATACTGTGCCCGGACGAGCGTACATAATAAGGAAGGATATTGAATCCCGGGTAAGACTCATACCAGCCACACCAATCACACCGTACAACTCGTGATCTGAACCCAGTTAACAGTATGATAAATACAAAGGAGCCTCTTAAAAGATGGCTCACAACAATAATAACCCGAATTTTTGTAACAATAACTATATACAAGTATTGCAGACAATCCGCACTAGGGATGGGCGCCCAGCATCCACTACGGACTACGAGAAATAGATTTATCGGTAAGTAAAATCTTATTTTCTCTGACGTCCTAGTGGATGCTGGGACTCCGTAAGGACCATGGGGATTATACCAAAGCTCCCAAACGGGCGGGAGAGTGCGGATGACTCTGCAGCACCGAATGAGAGAACTCCAGGTCCTCCTCAGCCAGGGTATCAAATTTGTAAAATTTAGCAAACGTGTTTGCCCCTGACCAAGTAGCTGCTCGGCAAAGTTGTAAAGCCGAGACCCCTCGGGCAGCCGCCCAAGATGAGCCCACTTTCCTTGTGGAATGGGCTTTTACTGATTTTGGCTGTGGCAATCCTGCCACAGAATGTGCAAGCTGAATTGTACTACAAATCCAACGAGCAATCGTCTGCTTTGAAGCAGGAGCACCCAACTTGTTGGGTGCATACAGGATAAACAGCGAGTCAGATTTTCTGACTCCAGCCGTCCTGGAAACATATATTTTCAAGGCTCTAACAACATCAAGCAACTTAGAGTCCTCTAAGTCCCCGGTAGCCGCAGGTACCACAATAGGTTGGTTCATGTGAAATGCAGAAACCACCTTAGGTAGAAATTGAGGACGAGTCCTCAATTCCGCCCTGTCAGAATGAAAAATTAAGTAAGGGCTTTTATATGATAAAGCCGCCAATTCTGACACACGCCTGGCTGAAGCCAAGGCTAACAGCATCGACACCTTCCATGTGAGATATTTTAAGTCCACAGTGGAAAGTGGTTCAAACCAATGTGACTTTAGAAAACTCAACACAACATTGAGATCCCAAGGTGCCACTGGAGGCACAAAAGGAGGCTGTATGTGCAGCACCCCTTTTACAAATGTCTGAACTTCAGGTACTGAAGCCAGTTCTTTCTGGAAGAAAATCGACAGGGCCGAAATTTGAACCTTAATGGACCCTAATTTTAGGCCCATAGACAGTCCTGTTTGCAGGAAATGAAGGAAACGACCCAGTTGAAATTCCTCTGTAGGGGCCTTCTTGGCCTCACACCACGCAACATATTTACGCCAAATGCGGTGATAATGTTTTGCGGTTACGTCCTTCCTGGCTTTGACCAGGGTAGGGATGACTTCATCTGGAATGCCTTTTTCCTTTAGGATCTGGCGTTCAACCGCCATGCCGTCAAACGCAGCCGCGGTAAGTCTTGGAACAGACAAGGACCCTGCTGGAGCAGGTCTTTTCTTAGAGGTAGAGGCCACGGTTCGTCCGTGAGCATCTCTTGAAGTTCCGGGTACCAAGTCCTTCTTGGCCAATCCGGAACCACGAGTATAGTTCTTACTCCTCTCCTTCTTATGATTCTCAGTACTTTTGGTATGAGAGGCAGAGGAGGGAACACATACACTGACTGGTACACCCACGGCGTTACCAGAGCGTCCACTGCTATTGCCTGAGGGTCCCTTGACCTGGCGCAATATCTGTCCAGTTTTTTGTTTAGACGTGACGCCATCATGTCCACCTTTGGTTTTTCCCAACGGTTTACAATCAGGTGGAAGACTTCTGGGTGAAGTCCCCACTCTCCCGGGTGAAGGTCGTGTCTGCTGAGGAAGTCTGCTTCCCAGTTGTCCACTCCCGGAATGAACACTGCTGACAGTGCTATCACATGATTTTCCGCCCAGCGAAGAATCCTTGCAGCTTCTGCCATTGCCCTCCTGCTTCTCGTGCCGCCCTGTCTGTTTACGTGGGCGACTGACGTGATGTTGTCCGATTGGATCAACACCGCCTGACCCTGAAGCAGAGGTTTTGCTTGACTTAGGGCATTGTAAATGGCCCTTAGTTCCAGAATGTTTATATGAAGAGATGTTTCCATGCTTGACCACAAGCCCTGGAAATTCCTTCCCTGTGTGACTGCTCCCCAGCCTCTCAGGCTGGCATCCGTGGTTACCAGGATCCAATCCTGAATGCCAAATCTGCGGCCCTCTAGTAGATGAGCACTCTGCAGCCACCACAGGAGAGACACCCTTGTCCTTGGCGACAGGGTTATCCGCTGATGCATCTGAAGATGCGAACCGGACCATTTGTCCAGTAGATCCCACTGAAATGTTCTTGCATGGAATCTTCCGAATGGAATCGCTTCGTAAGAAGCCACCATTTTTCCCAGGACCCTCGTGCACTGATGCACTGAGACCTGGCCTGGTTTTAGGAGGTTCCTGACTAGCTCGGATAACTCCCTGGCCTTCTCCTCTGGGAGAAACACCTTCTTCTGGACTGTGTCCAGAATCATTCCTAGGAACAGTAGACGTGTCGTTGGAATCAGCTGCGATCTTGGAATATTTAGAATCCACCCGTGCTGACGTAACACTACCTGAGATAGTGCCACTCCGACTTCTAACTGTTCCCTGGTCCTTGCCCTTATCAGGAGATCGTCCAAGTAAGGGATAATTAAGATGCCTTTTCTTCGTAGAAGAATCATCATTTCGGCCATTACCTTGGTAAAGACCCGAGGTGCCGTGGACAATCCAAACGGCAGCGTCTGAAACTGATAATGACAGTTTTGTACTACAAACCTGAGGTACCCTTGGTGAGAAGGGTAGATTGGGACGTGGAGATAAGCATCTTTGATGTCCAGAGACACCATATAGTCCCCTTCTTCCAGGTTCGCTATCACTGCTCTGAGTGACTCCATCTTGAATTTGAACCTTTTTATGTAAGTGTTCAAGGATTTCAGATTTAAAATTGGTCTCACCGAGCCGTCCGGCTTCGGTACCACGAACAGCGTGGAATAATACCCCTTTCCCTGTTGTAAGAGGGTTACCTTGATTATCACCTGCTGGGAATACAGCTTGTGAATGGCTTCCAAAACTGCCTCCCTGTCGGAGGGAGACTTTGGTAAAGCAGACTTCAGGAACCGATGAGGGGGAAACGCCTCGAATTCCAGTTTGTACCCCTGCGATACTACCTGTAGAATCCAGGGATCCACTTGCGAGTGAGCCCACTGCGCGTTGAAATTCTTGAGACGGGCCCCCACCATGTCTGAGTCTGCTTGTAAAGCCCCAGCGTCATGCTGAAGACTTGGCAGAAGCAGGGGAGGGCTTCTGCTCCTGGGAAGCGGCTGCATGGTGCAGTCTTTTTCCTCTTCCTCTGCCCCTGGGCAGAAAGGAGTGGCCTTTTGCTCGCTTGTACTTATGGGAACGAAAGGACTGAGTTTGAAAAGACTGTGTCTTTTTCTGCTGATGTGAAGTGACCTGGGGTAAAAAGGTGGATTTTCCAGCCGTTGCCGTGGCCACCAGGTCCGATAGACCAGCCCCAAATAACTCCTCCCCTTTATACGGCAATACTTCCATGTGCCGTTTGGAATCCGCATCCCCTGACCACTGTCGCGTCCATAGCGCTCTTCTTGCAGAGATGGACATAGCACTTACTCTTGATGCCAGGGTGCAAATATCCCTCTGTGCATCACGCATATATAGCAATGCATCCTTTAAATGTTCTATAGTTAACAAAATATTGTCCCTATCCAGGGTATCAATATTCTCAGTCAGGGAATCCGCCCATGCGACCCCAGCACTGCACATCCAGGCTGAGGCGATTGCTGGTCGCAGTATAACACCAGTATGTGTGTATATACTTTTTAGGATATTTTCCAGCCTCCTATCAGCTGATTCTTTGAGGGTGGCCGTATCAGGGGACGGTAACGCTACTTGTTTAGATAAACGTGTGAGCGCCTTATCTACCCTAGGGGGTGTTTCCCACCGCGCCCTAACCTCTGGCGGGAAAGGATATAGTGCTAATAATTTATTAGAAATTAGCTGTTTTTTATCGGGGGAAACCCACGCTTTATCACACACCTCATTAATTTCATCTGACTCAGGAAAAACTATTGGCAGTTTTTTCACACCCCACATAATACCCTTCTTTGTGGTACTTGTAGTGTCAGAAAGGTTCAATGCCTCTTTCATTGCCGTGATCATGTAACGTGTGGCCCTACTGGACATTACGTTTGTCTCGTCACCGTCGACACTAGACTCAGTATCTGTGTCTGGGTCTGTGTCGACCCACTGAGGTAACGGCCGTTTTAGGGCCCCTGACGGTGTCTGAGACGCCTGAACAGGCACTAATTGATTTGCCGGCTGTCTCATGTCGTCAACAGTTTTTTGCAAATTGCTGACATTATCACTTAATTGTTTAAAAACAATCATCCAGTCAGGTGTCGACTCCCTAGGGGGTGACATCACTAACACAGGCAACTGCTCCGCCTCCACATCATTTTCCTCCTCAT
Source organism: Pseudophryne corroboree (assembly GCF_028390025.1). NCBI lineage: Eukaryota > Metazoa > Chordata > Amphibia > Anura > Myobatrachidae > Pseudophryne > Pseudophryne corroboree. Next base: position 1,229,971,854 of record NC_086444.1, read on the forward strand.
ACATGTCGACACACGCGTACCGACACACAGCACACACACCGGGAATGCTCTGATAGAGGACAGGACCCCACTTAGCCCTTTGGAGAGACAGAGGGAGAGTCTGCCAGCACACACCCAGCGCTATATATATATATATATATAGGGATAACCTTATATAAGTGTTATTCCCTTATAGCTGCTGTTATATATAGTTTTTTGCTGCCAAAATGCCCCCCCTTCTCTTTTTTACCCTGATTCTGAAGCAGGACTGCAGGGGAGAGTCAGGGAGCCGTCCTTCCAGCGGAGCTGTGAGGGAAAATGGCGCTTGTGTGCTGAGGAGATAGGCTCCGCCCCTTCACGACGTCCTTATCTCCCGCTTTTTTGTGTAAAATGACAGGGGTTAAAATACATCAATATAGCCCAGGAGCTATATGTGATGTATTCTTTTTAGCCACCTAAGGTATATACTGTTATATTGCGTCTCAGGGCGCTCCCCCACCAGCGCCCTGCACCCTCAGTGACCGGAGTGTGAAGTGTGCTGAGAGCAATGGCGCACAGCTGCGGTGCTGTGCTCTACCTTAGTCTGAAGACAGGATGTCTTCTGCCGCCGATTTCACCGGACCTCTTCGTCTCTTCTGGCTCTGTAAGGGGGACGGCGGCGCGGCTCCGGTGACCCATCCAGGATGTACCTGTGATCGTCCCACTGGAGCTAATGTCCAGTAGCCTAAGAAGCCCAATCCACTCTGCACGCAGGTGAGTTCGCTTCTTCTCCCCTTAGTCCCACGATGCAGTGAGCCTGTTGCCAGCAGGACTCACTGAAAATAAAAAAACCTAAACTAAACTTTTATTCTAAGCAGCTCAGGAGAGCCACCTAGATTGCACCCTTCTCGGCCGGGCACAAAAATCTAACTGAGGCTTGGAGGAGGGTCATAGGGGGAGGAGCCAGTGCACACCACCTGATCCTTAAGCTTTTATTATTGTGCCCTGTCTCCTGCGGAGCAGCTATTCCCCATGGTCCTTACGGAGTCCCAGCATCCACTAGGACGTCAGAGAAACTAGAATAACTATACCTTAAAGAATATACTTATACTGTAAACCTTTGTGCAGTGATAATGTGTAGATGTAATGCAGTGTAACCTTGTTAGCTTAAAAGATGTATGAGCGGCTGTGACGCTCTGAGAATCCTTTAGCAATATAATAATCAATCAAATACCGGTCTAAGGTTCTAACGCCTTTAAGGAGAGAATGAACGTTCACTTTGCAAAAGAATACACAATACAAGTTATACACTACCAAAATAACATAGAATACCTAACCAAGTTACTACACATAAAATACAATAAAGACACAATTACTTTTAAGGGGAAGGAGAGGGAGAGAGAGAGAGAGAGAGAGAGAGAGAATGGCTTATAATAACAATAAAGACAATATGGCTGCAGAGAAACTTACACATGTGAGAAACAATCGCTGCACAGTTAGTCAATGCTGAGAATCTTTGTGGAGAAAATACTTGTTCTTACCCAGGCTGGCTGTCCCTATATACACAACACCCAGCAACAACACAATGGTCCCTACAATACCGCATGGGACTGAAGCTAGACTCCATTTTGGAAAAAACTCCCATGATTCCAAAGACTGCAACACATGGTTCAAAGGGGGAGGGGAAAACACCCAGCAGCAGCCATCTTCTACAAACCAACTACTTATATTCCACATTCCAATCCAACTAATTATATTCCACATTCCAATCCAACTTCCTAGAACCATCTTATTCAATTTCACAGTTTTAAACCAACTTTGTTTATTGCCTACAGTCCATGTTATATGAATCACCAGATCACAATGTAACCACACATCCCAGCATGCCATTGCTACAAAACCCATATTCACAAGTAACTGCATGGCGGTATTCATGATTAACAAGATATATTATAACAAACCAGCACAATCTATTTTAAATCACCATAGGCAAACAAATACCACAAATGCTATGCTACAGGTTGTCTAATGTCCCAGCTACCATCACAGATTCCCAAACAAGTTACAATATCCTAATTAAACCAGCACCATTGACCTTAAAGCCATCTGTCTATATTTCCTTATCTAGCCATGTGAATTCAATACTTAGCCTTTCACTTGGTAGTCAGTCCTGGGGATAAGCCAGCCATGCTTCTGGGTGCCAGGTAGCTGTGGGAGTAGCTACAGTACATCTGTCCTCTGAGGCCACAAGCAACTGAACACTGACCTCTTCTCTAGCCAGGAACTACTTTCCTGTTTGACTAGTTCCTGGGGGAGGGGTCTCTCTTGCTTTGTATATGCTGATCAGGTTGTCTATGACTGTATCATTTATTGTTCTAACAAAGTGATTTTAGCTTTTATACATATAATCATATCTATCCGCTGCAATGTCCTACAACTTAATAACAAGTATCAAATTAATCTACACACCAATCTGCTTGTTTCAATATTAAACATGACGGGTGTATCTGGTTCTGTTCAAATAATACACATTCATGACATTAATTCATTAGCTAGTTTTAAATCTCCATGATGTCTGGTGCTTGATATTATTATAATTAAGTACTGTATGAAATGTGTCGAATCCATCTCTCTGCCATGTCCGTGTAAATGCGTGTGTTACCATATATTGCTGTGCTCGCTGCGCATATTTGCAAGTATAGCGACTTAAATGTGTGCAGTTTGTATGTTCTCTCTATGTAATATTTTTGACTTTGACAGTCCACCCTTTGGCAGTCACCAATAACTGCCACTTCCTAAAACATTTCAAAAAGAGAAAAATATATGCCATGTAAATACATTTCTATGATTGGGTAAGGGAGGAGAGAAGAAGGTAGGAAAAGGGTATGACCTAGTGAAATAGTAAAAGTATGTATGTATGAATCCATGTTTGGGGGGTCATGTATCATCGTGCCGTACGTGTTTTAAATCAAGCTTCGAGGTATTGCGAAGTATACATTTGAATTCCTTCTTATCCCGTATTAGGGGTCTGTGGATGGGCTGTCAAACTTTACCGAGCTCTTTTCGGCTTTTGGTTGCAACAAAATGGGGGAGCACATTTTAGTTGATGATACATGAATGGGGGGATATGTGAGTGCTGATATCTGTGCCTGTATTCCCTATCGACTATGTGTGTTATTACCTGAAGGTTGTAGAGATGAAGATAAGAAACAATTATGGTAAATGCAGTGGTATTCTATGTGAGTTTAATGTACATTTGCCGATTGAAGTCTTGTCTGGTGTCTTGTCTTGATGTACATGTTGACTGTAGTCTCTTTGGGTTTTTGCCAAAATGCAAGCAAAAGTTCTGTCAATGTCCATAGACTTACAAAAAGTGTTGGGCTAGCGTAAAATTAACGTGACTAGGGATAAGGGGGTCTATGGCATAGTCCATCTGTTGTCTGTGTACAAGGTTGTCAAACTTCTTCTTTAGTCCGTCTGTTGTCTGTATACAAGGCTGTCAAATTCTTCTTCCAAGCGGATGTCTTTTCACCTTGGAGAGAAACAAAGGAGAAACAGGTGAAAGAAACGGACCGTAGAATCACATTTTCATCACAACAGTGTCTCTATCGTTGGGTCATAAATCAAATCAATTTTGTTATGCGATACAGTCATTACCTCAGGCAGTACTTTTCCAATATAACATAATCCTTCTGAGTTTGGGGCAAGCCGCTCATACGCCTTTCTCCCGCATATGAAATATGCATCATCGGGGAGAACATATGGGACTGAATATGTCATTACCATGTTACACATTTTCCATGTGAACTCTCCTAACCTTAATTCTCCCATCTGTTTAGTACACCTATCAGTTTGTATGATATGTGCACAGTATCCTGGTGATACCTCTCCAACTCTCATGATCCTACTTCCTAGGGTATACCTATATCGGAAAGATTTTCCACTACCGGCTATGTGGCGTATAAGCTCTGTATCTGTAGGCATTCTATCTGCTCTATATGAAAAGGTCATGGTTTGGTTACTCCATGACACTTCCCAATTTCCCGTCTTTCGGGGATTGGAAATGTTAAAACATATTAGGGATCTATCCACATGGTATTGGTGAAGCTTCAAACTAGGAGGACTAGAGATATTAAACCTCTTGTCCACCGGTTTCCCACCACTTAACTCAAGTACCTCCCCTATCGTTAAAGGAAATGGTACTAGTCCTGGCTTGCTGTGGCCTTGAGGTACTTGAGAGCATACCCAACAATCTGTCTGATTTAACACATTACCCACTAAGGAGTGATAGTCACTCAATGGATGCCGGTCCATGTGGATATTAAAACTGGACTGACATTTCTTGTTGCACCCATCCTCAACTACATTGTCACAGAGTCTACAGATACAGTTCTCTTCAGCTAACAATCCTTCACAATGTTTACAAATAACATGGCTGCTAGATCGTTTCCGGTACTCGCCTTTGCTTGGTGATTGTGTTGCTATTGGAAATTTACACCTCCGTCTCAGTCATCAGAAACCCATTCTGGATCCTTTCTCGACCTCATTGGTACTCTCACCGAAACAGACTGCTCTGGTCAACATCAGGGTCAACAGGAAAATCCATATCACAGTCTCTTGGGGCAAGTCCATCTTACAGGAGGAGAAAAGGAGAAATTTGTAATGGGGGTACAGAAAAACAGTTTGAGGGGGAGAGAAACTTGTTACGATAATTAGTTCTCTAGTCTTGTTGTTCTTCTTGTTCTGCTGTCATCTCAAAGGTGCTGTCTCTCAGTCTTCTAAACATTCTGGTGATACAATATTTCTTCTAGCTCAGTGCTCTTTCTGTAAGGAGAATAAATCCTGCATTACCATTTGTCCAACTAATGTGTGACATACCATCTTTAAAACATGAGAACATGAGAAAGAAGAGAGAGAGAGAAAAACAACGAGAGAGAGAGAGAGAACCGTTCATATATATATATATATATATATATATATATATATATATGCATCACATAAATCAACAATAAACAACAACAGAAAAAAAACATTTTATTTTTTTTTCAAACATTTTTCAGGAGAGGAAAAAAAAAACATTGTCAGAACTTCCGTTCACCATTAGGCTGTCACATCTACATGTCCAATGGTATCCCTGCATAGTCTCTCCCACCAGTATTTCCATACCTACACTCTGTATCTGGCCAGGATACATTGATGCTGGTAGGTCATACTGGGGTTAGGTAGACTTCTGCAAGGACCAAATAGCTATGTGATATTTGGGTCCTGCCGATGAGCGTCAGAGATGGGGAAAAGAACATTTACAGATAAATTACAACGTCTACCCGGCCGTCCTTGTGCCTGCAAGGAACTGACCTCCCATTTCATTAACTGTAACCTCAGGCTTACTATCAGTCCTAGTGATCACCTTGATTTGATTACCTTTCCTGATTGCATGTTACAGGTGCGGCTCAAACTCCTTCTTATGTGATCTCTGATTACAATTTGGTGTGTCATAACTTTGCTCATATCTTTGTCTAGGGGGTTTATATGAATTTGGTCTACTTCTTGATCTACAATCTCTTGCAAAATGACCTTCCTTCTGGCAATTATAACACCTTTTCACCTTTGACTTACCCACAGGGATCTGGGGCTTCTTTATTTTCCTGTGCTTGATGATGTTTTGCTCATGCCCAACAGCGTAGTTCCTTAATGCAGTTACTGGGTTATTTCTCCAGTTAGGTAGAGAGGCTTGTATACTCGATCTTAATACTTCCTTTAAACCATTTATTAACACCTAAACTGCTACATTCCTGTAGTGTACATTTGTTTTAATATATTGTGTTCACCCTGACAGGGTTAAATTCAATTACATCACCTTGTGTTGGTCTTACAATATGGGGTACATTTGTTTGTGCGTGATGTATAACACCGTACGTACCTGTGGACACGACCTCACCTGACCCTCCGTTAGGGGGTTTGATTACTGCCTTTACCGATTTGGCCGTGTCCCTCTGGCTGTCTCGTATGATGACTGCTGGGTAGAGTGTTGACATCATGTTGGTTTCACTTTCTTGCTGGTAATCCTGAGGAGAGTTTAACATGGGGTGCGACTTGCACAGGTTAATAGTTGTACATTTAATAGTATTACAATTATCAGTGTTACATTTATTACAATTATTCTTATCATCTATAATACAGTTACTAAGTGCCTTTTTATCGTACATCATTGCGCCATTCTCCGCAACCATAATCCTCTCCACTGCCATGTCTCTCTTCCCAAGATGAGGGTCAGATATGTAAGTTACATTTCTTTGCATTTCACTTTCCTGTTGCCACAATTTTAAATCATCATAATGTCTGATCCGTCTCTTTGCTGATTTAATGAGACTTATCCTTCTCCTTAGATTTTGTAACACATCTGGGCTAAAGCTGCCTACCCGGGGGAACTTCTCCCCGTCATGTACAGTCATTCTTTCCCATTCATTGCATAAAACCTCTGTATGTGAACCGTATTTCTCACACATTACATACCTTGTGTTATGCACACCAGTGCCTGCAGGAAAGTACTGGTGTCAGAACTGTTATGCACTCCAGTGTCTGCAGGAATGTACTGGTGTTTGAACTGTTATGCAAAACAAATGGACTCACAGACAAACTGGGGAATATGACATAACATACACAGAAGGTGATAGGGTAACAAAATACACACAAAGTGAACAGAGAAGCCCAGAGGCTAAGGAACTGGGTATCTCCCTTGTATTAGAACTGCTCAGATGGAAAAAGCTAGATGTTGTGTTTTAATACGTAGAGAACCCGAAATGCTGTTGCTAAGGGCAACAGCAAAATCCTAAAGGGTTACCAACGGGTGTGGCAGTAAACTCCTTGGTCAGAGATGGAATGATAGACACAAGGAGAGTCCCCACAATCCTAATTCTCACTTGCAGTGCACAGGTTTTAGCTTACTGCCACTAAACTGACCCCTGACACCTAGCACAGTGAGACAGGATTAGACAGGCAAGTCTTAGAATACAGCCGCAAACTTGCTAAGTTCACAGAGTAGTAACAGAACCCCAGCAAGCTAAACGACTGACTCCAGTCTTACTGCTAGGTCTGGATTGGCAGAGTGTAATACCAAATCCCCAGGCCTATTTGCAGTAAGCAACAAACAAATACAAAGCTACACAGTACTGGCTAACTTTCATGAACTGACTAACCAACAAAGATTCAGCAGCATCTGCTTACCCTGAAAAGAGGCCTTATAAAGCAGGTGCTGTCCACGCCCCACTCAGACCTCACAGACTGTGAGCACAAAAACCAGCACCGGATCCCCTGCCGTGCAGAGCCTATAACCACTGCACAGCAAAAGACCCGAACCGGAGTATCAGCTGCGCTCAGGTTACTCCACTAGCACTTGTCTCCCGGTTGCCATGACGACGTGGCAGCACAGGGCAGGAGACCCTAACAGTACCCCCCCTCTGACGAGGGGTCAAAGAACCCCTACCACCGGGTTTATCGGGGAACTGTGAGAAGAAAGAGCGTATCAGTCTGGGGGCATGAAGATCACAACTGCGCACCCACGACCGCTCCTCCGGGCCATACCCCTTCCAGTGCACCAAAAATGACAGCCGACCCCGAACCACCTTGGAGTCAAGAATCCTTTCAACAACAAACTCCCTCTGGCCACGTATCAGAAGAGGGGAAGGTCTTCCACTGGAAGAAGGATTACTAATCGCCCGTTTTAAAAAGGAACAATGAAATGTTTTATTGATACCCAAAGAACGGGGCAGATCTAACTGAAATGCCACCGGATTGATAACCCTGGTGATCTTAAAAGGGCCGATGAACCGGGGCCCTAACTTATGAGATGGCTGTCTCAACTTCAAATTCTTGGTAGACAACCAGACGAAGTCTCCTAATTTGAAGCTGCAGGGTCTTTTCCGCTTATCAAAAACCCTTTTGGTCACTAATGACACAGACACAAGGGCTTTCTTCACTTTCCGCCAAATACCTCTAAGGACCGAAACCACAGAGGAACCACCAGGCGTGGAGTCCAGGGGGTCAAAAGAATTGGCCTTAGGATGATGCCCATACACACAAAGGAAGGGAGAGATCCCTGTAGCAGAGTGAGCCGCGTTGTTATAGGCAAACTCCGCCATGGACAGATGAGCAACCCAGTCAGTCTGACACTTGGAGACATAACACCTGAGGAACTGCTCCAAGGACTGGTTCACCCTTTCAGTCTGCCCATTAGACTGCGGATGGTAGCCTGACGACAAGCTGACAGAAATCTGGAGATCGGAACAAAATGCCCTCCAGAATTTGGCCACAAACTGGGATCCGCGGTCAGAGACCACATCAAGTGGCAACCCGTGGAGACGCACAACATGCAGCATAAATAATTCAGACAGGCGTCTGGCTGATGGCAGCCCAACCAGTGGAACGAAGTGCGCCATCTTCGAAAACCTGTCAACGACAACCCAGATGGCTGTCATCCCCGAGGATTTGGGCAAGTCCACCACAAAATCCATTGAAATGTGGGTCCATGGCTTAGATGGGATAGAGAGTGGATGTAATGGGCCAACAGGAACCCCTCTAGGAGTCTTATTTCGGGCACAGATGTCACATGCCCGAACCCACTGATCCACATCCTTAGCCACCGAGGGCCACCACACCGCCCTAGATAGCAACTCCCGAGTTCTGGCAATACCCGGGTGACCTGCCGACTTCTTGGCATGGAATTCCAGGAACACTCGCTGTCTTAACCTAGGAGGCACAAACAAAAGACCTACCGGAAGATCTGGAGGAGCCTGCTCCTGTGCTCTAAGGACTAATGATAAGAGGTCCTGGGTAATGCCCACTTTAATACATGATGGGGAAACAATGGGCAACGGCTCCTCGGTGGTCTCCTGGATTGGAGCAAAACTCTGCGAGAGCGCATCAGCCTTGATGTTTTTTGACCCAGGGCGATATGTTATCAAAAAATTAAAGCGAGCAAAAAACAAAGCCCATCGTGCCTGCCTGGCATTAAGATGCTTCGCTGACTCTAAATATGCCAGATTCTTATGGTCAGTGAGAATTGAGACCACAAACTTAGCCCCCTCAAGCCAGTGTCTCCACTCCTCGAGTGCATCCTTAATAGCCAACAATTCCCGGTTACCCACGTCATAATTCATCTCGGCAGGCGAAAATTTACGGGAAAAGTAAGCACAGGGATGAAGGCGATTATCAGACACTCCCATCTGAGAAAGCACTGCCCCAATACCCATCTCAGAGGCATCCACCTCCACCACAAAAGGACGCTCTGGATCTGGGTGTCGCAGCACCTTGGCCGAAACAAATGCCCTTTTGAGACGGGCAAAAGCCGCTTTAGCCTCACAAGACCAGTGAGCAACATCCGCCCCTTTCTTAGTGAGTGCCACCAAGGGCGCCACTATAGACGAAAATCCAGCGATAAATCGTCTATAAAAATTCGCAAAGCCCAGGAAACGCTGAAGCGCCTTCAAACTAGTGGGCTGCACCCAATCCAGGACTGCCTGTACCTTGGAACCCTCCATTTGGAAACCTTCTGGGGAGATAATATATCCTAGAAATGCGATTTGCTGAACTTCAAATTCGCACTTCTCCAGCTTCGCCCCAAGCCGGTGGTCTCTGAGTTTCTGGAGGACTAAGCGTACATGCTTCCGATGTTCCTCCAGGGAATGGGAGAAGATTAGGATGTCATCTAAGTATACAACTAAAAATCTATCCAAATATTCCCTGAGCACATCATTCATGAAATCCTGGAAGACTGCCGGGGCATTACAGAGCCCAAAAGGCATCACCAAATATTCATAATGCCCTGAGTGGGTATTAAAGGCAGTCTTCCATTCATCCCCCTCTCTTATTCGGATTAGATTGTACGCACCGCGTAGGTCAATCTTAGAAAAAATGGTGGCAGTATGAAGCTGGTCAAACAAGACCGAAATGAGAGGCAGTGGGTATGAGTTTTTAATCGTGATACGGTTCAATTCCCTGAAGTCGATGCAGGGTCGCAACGAACCGTCCTTTTTACCCACGAAGAAGAACCCCGACCCAACTGGAGACTGTGAAGGTCTGATAAATCCCTTAGCCAAGTTCTCCTGAATGTACTCTGCCATAGCCTGAGTCTCAGAACGTGACAGGGAGTACAACCTGCTCTTGGGAAGCTTAGCATTTGGCAACAAATCAATGGCACAGTCATAGGGGCGATGGGGAGGTAGTACCTCTGCAACTTTTTTGGAGAACACGTCCGCAAAATCTGCATAACACCCTGGCAATCCTGGCAAACTTAGCTGCGAGAGCCTGACTGGAAGGCTCAAGCAACTCCTGAAACAATCAGTACCCCAACTAAGAATCTCCCCAGAGACCCAGTCAAATTGAGGATTGTGGGCCCTTAACCAGGGTAACCCCAACACCAATGGGGCAAAAGTACAGACAGTCACATAAAAGGACAATTTTTCAGAGTGTGTGGCTCCAATAAACAAAGAAATCTGGCTAGTGCAAGAGGTAATTTTACCTTGGGATAATGGTTCCCCGTTTAACCCACAAATCTCAATTTCCGATGCCAAGGGTACTAAGGGAACAGAGTGTTTCAGGGCGAATTGGCGGTCCATAAAAACCCCGTCGGCCCCACTGTCCACAAAGGCCTCAGTCTTGACAGTTTGACCGAGGATCTTCAAGGTCACCGGAATGATAAAAGTCTTCTTGGGAAATTCTGACTTCTGGCCTGACAGGATATTTCCCATCACCCTCAGGCCCTGAAGTTTTCCGGCTTTTCTGGGCATGATACTACCACATGACCTTTATTCCCACAGTACAAACACAACCCCTGCTGTCTCCTCCGCGTCTTCTTACGCGAGGAGAGGCGGGTAGCCCCAATCTGCATAGGCTCCTCAGAAAATTCCTCAGAGTCTGAGGTTCCCTTGGGAAGGAAGGAAATCTCAGTCTCCCTTTCAAGCCTACGCTCTCTCAGCCGTCTATCCACCCGGATGGATAACTGCATGAGCTGATCCAAGCTATCAGGCAAGGGATATTGTACCAGTTGGTCCTTTATCTGGTTAGAAAGACCTCTTCGGTACTGGTGTCTCAGGGCTGGGTCATTCCACTGGGTATCATGGGCCAACCTCCGAAACTCCGTACAGTAAACCTCAACTGGCCTTCGCCCTTGCTTAAGGATCGAAATCTGAGCCTCGGCTGAGGCCGTCTTGTCAGGGTCATCATACAACATGCCCAGTGCCGTAAAAAAAGCATCAACACTTTTAAGCGACGGACAGTCAGGCTGCAACCCATATGCCCAGACCTGTGGGTCTCCTTGTAGCAAGGAAATCACTATGCCCACCCGCTGAATCTCCGACCCAGAAGACTGAGGCCTAAGCCGGAAGTATAGCTTGCAGCTCTCCTTGAAACAAAAGAACTGCGAGCGATCTCCAGAAAAACGATCCGGGAGATTTACTTTCGGCTCCTTAACCCCTGCAGGTGCTGCTGCTGCGGGAGCTCTGCCAGCAGCCTGGGAGGTGTGCATTTTAATGGACAAATCATTAAATTGTCGAGTCAGGACCTGCACCTGATCGACCACCTGTTGCAACGTATTTTGAGGGGTATGCTCCATATTCCCACAAAATTTCAACAGGAGTATTAGGCTGCTGAATATGTTATGCACACCAGTGCCTGCAGGAAAGTACTGGTGTCAGAACTGTTATGCACTCCAGTGTCTGCAGGAATGTACTGGTGTTTGAACTGTTATGCAAAACAAATGGACTCACAGACAAACTGGGGAATATGACATAACATACACAGAAGGTGATAGGGTAACAAAATACACACAAAGTGAACAGAGAAGCCCAGAGGCTAAGGAACTGGGTATCTCCCTTGTATTAGAACTGCTCAGATGGAAAAAGCTAGATGTTGTGTTTTAATACGTAGAGAACCCGAAATGCTGTTGCTAAGGGCAACAGCAAAACCCTAAAGGGTTACCAACGGGTGTGGCAGTAAACTCCTTGGTCAGAGATGGAATGATAGACACAAGGAGAGTCCCCACAATCCTAATTCTCACTTGCAGTGCACAGGTTTTAGCTTACTGCCACTAAACTGACCCCTGACACCTAGCACAGTGAGACAGGATTAGACAGGCAAGTCTTAGAATACAGCCGCAAACTTGCTAAGTTCACAGAGTAGTAACAGAACCCCAGCAAGCTAAACGACTGACTCCAGTCTTACTGCTAGGTCTGGATTGGCAGAGTGTAATACCAAATCCCCAGGCCTATTTGCAGTAAGCAACAAACAAATACAAAGCTACACAGTACTGGCTAACTTTCATGAACTGACTAACCAACAAAGATTCAGCAGCATCTGCTTACCCTGAAAAGAGGCCTTATAAAGCAGGTGCTGTCCACGCCCCACTCAGACCTCACAGACTGTGAGCACAAAAACCAGCACCGGATCCCCTGCCGTGCACAGAGCCTATAACCACTGCACAGCAAAAGACCCGAACCGGAGTATCAGCTGCGCTCAGGTTACTCCACTAGCACTTGTCTCCCGGTTGCCATGACGACGTGGCAGCACAGGGCAGGAAACCCTAACACCTTGCCGACCCGATTGGCCGGTTTACTGAATCAACCCGAACCGAGGTTGATCGTCCCCTACCCGAACAACTGGCCCCCATACCTGCAGGTGTTGCTTTCACTACCTCTGACCTTCAAATCAGGGTCTTCAGCGAACCCTTACAAAACCAAGATGTCCGGTGTAGGCCGACGGTGGCAGTTTACCGAGTACTCCACTCACTCGCCCACGCCGACCAATACGCCCACACACTGCCTCAGCGCTGGCGTACTCGACCTAGGGCCCCTGCGACCTGAACCTATGTTTACTGGAACATGTGAGTGTGATCCGCAGAGCACTTAACCCTTTCCAGTAACTATTGGTTGTTGGATAGTTCCTGAGTGACCAGCGAACCTCCCTTAAAATAAAAAATTACACAAATCACGTTAGAATGTACAAATAGCGTTGATGACCCCTCTGGCGTACGCAAATGGTACTGGGTCAAATTACTAACTAATGCACACAATTACGTGCGGTACAATCGTTCAGCACATAAGCAACTAATCTTATATGCGGAGCGACCAACGGAATCAAAAATTGCGGCTGCGAATTCCTTCAGCCTGAGCTTCAATGGCCTATATGGGTTCCGCACCAACCCTTTCTGGTGTTGTGCTACTTCTCTCTATAGCGGACTTCCTCGTCTGCTGTACCTAGACCTCCTGGTCTGTGGTCTGTGCTACAATAGACCTCCTGGTCTGCTATACTCTAATGCTCATTTTAATGTTTAACAAGGGATGCCTCCCAAGCCACCATGCATGTCACTTACATGTATGTACCTCACGAGAACTCGATGATTTCCTGTGGTTCAACCCAAAAAAATTGTAGAAACTTATATAATTGCACTCACTCACCACATGTACACTTTAATTGTTATTTCTATTTCTGCGCAGAAATTCCTTTCATTCAGTAACAGTCTAGACCAGATGAGCCGCAAATTGGAGAAGGATCTATTAGCTTAAAACTTTGGACACTAAAATTGACTTGCGCTATTTATCACGTTGCCTCCCTTTCGCCTGTTAAAATAATACTATCGTGTGATTTGTATTATGTGGGCGTACCCAGACGCTCCGTTGCGTAATATACGCTCTGTGCGTCGGCCATTGTGTTGCGTACGCGAGTCTCAGCCTTTTGTAAGAGACACGTGTACACAGACCAAGTACGTTCACAGTAACACACTACACGTTTATCAATGTGAATGATCTTTAACTGTAATCATTCACTATACACCACCCAAATCTCCCTTGTATTCTTAGGCGAGACTGTGTGCGTGCTTTTTACAATTATACCCTTAAATATTACTTTTTATCTTTTTAACTACCAATAGCAACAAATCTTTCTTAGCACGTTATCAATGCAAATGGCAAGCAGGAAGGTGAGATGTGAAAATTACACAAATGAACATGCAATTCTAAATTTAATCTAATAACATACATTGATGTAAGCACACGCATATAGATATTACATATAAGTACCAATCACTATTACTTATGATTGACTACGATATAGATTAAATAAAAGCATTAAAAAAAACTCATTAAATGATGATTTCTTTTTGACAATGGATGGCTGATTATTTCCTTAGTCAACTGAAAATCAGCCGCTTAGGAAAAATAAATAAAAATGTGACCTTCCCAAAATGGCCGCTGCTCCTCCCCCTTTCACCTCCATGAAGGCCACACAAAATGGTGGACAGACCATGCTGCTTCTTGTCACAAAGAAAGTCATCATTCAAACTCCTAAAGTTATCACGCTATGCAGAGCGATTAAAAATAATTTTTTTATTAAACCTATTTAAACAGACAAACCATCCAATCTGCGTGTGTAGTTGGCACCAAATAGAAATAAAAAACAGATTTACAAAGACAATAACGTACTGTTCTTACCTTCCAGTTCCCGAATTCCCTCAGCACTCCTTACCAAGTGAAGCAGACAATTAACTGGTCAGTGAAGGGTTAAACATGCTATATGAACTGTTATGTGCTTGAATAGACACGTACACACTCTCTACAGGATACCCTTATCTGTTCATACAATACAAGGCTTGTTCGTGTCTTATCTTCAAGGACAGTTCCATACCAAATCAAACCTGTTATTTCTACTTCTGTGTGTTACTAAATATCCTGTGTTACAAACTTTCATAGATGTTTGAGACGCTTGCAGAAAACCCATATATGGAAATCCGCCTGATGCACTATCTCTGTATTTCTGCCCAGTAACTATCACTGAGCCAATAAGGATGTAACATATGTCACTCACATCCTATGTGCAAACTATATAATCTGTTATTGTGTACTTAATAAAGCAGAGTAATTCTTAACCATTGACTCGTGTATTCCATATCACGTTAAGTCTTGCTCTCACTGGTACCAAAGAGGTCATCACATCGAGGGGGCACAAAAAGGGTTCATTCCTTACAGCTGGGGGCTCGAAGCCGGAATCTAGGCGATCGCCCCCTGCCCGGTAAGATAGAGAATTTTATTGTCTGTCTTTTCCGTTCAGGGATTGCGATTACTACTAGATCTGAACTCATTTCGTGTTCTGGGAACACGTGACAAGAAATACAATCCAAGTCCAGGACTTGGCAGAAAAGAAACTTGTTTTCTTAAAGGCGCCGGGCGCCACATAAAGGTATCGAGGATACCAATAGAAGGACCAGGGGTCCACGTATTTAAGGCGTCATAAACAGGTATCCGGGATACCATAGATGGACCAGGGGTCCAAATAACAACGCCTCCTCGATTTGATCATCTAAATATTTGTATGTCTGTCTTATAAGTACTCATATTGTAATTTTTCTATTAAGGACACTCAGTGAACGGGTGGTAAGTGCACGGACGCTGAGTGCCAGAGGACATTGTTGTTTACAGTGATTTTAAGTACATTTGAAAGTTGATTTGTAACAAATAACATTGTCCACGA
Source organism: Pseudophryne corroboree (assembly GCF_028390025.1). Classification (NCBI taxonomy): domain Eukaryota; kingdom Metazoa; phylum Chordata; class Amphibia; order Anura; family Myobatrachidae; genus Pseudophryne; species Pseudophryne corroboree. The sequence goes on from NC_086444.1 coordinate 1,229,987,328, forward strand.
TTGCAGAGATATTAATTGTACGGGTGGTAAGTGTACGTACATTTGGTATCACAAGTTGTACTGTTGTTGTTTTCTGTTCCCGGTAGTTTGTGTAGAGAATATGCACTCCCACATGTTACCAATGATCTATGATCATATCAGCTGAATGCATACATAGACTATTGTTCCCCTTCCCTGTTATTTGTGAATTCTTTTAGAAATATATTGCGTGGGTGGTAAGTGTACACGCACTATATGACACTGTGTTTGGAACAATCTATGTTTTTTTTATGATAAAGATTGTTATTAATTCAGTTTAGACACGTTAGTTACTTATTGGTAATATGGGATCAGATCAGAGTAAAGAGACTGAATACCCCCCTCCCCTCCCGGGAGAGACCTGCAAGGAATATGTTGCTCGTGTCTCCCCTACAAATTACTACCTTGTTAACCCCTGGCTAGACAATTTAGTGGGATGAACTGAGTGAACATCTGGACGCAGTGTTTAAAACCCGCTCGTCCCTAGTAGTAGCTTGCAAACAGAAACCTAGTGAGAATGTGACTGAATTCTGGAAGAGATTTAAAAAAATGCTGGTCAGAGGAAGCAGGTCTCACCCTAGTAAATACTGACAGCTTACTTATTTCCACATTTATAAACAACCTACTGCCTTCTGTGACCTTGACAGTAAAACAAAGTGTTTCTAGTTGGACCTCAGACAACATTGAGGAATTCAGTAAACATTTATATGAGAAGGAAGCAGCAGGCTGTTTTGACATTAAAAAGACTACTCAAAACGTACTGACCCACAGTTTTCAGAACCTCCGGAGGCAACACAGGAACCCTCGCCCCCAGCGGGACACCCCACATAATAGGGGTCCCCCTGCACCTCCAAACAGACGACATACATCCTGCTTTAACTGTGGCAAGGATGGACACTGGGCTAGGGACTGCCCCTACCCCCTTAACAAACCTAGGCAGCCATCAACTGAATCTGCCCCCCTTAGCAACGTTCCCAGGGACCCCCCAAGGTTCCAGATTGACTGGTAGGGACAGCCCCGCTGACGGGGCCCGGAGGAGGGTGTCCCGACTTTCATGCAGCTCACAGAACACTGGAAGGAACCCCCAATGATCAATCTAGGTGTCAATGGAACAAGTGTCCCATTCCTGATTGACAGCGGGGCCACCACCAGTGTTCTGTGCAGGGACCAGTACCATGGGCCCCTGAGAAAGTCCGCTCCTTCAATGAGAATCAATGGGATACCCACAAAAGCTTACTCCACTGTACCTATCCCTATTGACACACCATGGGGACATTACATAGGGACTCACTCATTCACTGTCATACCTGACTGTCCAGTTAACTTGCTGGGAGGAGACCTCCTTACTGAACTACAGATAACCATCACCCCTACTGGTGGGGGTATGGACATAACCTCACCACACTTCCCCGTGCTCACTGAGACCACTGAACTAGATACAATAGATCCCCTTGTGTGGGCAGAAGGTCCCTTCGACACAGGCCTGATATCTTGTACCCCCTACAAGGCCACACTGAAACCTGATGTACACCCCGTTTACCAGAAACAATATCCATTGTCTAAAGAAAAAATGGATGGTCTAAAGCCCATGGTAGAGCAATTCTTAAAGCAAGGCACTCTCAAACATGTAGTATCCCCATACTGCACACCAGTTAACCCTGTAGCTAAATCAGATGGGACTATAAGGTTTGTACAAGATCTTAGGGCAATTAATCAGCTAATTGTTCCTATTGCACCTATTGTACCTGATGTAAACTCACTCATCTCAGCCATCCCTGTACACGCTGCATTTTTCTCAGTAATTGATTTAAAAAATGCATTTTTCAGCATACCAGTGGACCCTCAGACACAATTACTTTTTGCTTTTTCTTTTGAGGGCAAGCAGTTCCCTGGCACCCCCCCTATGGTTCTGTCCTGCTACAGTATGCAGATGATCTGCTTCTCTGTAGTCAAACGGAGGAGGCCTGCCGAGAGGATGGTATATTAGAGATGAGCGCCTGAAATTTTTCGGGTTTTGTGTTTTGGTTTTGGGTTCGGTTCCGCGGCCGTGTTTTGGGTTCGACCGCGTTTTGGCAAAACCTCACCGAATTTTTTTTGTCGGATTCGGGTGTGTTTTGGATTCGGGTGTTTTTTTCAAAAAACCCTAAAAAACAGCTTAAATCATAGAATTTGGGGGTCATTTTGATCCCATATTATTATTAACCTCAAAAACCATAATTTCCACTCATTTTCAGTCTATTCTGAATACCTCACACCTCACAATATTATTTTTAGTCCTAAAATTTGCACCGAGGTCGCTGGATGACTAAGCTAAGCGACCCTAGTGGCCGACACAAACACCTGGCCCATCTAGGAGTGGCACTGCAGTGTCACGCAGGATGTCCCTTCCAAAAAACCCTCCCCAAACAGCACATGACGCAAAGAAAAAAAGAGGCGCAATGAGGTAGCTGTGTGAGTAAGATTAGCGACCCTAGTTGCCGACACAAACACCGGGCCCATTTAGGAGTGGCACTGCAGTGTCACGCAGGATGTCCCTTCCAAAAAAACCTCCCCAAACAGCACATGACGCAAAGAAGAAGAAAAAGAGGCGCAATGAGGTAGCTGACTGTGTGAGTAAGATAAGCGACCCTAGTGGCCGACACAAACACCGGGCCCATTTAGGAGTGGCACTGCAGTGTTACGCAGGATGGCCCTTCCAAAAAACCCTCCCCAAACTGCACATGACGCAAAGAAAAAAAGAGGCGCAATGAGGTAGCTGACTGTGTGAGTAAGATAAGCGACCCTAGTGGCCGACACAAACACCGGGCCCATCTAGGAGTGGCACTGCAGTGTCACGCAGGATGGCCCTTCCAAAAAACCCTCCCCAAACAGCACATGACGCAAAGAAAAAAAGAGGCGCAATGAGGTAGCTGTGTGAGTAAGATTAGCGACCCTAGTGGCCGACACAAACACCGGGCCCATCTAGGAGTGGCACTGCAGTGTCACGCAGGATGGCCCTTCCAAAAAACCCTCCCCAAACAGCACATGACGCAAAGAAAAAAAGAGGCGCAATGAGGTAGCTGACTGTGTGAGTAAGATAAGCGACCCTAGTGGCCGACACAAACACCGGGCCCATTTAGGAGTGGCACTGCAGTGTCACGCAGGATGTCCCTTCCAAAAAACCCTCCCCAAACAGCACATGACGCAAAGAAAAAAAGAGGCGCAATGAGGTAGCTGTGTGAGTAAGATTAGCGACCCTAGTGGCCGACACAAACACCGGGCCCATCTAGGAGTGGCACTGCAGTGTCACGCAGGATGGCCCTTCCAAAAAACCCTCCCCAAACAGCACATGACGCAAAGAAAAAAAGAGGCGCAATGAGGTAGCTGACTGTGTGAGTAAGATAAGCGACCCTAGTGGCCGACACAAACACCGGGCCCATTTAGGAGTGGCACTGCAGTGTCACGCAGGATGTCCCTTCCAAAAAACCCTCCCCAAACAGCACATGACGCAAAGAAAAAAAGAGGCGCAATGAGGTAGCTGTGTGAGTAAGATTAGCGACCCTAGTGGCCGACACAAACACCGGGCCCATTTAGGAGTGGCACTGCAGTGTCACACAGGATGTCCCTTCCAAAAAACCCTCCCCAAACAGCACATGACGCAAAGAAGAAGAAAAAGAGGCGCAATGAGGTAGCTGACTGTGTGAGTAAGATAAGCGACCCTAGTGGCCGACACAAACACCGGGCCCATTTAGGAGTGGCACTGCAGTGTTACGCAGGATGGCCCTTCCAAAAAACCCTCCCCAAACTGCACATGACGCAAAGAAAAAAAGAGGCGCAATGAGGTAGCTGACTGTGTGAGTAAGATAAGCGACCCTAGTGGCCGACACAAACACCGGGCCCATCTAGGAGTGGCACTGCAGTGTCACGCAGGATGGCCCTTCCAAAAAACCCTCCCCAAACAGCACATGACGCAAAGAAAAAAAGAGGCGCAATGAGGTAGCTGTGTGAGTAAGATTAGCGACCCTAGTGGCCGACACAAACACCGGGCCCATCTAGGAGTGGCACTGCAGTGTCACGCAGGATGGCCCTTCCAAAAAACCCTCCCCAAACAGCACATGACGCAAAGAAAAAAAGAGGCGCAATGAGGTAGCTGACTGTGTGAGTAAGATAAGCGACCCTAGTGGCCGACACAAACACCGGGCCCATTTAGGAGTGGCACTGCAGTGTCACGCAGGATGTCCCTTCCAAAAAACCCTCCCCAAACAGCACATGACGCAAAGAAAAAAAGAGGCGCAATGAGGTAGCTGTGTGAGTAAGATTAGCGACCCTAGTGGCCGACACAAACACCGGGCCCATCTAGGAGTGGCACTGCAGTGTCACGCAGGATGGCCCTTCCAAAAAACCCTCCCCAAACAGCACATGACGCAAAGAAAAAAAGAGGCGCAATGAGGTAGCTGACTGTGTGAGTAAGATAAGCGACCCTAGTGGCCGACACAAACACCGGGCCCATTTAGGAGTGGCACTGCAGTGTCACGCAGGATGTCCCTTCCAAAAAACCCTCCCCAAACAGCACATGACGCAAAGAAAAAAAGAGGCGCAATGAGGTAGCTGTGTGAGTAAGATTAGCGACCCTAGTGGCCGACACAAACACCGGGCCCATTTAGGAGTGGCACTGCAGTGTCACACAGGATGTCCCTTCCAAAAAACCCTCCCCAAACAGCACATGACGCAAAGAAGAAGAAAAAGAGGCGCAATGAGGTAGCTGACTGTGTGAGTAAGATAAGCGACCCTAGTGGCCGACACAAACACCGGGCCCATCTAGGAGTGGCACTGCAGTGTCACGCAGGATGGCCCTTCCAAAAAACCCTCCCCAAACAGCACATGACGCAAAGAAAAAAAGAGGCGCAATGAGGTAGCTGTGTGAGTAAGATTAGCGACCCTAGTGGCCGACACAAACACCGGGCCCATCTAGGAGTGGCACTGCAGTGTCACGCAGGATGTCCCTTCCAAAAAACCCTCCCCAAACAGCACATGACGCAAAGAAAAAAAGAGGCGCAATGAGGTAGCTGTGTGAGTAAGATTAGCGACCCTAGTGGCCGACACAAACACCGGGCCCATTTAGGAGTGGCACTGCAGTGTCACGCAGGATGGCCCTTCCAAAAAACCCTCCCCAAACAGCCCATGACGCAAAGAAAAATAAAAGAAAAAAGAGGTGCAAGATGGAATTGTCCTTGGGCCCTCCCACCCACCCTTATGTTGCATAAACAAAACAGGACATGCACACTTTAACCAACCCATCATTTCAGTGACAGGGTCTGCCACACGACTGTGACTGATATGACGGGTTGGTTTGGACCCCCCCAAAAAAGAAGCAATTAATCTCTCCTTGCACAAACTGGCTCTACAGAGGCAAGATGTCCACCTCATCATCATCCTCCGATATATCACCGTGTACATCCCCCTCCTCATAGATTATCAATTCGTCCCCACTGGAATCCACCATCTCAGCTCCCTGTGTACTTTGTGGAGGCAATTGCTGCTGGTCAATGTCTCCGCGGAGGAATTGATTATAATTCATTTTAATGAACATCATCTTCTTCACATTTTCTGGATGTAACCTCGTACGCCGATTGCTGACAAGGTGAGCGGCGGCACTAAACACTCTTTCGGAGTACACACTTGTGGGAGGGCAACTTAGGTAGAATAAAGCCAGTTTGTGCAATGGACTCCAAATTGCCTCTTTTTCCTGCCAGTATAAGTATGGACTGTGTGACGTGCCTACTTGGATGCGGTCACTCATATAATCCTCCACCATTCTTTCAATGGTGAGAGAATCATATGCAGTGACAGTAGACGACATGTCCGTAATCGTTGTCAGGTCCTTCAGTCCGGACCAGATGTCAGCATCAGCAGTCGCTCCAGACTGCCCTGCATCACCGCCAGCGGGTGGGCTCGGAATTCTGAGCCTTTTCCTCGCACCCCCAGTTGCGGGAGAATGTGAAGGAGGAGATGTTGACAGGTCGCGTTCCGCTTGACTTGACAATTTTCTCACCAGCAGGTCTTTCAACCCCAGCAGACTTCTGTCTGCCGGAAAGAGAGATCCAAGGTAGGCTTTAAATCTAGGATCGAGCACGGTGGCCAAAATGTAGTGCTCTGATTTCAACAGATTGACCACCCGTGAATCCTTGTTAAGCGAATTAAGGGCTCCATCCACAAGTCCCACATGCCTAGCGGAATCGCTCCGTGTTAGCTCCTCCTTCAATGTCTCCAGCTTCTTCTGCAAAAGCCTGATGAGGGGAATGACCTGACTCAGGCTGGCAGTGTCTGAACTGACTTCACGTGTGGCAAGTTCAAAGGGCATCAGAACCTTGCACAACGTTGAAATCATTCTCCACTGCGCTTGAGACAGGTGCATTCCACCTCCTATATCGTGCTCAATTGTATAGGCTTGAATGGCCTTTTGCTGCTCCTCCAACCTCTGAAGCATATAGAGGGTTGAATTCCACCTCGTTACCACTTCTTGCTTCAGATGATGGCAGGGCAGGTTCAGTAGTTTTTGGTGGTGCTCCAGTCTTCTGTACGTGGTGCCTGTACGCCGAAAGTGTCCCGCAATTCTTCTGGCCACCGACAGCATCTCTTGCACGCCCCTGTCGTTTTTTAAATAATTCTGCACCACCAAATTCAAGGTATGTGCAAAACATGGGACGTGCTGGAATTTGCCCATATTTAATGCACACACAATATTGCTGGCGTTGTCCGATGCCACAAATCCACAGGAGAGTCCAATTGGGGTAAGCCATTCAGCGATGATCTTCCTCAGTTGCCGTAAGAGGTTTTCAGCTGTGTGCGTATTCTAGAAACCGGTGATACAAAGCGTAGCCTGCCTAGGAAAGAGTTGGCGTTTGCGAGATGCTGCTACTGGTGCCGCCGCTACTGTTCTTGCGGCGGGAGTCCATACATCTACCCAGTGGGCTGTCACAGTCATATAGTCCTGACCCTGCCCTGCTCCACTTGTCCACATGTCCGTGGTTAAGTGGACATTGGGTACAGCTGCATTTTTTAGGACACTGGTGACTCTTTTTCTGAGGTCTGTGTAAATTTTCGGTATCGCCTGCCTAGAGAAATGGAACCTAGATGGTATTTGGTACCGGGGACACAGTACCTCCAACAAGTCTCTAGTTGGCTCTGCAGTAATGATGGATACCGGAACCACGGTTCTCACCACCCAGGATGCCAAGGCCTCAGTTATCCGCTTTGCAGTAGGATGACTGCTGTGATATTTCATCTTCCTCGCAAAGGACTGTTGGACAGTCAATTGCTTGGTGGAAGTAGTAAAAGTGGTCTTACGACTTCCCCTCTGGGATGACCATCGACTCCCAGCAGCAACAACAGCAGCGCCAGCAGCAGTAGGCGTTACACGCAAGGATGCATCGGAGGAATCCCAGGCAGGAGAGGAATCGTCAGAATTGCCAGTGACATGGCCTGCAGGACTATTGGCATTCCTGGGGAAGGAGGAAATTGACACTGAGGGAGTTGGTGGGGTGGTTTGCGTGAGCTTGGTTACAAGAGGAAGGGATTTACTGGTCAGTGGACTGCTTCCGCTGTCACCCAAAGTTTTTGAACTTGTCACTGACTTATTATGAATGCGCTGCAGGTGACGTATAAGGGAGGATGTTCCGAGGTGCTTAACGTCCTTACCCCTACTTATTACAGCTTGACAAAGGGAACACACGGCTTGACACCTGTTGTCCGCATTTCTGTTGAAATACCTCCACACCGAAGAGCTGATTTTTTTGGTATTTTCACCTGGCATGTCAACGGCCATATTCCTCCCACGGACAACAGGTGTCTCCCCGGGTGCCTGACTTAAACAAACCACCTCACCATCAGAATCCTCCTGGTCAATTTCCTCCCCAGCGCCAGCAACACCCATATCCTCCTCATCCTGGTGTACTTCAACACTGACATCTTCAATCTGACTATCAGGAACTGGACTGCGGGTGCTCCTTCCAGCACTTGCAGGGGGCGTGCAAATGGTGGAAGGCGCATGCTCTTCACGTCCAGTGTTGGGAAGGTCAGGCATCGCAACCGACACAATTGGACTCTCCTTGTGGATTTGGGATTTCGAAGAACGCACAGTTCTTTGCGGTGCTACTGCTTTTGCCAGCTTGAGTCTTTTCATTTTTCTAGCGAGAGGCTGAGTGCCTCCATCCTCATGTGAAGCTGAACCACTAGCCATGAACATAGGCCAGGGCCTCAGCCGTTCCTTGCCACTCCGTGTGGTAAATGGCATATTGGCAAGTTTACGCTTCTCCTCCGACAATTTTATTTTAGGTTTTGGAGTCCTTTTTTTACTGATATTTGGTGTTTTGGATTTGACATGCTCTGTACTATGACATTGGGCATCGGCCTTGGCAGACGACGTTGCTGGCATTTCATCGTCTCGGCCATGACTAGTGGCAGCAGCTTCAGCACGAGGTGGAAGTGGATCTTGATCTTTCCCTAATTTTGGAACCTCAACATTTTTGTTCTCCATATTTTAATAGGCACAACTAAAAGGCACCTCAGGTAAACAATGGAGATGGATGGATACTAGTATACAATTATGGACGGACTGCCGAGTGCCGACACAGAGGTAGCTACAGCCGTGAACTACCGTACTGTACTGTGTCTGCTGCTAATATAGACTGGTTGATAAAGAGATGTAGTAGTATGTATGTATAAAGAAGAAAGAAAAAAAAACCTCGGGTAGGTGGTATACAATTATGGACGGACTGCCGAGTGCCGACACAGAGGTAGCCACAGCCGTGAACTACCGTACTGTACTGTGTCTGCTGCTAATATAGACTGGTTGATAAAGAGATGTAGTAGTATGTATGTATAAAGAAGAAAGAAAAAAAAACCTCGGGTAGGTGGTATACAATTATGGACGGACTGCCGAGTGCCGACACAGAGGTAGCCACAGCCGTGAACTACCGTACTGTACTGTGTCTGCTGCTAATATAGACTGGTTGATAAAGAGATGTAGTAGTATGTATGTATAAAGAAGAAAGAAAAAAAAACCACGGGTAGGTGGTATACAATTATGGACGGACTGCCGAGTGCCGACACAGAGGTAGCTACAGCCGTGAACTACCGTACTGTACTGTGTCTGCTGCTAATATAGACTGGTTGATAAAGAGATGTAGTAGTATGTATGTATAAAGAAGAAAGAAAAAAAAACCACGGGTAGGTGGTATACAATTATGGACGGACTGCCGAGTGCCGACACAGAGGTAGCTACAGCCGTGGACTACCGTACTGTACTGTGTCTGCTGCTAATATAGACTGGTTGATAAAGAGATGTAGTAGTATGTATGTATAAAGAAGAAAGAAAAAAAAACCTCGGGTAGGTGGTATACAATTATGGACGGACTGCCGAGTGCCGACACAGAGGTAGCTACAGCCGAGAACTACCGTACTGTACTGTGTCTGCTGCTAATATAGACTGGTTGATAAAGAGATGTAGTAGTATGTATGTATAAAGAAGAAAGAAAAAAAAACCACGGGTAGGTGGTATACAATTATGGACGGACTGCCGAGTGCCGACACAGAGGTAGCTACAGCCGTGAACTACCGTACTGTACTGTGTCTGCTGCTAATATAGACTGGTTGATAAAGAGATGTAGTAGTATGTATGTATAAAGAAGAAAGAAAAAAAAACCATGGGTAGGTGGTATACAATTATGGATGGACTGCCGAGTGCCGACACAGAGGTAGCTACAGCCGTGAACTACCGTACTGTGTCTGCTGCAACTGGATGATAAATAATGATATAAAAAATATATATATATCACTACTGCAGCCGGACAGGTATATATTATATAATGACGGACCTGCTGGACACTGTCTGTCAGCAGAATGAGTTTTTTATAGAATAAAAAAAAAAACACCACACAAGTGAAGTCACACGACGAGTGTTTAACTTTTTCAGGCAATCACAATATAGTATACTACTAACTACTATACTGGTGGTCAGTGTGGTCAGGTCACTGGTCAGTCACACTGGCAGTGGCACTCCTGCAGCAAAAGTGTGCACTGTTTAATTTTAATATAATATGTACTCCTGGCTCCTGCTATAACCTATAACTGGCACTGCAGTGCTCCCCAGTCTCCCCCACAATTATAAGCTGTGTGAGCTGAGCACAGTCAGATATATAATATATACATATGCAAGGGACAACTGTAAAACCATGGCGGGGGTACTGACTCAATTTCATGGAGGCAAGCTGCGCCCCGTGGCATTCTTTTCCAAAGTAATGCCTGTGTCGGTCCAAGGTATGCCTGCCTGTCTTCGGGCACTAGCGGCCTGTGCAATGGTAGCTGAAATGGCAACTACACTCACCCTAGGACACACCACTGTACTTCACACAACCCATGATGTTTTGGCCATTCTTAAAGGATTACATACACAACACATGTCGGCCCAACGCCTTAGTGGCTATGAAGTACAATTGCTGGGAAATCCCTCCCTCACCATCAAGTATGCTAATACAACTTCAGGTCCTGCCCCTATTCTAAACGCTCTTCTTGGTCTCAAAGGTCCCCAAGATGACTTGCCCGACGACCATGACTGCTGTCTGACTATAGAGACTGAGACATCTCCCAGACTGGACATGTCCCCCATACCTGTTCCTGGCTCTGACCATGTTTCTGTTGACGGCTCTTGTGCTAGACCAAATGACTCCACATACCAAGCCATGGCCGTCATAACCCCACCCATGATAGATGATCAGTATCTATTTACTGAACTCCAAGTTTCTGCCTCCCCCAAAGATTTAGCTGTTTGGTTGTTTCCAATAATGCAGAAGAATCCTAAAACAGGATTAATCTGCAAAGAGAGGAAACCATGTATACCTCAAGAAAGCCCTCCCTATCATACTAGCAGAAATCAGAATAACTCCCCAGAAAACCCTAGGTTATTCACCTTTTGAAATACTCATGGGACGACCCTTCCCCACACCCTGGGCTAAGAAACCATTAGTAGTACAGGAAGGAGACTTAGAGCTCATAAGGGAAGAATACGTCAGGTCCCTCATAACAAAACTAGATGAGATTGAACATAAGGTTGCTTGTAAAAATCCTTCTAACCCACAGGAACCAGCACATCCTTTCCAGGTCGGAGACAAGGTCATTGTGAAAGTGCTCCCCAGGAACAAAGGTCCAGGAGATTTTGCCTATGGTCCAGAGACAGACGTTGTAGCAGTGACCAGAACAGCTGTCCTTACTGAGGAGGGGCCCACCTGGATCCATGCATCCCGAGTAAAGAAGATACCCAGCCCAAACCGTGAAGCAAGTCCAGGAGAGGTACTAACGGGGGCAGACAGCCCTGACCTCCAACGAGGAGAGGTACTAACGGGGGCAGACAGCCCTGACCTCCAACCAAGATGACCTCACACATGGAGAAGATGATTGTGAACCACGGACCCCGCTGGGCATGTGTTATCCTAACCCTCATCACAGTCCTAACACTTCCCTGTAGAACTGAGGTTAACATCTCACAAAAGGAAGGGGTGACCACCTTATGGTATAACTCCTCCAACACACACGTAGCCACCTATGTCTTAGATTACTTTCTGTTCTCCAAGCTTGCTGAAGCAAAACACTCTATACACAAAAAAAAGAAAATCAGGAATATCTGAGACAGTTTATATTTGTGTTACTGATTCATGGTGGGGATACAACTGTGATTCCTGGGGATCTGTGGGGTGGAACACAGGAATTGACTGGGGGTACAGACCATCAGACGCTTTAAATAGATGGAGCCAACCTGATGGAATACCTCTACTCTCTAGAATGTCTATCTTTAAGATGGACGAGGGCCTAAGTGCATATAGGTTCAGATTAAACATAGAACGCCCCAGCAGAGCAGATAATGGTACCTATGTAGTTGGAATATGGTGGGGAACAGGGTACTATAGCGAAAGGAAAAGCTTTCATTTATGGGACATGTTTAACAATCCAGCGTATCAGTCTAAGGCTATCCCCCAAGGCAAACCCCTAAGGCCTCATATAGCTACCTTCAAGGATATGATAGCCATTAACAATCCCACCTTTGAAGACATCCTAGCTATTGAAACTGGTTTCTCTGACATCAATTTCTGGTTAGAATGGATGAAATATAGCGCCAATAAACATAATAAAAGTAACTGCTATGTTTGTGGCAGATCTAGGCCTCACCTAGGCACAGTGCCCCTTAATATACCCCTAGAGCAGGAAAATTGTTTTTTCAGCCTTTACAACGGCACCAAAACCAATGACAGCCAATGTGAAATGTGGAAAAAGGAATACCCCATACTCTCAAAAAGCCCCAACCCTGGTAACACAATAATCATATACCCAGGTAACTACACCTGCTACAACTCCACTAGCCACTCTGGCAAGGATTTTAAATATTTTCCTCCTGGATACTGCTCAGAAACACGTAACACCATTCTAGTTAATCAAACCAAGTCCCTAGGGGACATTTATTATATCTGTGGAGATTTAAAACTCAGAACTAGATTAGATATCCCATGGAAAGGTCAATGTGCCTTAGCCAAAATAATTATGCCATTACACATACTCCCAACTAATGAAGGTTCCCCTACCTCAAACACTGCTCCCACACATAGAAGAAAAAGGGAAACTCCAATAGGTAGCTTCAATCCACATGTTTATATTGACACAATTGGGGTCCCAAGAGGGGTGCCAGACGAATTCAAAGCTAGAGATGAAGTAGCTGCAGGATTTGAATCCTTAATCCCTATAATAACTGTCAATAAAAATGTTGCATGGATCAATTATATCTACTATAACCAACAGAGATTCATTAATGATACCAAAGTTGCACTCAAAGGTATAGCTGAACAATTAGAAGCCACCTCCCAAATGACATTCCAAAACCATATGGCCTTAGACATGATACTGGCTGAAAAGGGTGGAGTTTGTGTCTACATAAAACAGGTAGAAGGATGTTGTACCTTTATCCCTGACAACACAGGGCCAAATGGTAAAGTTACCCTAGCCATAAAAAAACTAGATGATTTATCCATAGAGCTAAAAAAGAATTCAGGTATTGATAACCCATGGAGCCAATACTTTGGTTGGTTTGAAAATTGGAAACAGGGTCTTGTTCAACTAGGAATCTACATATTGATTGTAATAGCAATTTTTTGTGTTGTTTTCTTTTGCATTATACCCTGCTGCAGAAAACTCGCCACAAAAGGTATTGAAAACTCGCTTATGTATGAAGCCGTCCTTACAATCCCTCCTAACTCCCCTGCAGCCTATAAGCAATACCTAACTGAATATAGAAATAAAAAGCTCCATGTAAAGAATCATGTTATATAAATATATGATTCTAAGAGGGGATTGAAGGGTTAAACATGCTATATGAACTGTTATGTGCTTGAATAGACACGTACACACTCTCTACAGGATACCCTTATCTGTTCATACAATACAAGGCTTGTTCGTGTCTTATCTTCAAGGACAGTTCCATACCAAATCAAACCTGTTATTTCTACTTCTGTGTGTTACTAAATATCCTGTGTTACAAACTTTCATAGATGTTTGAGACGCTTGCAGAAAACCCATATATGGAAATCCGCCTGATGCACTATCTCTGTATTTCTGCCCAGTAACTATCACTGAGCCAATAAGGATGTAACATATGTCACTCACATCCTATGTGCAAACTATATAATCTGTTATTGTGTACTTAATAAAGCAGAGTAATTCTTAACCATTGACTCGTGTATTCCATATCACGTTAAGTCTTGCTCTCACTGGTACCAAAGAGGTCATCACATCGAGGGGGCACAAAAAGGGTTAATTCCTTACAGCCAGCACTGCAGTATCCCCGACCTCCAAACGGTTTAACGAGGGATACTACCTTTTCCGCCCTTTGGTGACCGATAATGTCTGCTAAAATTACCTAGTGCAGATATGTGAAGACCGGAGGACGAGCTCCCAATTGACAATGTCTATAATATTTGTCCTATTTAAAACACGTTAAAAGGTTAAGAGACACAGTACGCAATTGGCGCAAAAGGTACCGCAAGGGTATGCCCTTAGCGTAGCAGACGCTGTGCACAGGGTGTGAACACAGGCGTTGCAGATACTTACAGAATTAAACTAGAATAACTATACCTTAAGGAATGTACTTATACTGTAAACCTTTGTGCAGTGATAATGTGTAGATGTAATGCAGTGTAACCTTGTTAGCTTAAAAGCTGTATGAGCGGCTGTGATGCTCTGAGAATCCTTTAGCAATATAATAATCAATCAAATACCGGTCTAAGGTTCTAACGCCTTTAAGGAGAGAATGAACGTTCAATTGCAAAAGAATAAACAATACAAGTTTATACACTACCAAAATAACATAGAATACCTAACCAAGTTACTACACATAAAATACAATAAAGACACAATTACTTTTAAGGGGAAGGAGAGGGAGAGAGAGAGAGAGAGAGAGAGAGAGAGAGAGAGAGAGTGGCTTATAATAACAATAAAGACAATATGGCTGCAGAGAAACTTACACATGAGAGAAACAATCGCTGCGCAGTTAGTCAATGCTGAGAATCTTTGTGGAGAAAATACTTGTTCTTACCCAGGCTGGCTGTCCCTATATACACAACACCCAGCAACAACACAATGGTCCCTACAATACCGCATGGGACTGAAGCTAGACTCCATTTTGGAAAAAACTCCCATGATTCCAAAGACTGCAACACATGGTTCAAAGGGGGAGGGGAAAACACCCAGCAGCAGCCATCTTCTACAAACCAACTAATTATATTCCACATTCCAATCCAACTAATTATATTCCACATTCCAATCCAACTTCCTAGAACCATCTTATTCAATTTCACAATTTTAAACCAACTTCGTTTATTGCCTACAGTCCATGTTATATGAATCACCAGATCACAATGTAACCACACATCCCAGCATGCCATTGCTACAAAACCCATATTCACAAGTAACTGCATGGCGGTATTCATGATTGACAAGATATATTATAACAAACCAGCACAATCTATTTTAAATCACCATAGGCAAACAAATACCACAAATGCTATGCTACAGGTTGTCTAATGTCCCAGCTACCATCACAGATTCCCAAACAAGTTACAATATCCTAATTAAACCAGCACCATTGACCTTAAAGCCATCTGTCTATATTTCCTTATCTAGCCATGTGAATTCAATACTTAGCCTTTCGCTTGGTAGTCAGTCCTGGGGATAAGCCAGCCATGCTTCTGGGTGCCAGGTAGCTGTGGGAGTAGCTACAGTACATCTGTCCTCTGAGGCCACAAGCAACTGAACACTGACCTCTTCTCTAGCCAGGAACTACTTTCCTGTTTGACTAGTTCCTGGGGGAGGGGTCTCTCTTGCTTTGTATATGCTGATCAGGTTGTCTATGACTGTATCATTCATTGTTCTAACAAAGTGATTTTAGCTTTTATACATATAATCATATCTATCCGCTGCAATGTCCTACAACTTAATAACAAGTATCAAATTAATCTACACACCAATCTGCTTGTTTCAATATTAAACATGACGGGTGTATCTGGTTCTGTTCAAATAATACACATTCATGACATTAATTCATTAGCTCATTTTAAATCTCCATGATGTGTGGTGCTTGATATTATTATAATTAAGCACTGTATGAAATAAGTGTCGAATCCATCTCTGTGCCATGTCCGTGTAAATGCGTGTGTTACCATATATTGCTGTGCTCGCTGCGCATATTTGCAAGTATAGCAACTTAAATGTGTGCAGTTTGTATGTTCTCTCTATGTAATATTTTTGACTTTGACAGTCCACCCTTTGGCAGTCACCAATAACTGCCACTTCCTAAAACATTTCAAAAAGAGAAAAATATATGTCATGTAAATACATTTCTATGATTGGGTAAGGGAGGAGAGAAGAAGGTAGGAAAAGGGTATGACCTAGTGAAATAGTAAAAGTATGTATGTATGAATCCATGTTTGGGGGGTCATGTATCATCGTGCCGTACGTGTTTTAAATCAAGCTTCGAGGTATTGCGAAGTATACATTTGAATTCCTTCTTATCCCGTATTAGGGGTCTGTGGATGGGCTGTCAAACTTTACCGAGCTCTTTTCGGCTTTTGGTTGCAACAAAATGGGGGAGCACATTTTAGTTGATGATACATGAATGGGGGGATATGTGAGTGCTGATATCTGTGCCTGTATTCCCTATCGACTATGTGTGTCATTACCAGAGGGTTGTAGAGGTGAAGATAAGAAACAATTATGGTAAATGCAGTGGTATTCTATGTGAGTTTAATGTACATTTGCCGATTGAAGTCTTGTCTGGTGTCTTGTCTTGATGTACATGTTGACTGTAGTCTCTTTGGGCTTTTGCCAAAATGCAAGCAAAAGTTCTGTCAATGTCCATAGACTTACAAAAAGTGTTGGGCTAGCGTAAAATTAACGTGACTAGGGATAAGGGGGTCTATGGCATAGTCCATCAGTTGTCTGTGTACAAGGTTGTCAAACTTCTTCTTTAGTCCGTCTGTTGTCTGTATACAAGGCTGTCAAATTCTTCTTCCAAGCGGATGTCTTTTCACCTTGGAGAGAAACAAAGGAGAAACAGGTGAAAGAAACGGACCGTGGAATCACATTTTCATCACAACAGTGTCTCTATCGTTGGGTCATAAATCAAATCAATTTTGTTATGCAATACAGTCATTACCTCAGGCAGTACTTTTCCAATATAACATAATCCTTCTGAGTTTGGGGCAAGCCGCTCATACGCCTTTCTCCCGCATATGAAATATGCATCATCGGGGAGAACATATGGGACTGAATATGTCATTACCATGTTACACATTTTCCATGTGAACTCTCCTAACCTTAATTCTCCCATCTGTTTAGTACACCTATCAGTTTGTATGATATGTGCACAGTATCCTGGTGATACCTCTCCAACTCTCATGATCCTACTTCCTAGGGTATACCTATATCGGAAAGATTTTCCACTACCGGCTATGTGGCGTATAAGCTCTGTATCTGTAGGCATTCTATCTGCTCTATATGAAAAGGTCATGGTTTGGTTACTCCATGACACTTCCCAATTTCCCGGCTTTCGGGGATTGGAAATGTTAAAATATATTAGGGATCTATCCACATGGTATTGGTGAAGCTTCAAACTAGGAGGACTAGAGATATTAAACCTCTTGTCCACCGGTTTCCCACCACTTAACTCAAGTACCTCCCCTATCGTTAAAGGAAATGGTACTAGTCCTGGCTTGCTGTGGCCTTGAGGTACTTGAGAGCATACCCAACAATCTGTCTGATTTAACACATTACCCACTAAGGAGTGATAGTCACTCAATGGATGCCGGTCCATGTGGATATTAAAACTGGACTGACATTTCTTGATGCACCCATCCTCAACTACATTGTCACAGAGTCTACAGATACAGTTCTCTTCAGCTAACAATCCTTCACAATGTTTACAAATAACATGGCTGCTAGATCGTTTCCGGTACTCGCCTTTGCTTGGTGATTGTGTTGCTATTGGAAATTTACACCTCCGTCTCAGTCATCAGAAACCCATTCTGGATCCTTTCTCGACCTCATTGGTACTCTCACCGAAACAGACTGCTCTGGTCAACATCAGGGTCAACAGGAAAATCCATATCACAGTCTCTTGGGGCAAGTCCATCTTACAGGAGGAGAAAAGGAGAAATTTGTAATGGGGGTACAGAAAAACAGTTTGAGGGGGAGAGAAACTTGTTACGATAATTAGTTCTCTAGTCTTGTTGTTCTTCTTGTTCTGCTGTCATCTCAAAGGTGCTGTCTCTCAGTTTTCTAAACATTCTGGTGATACAATATTTCTTCTAGCTCAGTGCTCTTTCTGTAAGGAGAATAAATCCTGCATTACCATTTGTCTAACTAATGTGTGACATACCATCTTTAAAACATGAGAACATGAGAAAGAAGAGAGAGAGAGAAAAACAACGAGAGAGAGAGAGAACCGTTCATATATATATATATATATATATATATGCATCACATAAATCAACAATAAACAACAACAGAAAAAAAACATTTATTTTTTTTCAAACATTTTTCAGGAGAGGAAAAAAAAAACATTGTCAGATCTTCCGTTCACCATTAGGCTGTCACATCTACATGTCCAATGGTATCCTTGCATAGTCTCTCCCACCAGTATTTCCATACCTACACTCTGTGTCTGGCCAGGATACATCGATGCTGGTAGGTCATACTGGGGTTTGGTAGACTTCTGCAAGGACCAAAATAGCTATGTGATATTTGGGTCCTGCCGATGAGCGTCAGAGATGGGGAAAAGAACATTTACAGATAAATTACATCGTCTACCCGGCCGTCCTTGTGCCTGCAAGGAACTGACCTCCCATTTCATTAACTGTAACCTCAGGCTTACTATCAGTCCTAGTGATCACCTTGATTTGATTACCTTTCCTGATTGCATGTTACAGGTGCGGCTCAAACTCCTTCTTATGTGATCTCTGATTACAATTTGGTGTGTCATAACTTTGCTCATATCTTTGTCTAGGGGGTTTATATGAATTTGGTCTACTTCTTGATCTACAATCTCTTGCAAAATGACCTTCCTTCTGGCAATTATAACACCTTTTCACCTTTGACTTACCCACAGGGATCTGGGGCTTCTTTATTTCCCTGTGCTTGATGATGTTTTGCTCATGCCCAACAGCGTAGTTCCTTAATGCAGTTACTGGGTTATTTCTCCAGTTAGGTAGAGAGGCTTGTATACTCGATCTTAATACTTCCTTTAAACCATTTATTAACACCTAAACTGCTACATTCCTGTAGTGTACATTTGTTTTAATATATTGTGTTCACCCTGACAGGGTTAAATTCAATTACATCACCTTGTGTTGGTCTTACAATATGGGGTACATTTGTTTGTGCGTGATGTATAACACCGTACGTACCTGTGGACACGACCTCACCTGACCCTCCGTTAGGGGGTTTGATTACTGCCTTTACTGATTTGGCCGTGTCCCTCTGGGTGTCTCGTATGATGACTGCTGGGTAGAGTGTTGACATCATGTTGGTTTCACTTTCTTGCTGGTAATCCTGAGGAGAGTTTAACATGGGGTGCGACTTGCACAGGTTAATAGTTGTACATTTAATAGTATTACAATTATCAGTGTTACATTTATTACAATTATTCTTATCATCTATAATACAGTTACTAAGTGCCTTTTTATCGTACATCATTGCGCCATTCTCCGCAACCATAATCCTCTCCACTGCCATGTCTCTCTTCCCAAGATGAGGGTCAGATATGTAAGTTACATTTCTTTGCATTTCACTTTCCTGTTGCCACAATTTTAAATCATCATAATGTCTGATCCGTCTCTTTGCTGATTTAATGAGACTTATCCTTCTCCTTAGATTTTGTAACACATCTGGGCTAAAGCTGCCTACCCGGGGGAACTTCTCCCCGTCATGTACAGTCATTCTTTCCCATTCATTGCATAAAACCTCTGTGTGTGAACCGTATTTCTCACACATTACATACCTTGTGTTATGCACACCAGTGCCTGCAGGAAAGTACTGGTGTCAGAACTGTTATGCACTCCAGTGTCTGCAGGAATGTACTGGTGTTTGAACTGTTATGCAAAACAAATGGACTCACAGACAAACTGGGGAATATGACATAACATACACAGAAGGTGATAGGGTAACAAAATACACACAAAGTGAACAGAGAAGCCCAGAGGCTAAGGAACTGGGTATCTCCCTTGTATTAGAACTGCTCAGATGGAAAAAGCTAGATGTTGTGTTTTAATACGTAGAGAACCCGAAATGCTGTTGCTAAGGGCAACAGCAAAACCCTAAAGGGTTACCAACGGGTGTGGCAGTAAACTCCTTGGTCAGAGATGGAATGATAGACACAAGGAGAGTCCCCACAATCCTAATTCTCACTTGCAGTGCACAGGTTTTAGCTTACTGCCACTAAACTGACCCCTGACACCTAGCACAGTGAGACAGGATTAGACAGGCAAGTCTTAGAATACAGCCGCAAACTTGCTAAGTTCACAGAGTAGTAACAGAACCCCAGCAAGCTAAACGACTGACTCCAGTCTTACTGCTAGGTCTGGATTGGCAGAGTGTAATACCAAATCCCCAGGCCTATTTGCAGTAAGCAACAAACAAATACAAAGCTACACAGTACTGGCTAACTTTCATGAACTGACTAACCAACAAAGATTCAGCAGCATCTGCTTACCCTGAAAAGAGGCCTTATAAAGCATGTGCTGTCCACGCCCCACTCAGACCTCACAGACTGTGAGCACAAAAACCAGCACCGGATCCCCTGCCGTGCACAGAGCCTATAACCACTGCACAGCAAAAGACCCGAACCGGAGTATCAGCTGCGCTCAGGTTACTCCACTAGCACTTGTCTCCCGGTTGCCATGACGACGTGGCAGCACAGGGCAGGAGACCCTAACAGTACCCCCCCTCTGACGAGGGGTCAAAGAACCCCTACCACCGGGTTTATCGGGGAACTGTGAGAAGAAAGAGCGTATCAGTCTGGGGGCATGAAGATCACAACTGCGCACCCACGACCGCTCCTCCGGGCCATACCCCTTCCAGTGCACCAAAAATGACAGCCGACCCCGAACCACCTTGGAGTCAAGAATCCTTTCAACAACAAACTCCCTCTGGCCACGTATCAGAAGAGGGGAAGGTCTTCCACTGGAAGAAGGATTACTAATCGCCCGTTTTAAAAAGGAACAATGAAATGTTTTATTGATACCCAAAGAACGGGGCAGATCTAACTGAAATGCCACCGGATTGATAACCCTGGTGATCTTAAAAGGGCCGATGAACCGGGGCCCTAACTTATGAGATGGCTGTCTCAACTTCAAATTCTTGGTAGACAACCAGACGAAGTCTCCTAATTTGAAGCTGCAGGGTCTTTTCCGCTTATCAAAAACCCTTTTGGTCACTAATGACACAGACACAAGGGCTTTCTTCACTTTCCGCCAAATACCTCTAAGGACCGAAACCACAGAGGAACCACCAGGCGTGGAGTCCAGGGGGTCAAAAGAATTGGCCTTAGGATGATGCCCATACACACAAAGGAAGGGAGAGATCCCTGTAGCAGAGTGAGCCGCGTTGTTATAGGCAAACTCCGCCATGGACAGATGAGCAACCCAGTCAGTCTGACACTTGGAGACATAACACCTGAGGAACTGCTCCAAGGACTGGTTCACCCTTTCAGTCTGCCCATTAGACTGCGGATGGTAGCCTGACGACAAGCTGACAGAAATCTGGAGATCGGAACAAAATGCCCTCCAGAATTTGGCCACAAACTGGGATCCGCGGTCAGAGACCACATCAAGTGGCAACCCGTGGAGACGCACAACATGCAGCATAAATAATTCAGACAGGCGTCTGGCTGATGGCAGCCCAACCAGTGGAACGAAGTGCGCCATCTTCGAAAACCTGTCAACGACAACCCAGATGGCTGTCATCCCCGAGGATTTGGGCAAGTCCACCACAAAATCCATTGAAATGTGGGTCCATGGCTTAGATGGGATAGAGAGTGGATGTAATGGGCCAACAGGAACCCCTCTAGGAGTCTTATTTCGGGCACAGATGTCACATGCCCGAACCCACTGATCCACATCCTTAGCCACCGAGGGCCACCACACCGCCCTAGATAGCAACTCCCGAGTTCTGGCAATACCCGGGTGACCTGCCGACTTCTTGGCATGGAATTCCAGGAACACTCGCTGTCTTAACCTAGGAGGCACAAACAAAAGACCTACCGGAAGGTCTGGAGGAGCCTGCTCCTGTGCTCTAAGGACTAATGATAAGAGGTCCTGGGTAATGCCCACTTTAATACATGATGGGGAAACAATGGGCAACGGCTCCTCGGTGGTCTCCTGGATTGGAGCAAAACTCTGCGAGAGCGCATCAGCCTTGATGTTTTTTGACCCAGGGCGATATGTTATCAAAAAATTAAAGCGAGCAAAAAACAAAGCCCATCGTGCCTGTCTGGCATTGAGACGCTTCGCTGACTCTAAATATGCCAGATTCTTATGGTCAGTGAGAATTGAGACCACAAACTTAGCCCCCTCAAGCCAGTGTCTCCACTCCTCGAGTGCATCCTTAATAGCCAACAATTCCCGGTTACCCACGTCATAATTCATCTCGGCAGGCGAAAATTTACGGGAAAAGTAAGCACAGGGATGAAGGCGATTATCAGACACTCCCATCTGAGAAAGCACTGCCCCAATACCCATCTCAGAGGCATCCACCTCCACCACAAAAGGACGCTCTGGATCTGGGTGTCGCAGCACCTTGGCCGAAACAAATGCCCTTTTGAGACGGGCAAAAGCCGCTTTAGCCTCACAAGACCAGTGAGCAACATCCGCCCCTTTCTTAGTGAGTGCCACCAAGGGCGCCACTATAGACGAAAATCCAGCGATAAATCGTCTATAAAAATTCGCAAAGCCCAGGAAACGCTGAAGCGCCTTCAAACTAGTGGGCTGCACCCAATCCAGGACTGCCTGTACCTTGAAACCCTCCATTTGGAAACCTTCTGGGGAGATAATATATCCTAGAAATGCGATTTGCTGAACTTCAAATTCGCACTTCTCCAGCTTCGCCCCAAGCCGGTGGTCTCTGAGTTTCTGGAGGACTAAGCGTACATGCTTCCGATGTTCCTCCAGGGAATGGGAGAAGATTAGGATGTCATCTAAGTATACAACTAAAAATCTATCCAAATATTCCCTGAGCACATCATTCATGAAATCCTGGAAGACTGCCGGGGCATTACAGAGCCCAAAAGGCATCACCAAATATTCATAATGCCCTGAGTGGGTATTAAAGGCAGTCTTCCATTCATCCCCCTCTCTTATTCGGATTAGATTGTACGCACCGCGTAGGTCAATCTTAGAAAAAATGGTGGCAGTACGAAGCTGGTCAAACAAGACCGAAATGAGAGGCAGTGGGTATGAGTTTTTAATCGTGATACGGTTCAATTCCCTGAAGTCGATGCAGGGTCGCAACGAACCGTCCTTTTTACCCATGAAGAAGAACCCCGACCCAACTGGAGACTGTGAAGGTCTGATAAATCCCTTAGCCAAGTTCTCCTGAATGTACTCTGCCATAGCCTGAGTCTCAGGACGTGACAGGGAGTACAACCTGCTCTTGGGAAGCTTAGCATTTGGCAACAAATCAATGGCACAGTCATAGGGGCGATGGGGAGGTAGTACCTCTGCAACTTTTTTGGAGAACACGTCCGCAAAATCTGCATAACACCCTGGCAATCCTGGCAAACTTAGCTGCGAGAGCCTGACTGGAAGGCTCAAGCAACTCCTGAAACAATCAGTACCCCAACTAAGAATCTCCCCAGAGACCCAGTCAAATTGAGGATTGTGGGCCCTTAACCAGGGTAACCCCAACACCAATGGGGCAAAAGTACAGACAGTCACATAAAAGGACAATTTTTCAGAGTGTGTGGCTCCAATAAACAAAGAAATCTGGCTAGTGCAAGAGGTAATTTTACCTTGGGATAATGGTTCCCCGTTTAACCCACAAATCTCAATTTCCGATGCCAAGGGTACTAAGGGAACAGAGTGTTTCAGGGCGAATTGGCGGTCCATAAAAACCCCGTCGGCCCCACTGTCCACAAAGGCCTCAGTCTTGACAGTTTGACCGAGGATCTTCAAGGTCACCGGAATGATAAAAGTCTTCTTGGGAAATTCTGACTTCTGGCCTGACAGGATATTTCCCATCACCCTCAGGCCCTGAAGTTTTCCGGCTTTTCTGGGCATGATACTACCACATGACCTTTATTCCCACAGTACAAACACAACCCCTGCTGTCTCCTCCGCGTCTTCTTACGCGAGGAGAGGCGGGTAGCCCCAATCTGCATAGGCTCCTCAGAAAATTCCTCAGAGTCTGAGGTTCCCTTGGGAAGGAAGGAAATCTCAGTCTCCCTTTCAAGCCTACGCTCTCTCAGCCGTCTATCCACCCGGATGGATAACTGCATGAGCTGATCCAAGCTATCAGGCAAGGGATATTGTACCAGTTGGTCCTTTATCTGGTTAGAAAGACCTCTTCGGTACTGGTGTCTCAGGGCTGGGTCATTCCACTGGGTATCATGGGCCAACCTCCGAAACTCCGTACAGTAAACCTCAACTGGCCTTCGCCCTTGCTTAAGGATCGAAATCTGAGCCTCGGCTGAGGCCGTCTTGTCAGGGTCATCATACAACATGCCCAGTGCCGTAAAAAAAGCATCAACACTTTTAAGCGACGGACAGTCAGGCTGCAACCCATATGCCCAGACCTGTGGGTCTCCTTGTAGCAAGGAAATCACTATGCCCACCCGCTGAATCTCCGACCCAGAAGACTGAGGCCTAAGCCGGAAGTATAGCTTGCAGCTCTCCTTGAAACAAAAGAACTGCGAGCGATCTCCAGAAAAACGATCCGGGAGATTTACTTTCGGCTCCTTAACCCCTGCAGGTGCTGCTGCTGCGGGAGCTCTGCCAGCAGCCTGGGAGGTGTGCATTTTAATGGACAAATCATTAAATTGTCGAGTCAGGACCTGCACCTGATCGACCACCTGTTGCAACGTATTTTGAGGGGTATGCTCCATATTCCCACAAAATTTCAACAGGAGTATTAGGCTGCTGAATATGTTATGCACACCAGTGCCTGCAGGAAAGTACTGGTGTCAGAACTGTTATGCACTCCAGTGTCTGCAGGAATGTACTGGTGTTTGAACTGTTATGCAAAACAAATGGACTCACAGACAAACTGGGGAATATGACATAACATACACAGAAGGTGATAGGGTAACAAAATACACACAAAGTGAACAGAGAAGCCCAGAGGCTAAGGAACTGGGTATCTCCCTTGTATTAGAACTGCTCAGATGGAAAAAGCTAGATGTTGTGTTTTAATACGTAGAGAACCCGAAATGCTGTTGCTAAGGGCAACAGCAAAACCCTAAAGGGTTACCAACGGGTGTGGCAGTAAACTCCTTGGTCAGAGATGGAATGATAGACACAAGGAGAGTCCCCACAATCCTAATTCTCACTTGCAGTGCACAGGTTTTAGCTTACTGCCACTAAACTGACCCCTGACACCTAGCAAAGTGAGACAGGATTAGACAGGCAAGTCTTAGAATACAGCCGCAAACTTGCTAAGTTCACAGAGTAGTAACAGAACCCCAGCAAGCTAAACGACTGACTCCAGTCTTACTGCTAGGTCTGGATTGGCAGAGTGTAATACCAAATCCCCAGGCCTATTTGCAGTAAGCAACAAACAAATACAAAGCTACACAGTACTGGCTAACTTTCATGAACTGACTAACCAACAAAGATTCAGCAGCATCTGCTTACCCTGAAAAGAGGCCTTATAAAGCAGGTGCTGTCCACGCCCCACTCAGACCTCACAGACTGTGAGCACAAAAACCAGCACCGGATCCCCTGCCGTGCACAGAGCCTATAACCACTGCACAGCAAAAGACCCGAACCGGAGTATCAGCTGCGCTCAGGTTACTCCACTAGCACTTGTCTCCCGGTTGCCATGACGACGTGGCAGCACAGGGCAGGAGACCCTAACACCTTGCCGACCCGATTGGCCGGTTTACTGAATCAACCCGAACCGAGGTTGATCGTCCCCTACCCGAACAACTGGCCCCCATACCTGCAGGTGTTGCTTTCACTACCTCTGACCTTCAAATCAGGGTCTTCAGCGAACCTTTACAAAACCAAGATGTCCGGTGTAGGCCGACGGTGGCAGTTTACCGAGTACTCCACTCACTCGCCCACGCCGACCAATACGCCCACACACTGCCTCAGCACTGGCGTACTCGACCTAGGGCCCCTGCGACCTGAACCTATGTTTACTGGAACATGTGAGTGTGATCCGCAGAGCACTTAACCCTTTCCAGTAACTATTGGTTGTTGGATAGTTCCTGAGTGACCAGCGAACCTCCCTTAAAATAAAAAATTACACAAATCACGTTAGAATGTACAAATAGCGTTGATGACCCCTCTGGCGTACGCAAATGGTACTGGGTCAAATTACTAACTAATGCACACAATTACGTGCGGTACAATCGTTCAGCACATAAGCAACTAATCTTATGTGCGGAGCGACCAACGGAATCAAAAATTGCGGCTGCGAATTCCTTCAGCCTGAGCTTCAATGACCTATATGGGTTCCGCACCAACCCTTTCTGGTGTTGTGCTACTTCTCTCTATAGCGGACTTCCTCGTCTGCTGTACCTAGACCTCCTGGTCTGTGGTCTGTGCTACAATAGACCTCCTGGTCTGCTATACTCTAATGCTCATTTTAATGTTTAACAAGGGATGCCTCCCAAGCCACCATGCATGTCACTTACATGTATGTACCTCACGAGAACTCGATGATTTCCTGTGGTTCAACCCAAAAAAATTGTAGAAACTTATATAATTGCACTCACTCACCACATGTACACTTTAATTGTTATTTCTATTTCTGCGCAGAAATTCCTTTCATTCAGTAACAGTCTAGACCAGATGAGCCGCAATTTGGAGAAGGATCTATTAGCTTAAAACTTTGGACACTAAAATTGACTTGCGCTATTTATCACGTTGCCTCCCTTTCGCCTGTTAAAATAATACTATCGTGTGATTTGTATTATGTGGGCGTACCCAGACGCTCCGTTGCGTAATATACGCTCTGTGCGTCGGCCATTGTGTTGCGTACGCGAGTCTCAGCCTTTTGTAAGAGACACGTGTACACAGACCAAGTACGTTCACAGTAACACACTACACGTTTATCAATGTGAATGATCTTTAACTGTAATCATTCACTATACACCACCCAAATCTCCCTTGTATTCTTAGGCGAGACTGTGTGCGTGCTTTTTACAATTATACCCTTAAATATTACTTTTTATCTTTTTAACTACCAATAGCAACAAATCTTTCTTAGCACGTTATCAATGCAAATGGCAAGCAGGAAGGTGAGATGTGAAAATTACACAAATGAACATGCAATTCTAAATTTAATCTAATAACATACATTGATGTAAGCATACGCATATAGATATTACATATAAGTACCAATCACTATTACTTATGATTGACTACGATATAGATTAAATAAAAGCATTAAAAAAAACTCATTAAATGATGATTTCTTTTTGACAATGGATGGCTGATTATTTCCTTAGTCAACTGAAAATCAGCCGCTTAGGAAAAATAAATAAAAATGTGACCTTCCCAAAATGGCCGCTGCTCCTCCCCCTTTCACCTCCATGAAGGCCACACAAAATGGTGGACAGACCATGCTGCTTCTTGTCACAAAGAAAGTCATCATTCAAACTCCTAAAGTTATCACGCTATGCAGAGCGATTAAAAATAATTTTTTTATTAAACCTATTTAAACAGACAAACCATCCAATCTGCGTGTGTAGTTGGCACCAAATAGAAATAAAAAACAGATTTACAAAGACAATAACGTACTGTTCTTACCTTCCAGTTCCCGAATTCCCTCAGCACTCCTTACCAAGTGAAGCAGACAATTAACTGGTCAGTGAAGGGTTAAACATGCTATATGAACTGTTATGTACTTGAATAGACACGTACACACTCTCTACAGGATACCCTTATCTGTTCATACAATACAAGGCTTGTTCGTGTCTTATCTTCAAGGACAGTTCCATACCAAATCAAACCTGTTATTTCTACTTCTGTGTGTTACTAAATATCCTGTGTTACAAACTTTCATAGATGTTTGAGACGCTTGCAGAAAACCCATATATGGAAATCCGCCTGATGCACTATCTCTGTATTTCTGCCCAGTAACTATCACTGAGCCAATAAGGATGTAACATATGTCACTCACATCCTATGTGCAAACTATATAATCTGTTATTGTGTACTTAATAAAGCAGAGTAATTCTTAACCATTGACTCGTGTATTCCATATCACGTTAAGTCTTGCTCTCACTGGTACCAAAGAGGTCATCACATCGAGGGGGCACAAAAAGGGTTAATTCCTTACAGCTGGGGGCTCGAAGCCGGAATCTAGGCGATCGCCCCCTGCCCGGTAAGATAGAGAATTTTATTGTCTGTCTTTTCCGTTCAGGGATTGCGATTACTACTAGATCTGAACTCATTTCGTGTTCTGGGAACACG
Organism: Pseudophryne corroboree; assembly: GCF_028390025.1. NCBI lineage: Eukaryota > Metazoa > Chordata > Amphibia > Anura > Myobatrachidae > Pseudophryne > Pseudophryne corroboree. Next base: position 1,230,015,551 of record NC_086444.1, read on the forward strand.
TGACAAGAAATACAATCCAAGTCCAGGACTTGGCAGAAAAGAAACTTGTTTTCTTAAAGGCGCCGGGCGCCACATAAAGGTATCGAGGATACCAATAGAAGGACCAGGGGTCCACGTATTTAAGGCGTCATAAACAGGTATCCGGGATACCATAGATCCCGATACAACGCCTCCTCGATTTGATCACCTAAATATTTGTATGTCTGTCTTATAAGTACTCATATTGTAATTTTTCTATTAAGGACACTCAGTGAACGGGTGGTAAGTGCACGGACGCTGAGTGCCAGAGGACATTGTTGTTTACAGTGATTTTAAGTACATTTGAAAGTTGATTTGTAACAAATAACATTGTCCACGATTGCAGAGATATTAATTGTACGGGTGGTAAGTGTACGTACATTTGGTATCACAAGTTGTACTGTTGTTGTTTTCTGTTCCCGGTAGTTTGTGTAGAGAATATGCACTCCCACATGTTACCAATGATCTATGATCATATCAGCTGAATGCATACATAGACTATTGTTCCCCTTCCCTGTTATTTGTGAATTCTTTTAGAAATATATTGCGTGGGTGGTAAGTGTACACGCACTATATGACACTGTGTTTGGAACAATCTATGTTTTTTTATGATAAAGATTGTTATTAATTCAGTTTAGACACGTTAGTTACTTATTGGTAATATGGGATCAGATCAGAGTAAAGAGACTGAATACCCCCCTCCCCTCCCGGGAGAGACCTGCAAGGAATATGTTGCTCGTGTCTCCCCTACAAATTACTACCTTGTTAACCCCTGGCTAGACAATTTAGTGGGATGAACTGAGTGAACATCTGGACGCAGTGTTTAAAACCCGCTCGTCCCTAGTAGTAGCTTGCAAACAGAAACCTAGTGAGAATGTGACTGAATTCTGGAAGAGATTTAAAAAAATGCTGGTCAGAGGAAGCAGGTCTCACCCTAGTAAATACTGACAGCTTACTTATTTCCACATTTATAAACAACCTACTGCCTTCTGTGACCTTGACAGTAAAACAAAGTGTTTCTAGTTGGACCTCAGACAACATTGAGGAATTCAGTAAACATTTATATGAGAAGGAAGCAGCAGGCTGTTTTGACATTAAAAAGACTACTCAAAACGTACTGACCCACAGTTTTCAGAACCTCCGGAGGCAACACAGGAACCCTCGCCCCCAGCGGGACACCCCACATAATAGGGGTCCCCCTGCACCTCCAAACAGACGACATACATCCTGCTTTAACTGTGGCAAGGATGGACACTGGGCTAGGGACTGCCCCTACCCCCTTAACAAACCTAGGCAGCCATCAACTGAATCTGCCCCCCTTAGCAACGTTCCCAGGGACCCCCCAAGGTTCCAGATTGACTGGTAGGGACAGCCCCGCTGACGGGGCCCGGAGGAGGGTGTCCCGACTTTCATGCAGCTCACAGAACACTGGAAGGAACCCCCAATGATCAATCTAGGTGTCAATGGAACAAGTGTCCCATTCCTGATTGACAGCGGGGCCACCACCAGTGTTCTGTGCAGGGACCAGTACCATGGGCCCCTGAGAAAGTCCGCTCCTTCAATGAGAATCAATGGGATACCCACAAAAGCTTACTCCACTGTACCTATCCCTATTGACACACCACGGGGACATTACATAGGGACTCACTCATTCACTGTCATACCTGACTGTCCAGTTAACTTGCTGGGAGGAGACCTCCTTACTGAACTACAGATAACCATCACCCCTACTGGTGGGGGTATGGACATAACCTCACCACACTTCCCCGTGCTCACTGAGACCACTGAACTAGATACAATAGATCCCCTTGTGTGGGCAGAAGGTCCCTTCGACACAGGCCTGATATCTTGTACCCCCTACAAGGCCACACTGAAACCTGATGTACACCCCGTTTACCAGAAACAATATCCATTGTCTAAAGAAAAAATGGATGGTCTAAAGCCCATGGAAGAGCAATTCTTAAAGCAAGGCATTCTCAAACATGTAGTATCCCCATACTGCACACCAGTTAACCCTGTAGCTAAATCAGATGGGACTATAAGGTTTGTACAAGATCTTAGGGCATTTAATCAGCTAATTGTTCCTATTGCACCTATTGTACCTGATGTAAACTCACTCATCTCAGCCATCCCTGTACACGCTGCATTTTTCTCAGTAATTGATTTAAAAAATGCATTTTTCAGCATACCAGTGGACCCTCAGACACAATTACTTTTTGCTTTTTCTTTTGAGGGCAAGCAGTTCCCTGGCACCCCCCCTATGGTTCTGTCCTGCTACAGTATGCAGATGATCTGCTTCTCTGTAGTCAAACGGAGGAGGCCTGCCGAGAGGATGGTATATTAGAGATGAGCGCCTGAAATTTTTCGGGTTTTGTGTTTTGGTTTTGGGTTCGGTTCCGCGGCCGTGTTTTGGGTTCGACCGCGTTTTGGCAAAACCTCACTGAATTTTTTTTGTCGGATTCGGGTGTGTTTTGGATTCGGGTGTTTTTTTCAAAAAACCCTAAAAAACAGCTTAAGTCATAGAATTTGGGGGTCATTTTGATCCCATATTATTATTAACCTCAAAAACCATAATTTCCACTCATTTTCAGTCTATTCTGAATACCTCACACCTCACAATATTATTTTTAGTCCTAAAATTTGCACCGAGGTCGCTGGATGACTAAGCTAAGCGACCCTAGTGGCCGACACAAACACCTGGCCCATCTAGGAGTGGCACTGCAGTGTCACGCAGGATGTCCCTTCCAAAAAACCCTCCCCAAACAGCACATGACGCAAAGAAAAAAAGAGGCGCAATGAGGTAGCTGTGTGAGTAAGATTAGCGACCCTAGTGGCCGACACAAACACCGGGCCCATCTAGGAGTGGCACTGCAGTGTCACGCAGGATGGCCCTTCCAAAAAACCCTCCCCAAACAGCACATGACGCAAAGAAAAAAAGAGGCGCAATGAGGTAGCTGACTGTGTGAGTAAGATAAGCGACCCTAGTGGCCGACACAAACACCGGGCCCATTTAGGAGTGGCACTGCAGTGTCACGCAGGATGTCCCTTCCAAAAAACCCTCCCCAAACAGCACATGACGCAAAGAAAAAAAGAGGCGCAATGAGGTAGCTGTGTGAGTAAGATTAGCGACCCTAGTGGCCGACACAAACACCGGGCCCATTTAGGAGTGGCACTGCAGTGTCACGCAGGATGTCCCTTCCAAAAAACCCTCCCCAAACAGCACATGACGCAAAGAAGAAGAAAAAGAGGCGCAATGAGGTAGCTGACTGTGTGAGTAAGATAAGCGACCCTAGTGGCCGACACAAACACCGGGCCCATTTAGGAGTGGCACTGCAGTGTCACGCAGGATGGCCCTTCCAAAAAACCCTCCCCAAACAGCACATGACGCAAAGAAAAAAAGAGGCGCAATGAGGTAGCTGACTGTGTGAGTAAGATAAGCGACCCTAGTGGCCGACACAAACACCGGGCCCATCTAGGAGTGGCACTGCAGTGTCACGCAGGATGGCCCTTCCAAAAAACCCTCCCCAAACAGCACATGACGCAAAGAAAAAAAGAGGCGCAATGAGGTAGCTGTGTGAGTAAGATTAGCGACCCTAGTGGCCGACACAAACACCGGGCCCATCTAGGAGTGGCACTGCAGTGTCACGCAGGATGGCCCTTCCAAAAAACCCTCCCCAAACAGCACATGACGCAAAGAAAAAAAGAGGCGCAATGAGGTAGCTGACTGTGTGAGTAAGATAAGCGACCCTAGTGGCCGACACAAACACCGGGCCCATTTAGGAGTGGCACTGCAGTGTCACGCAGGATGTCCCTTCCAAAAAACCCTCCCCAAACAGCACATGACGCAAAGAAAAAAAGAGGCGCAATGAGGTAGCTGTGTGAGTAAGATTAGCGACCCTAGTGGCCGACACAAACACCGGGCCCATTTAGGAGTGGCACTGCAGTGTCACGCAGGATGTCCCTTCCAAAAAACCCTCCCCAAACAGCACATGACGCAAAGAAGAAGAAAAAGAGGCGCAATGAAGTAGCTGACTGTGTGAGTAAGATAAGCGACCCTAGTGGCCGACACAAACACCGGGCCCATCTAGGAGTGGCACTGCAGTGTCACGCAGGATGGCCCTTCCAAAAAACCCTCCCCAAACAGCACATGACGCAAAGAAAAAAAGAGGCGCAATGAGGTAGCTGTGTGAGTAAGATTAGCGACCCTAGTGGCCGACACAAACACCGGGCCCATCTAGGAGTGGCACTGCAGTGTCACGCAGGATGTCCCTTCCAAAAAACCCTCCCCAAACAGCACATGACGCAAAGAAAAAAAGAGGCGCAATGAGGTAGCTGTGTGAGTAAGATTAGCGACCCTAGTGGCCGACACAAACACCGGGCCCATTTAGGAGTGGCACTGCAGTGTCACGCAGGATGGCCCTTCCAAAAAACCCTCCCCAAACAGCACATGACGCAAAGAAAAAGAAAAGAAAAAAGAGGTGCAAGATGGAATTGTCCTTGGGCCCTCCCACCCACCCTTATGTTGTATAAACAAAACAGGACATGCACACTTTAACCAACCCATCATTTCAGTGACAGGGTCTGCCACACGACTGTGACTGATATGACGGGTTGGTTTGGACCCCCCCCAAAAAAGAAGCAATTAATCTCTCCTTGCACAAACTGGCTCTACAGAGGCAAGATGTCCACCTCATCATCATCCTCCGATATATCACCGTGTACATTCCCCTCCTCACAGATTATCAATTCGTCCCCACTGGAATCCACCATCTCAGCTCCCTGTGTACTTTGTGGAGGCAATTGCTGCTGGTCAATGTCTCCGCGGAGGAATTGATTATAATTCATTTTAATGAACATCATCTTCTCCACATTTTCTGGATGTAACCTCGTACGCCGATTGCTGACAAGGTGAGCGGCGGCACTAAACACTCTTTCGGAGTACACACTTGTGGGAGGGCAACTTAGGTAGAATAAAGCCAGTTTGTGCAATGGCCTCCAAATTGCCTCTTTTTCCTGCCAGTATAAGTATGGACTGTGTGACGTGCCTACTTGGATGCGGTCACTCATATAATCCTCCACCATTCTTTCAATGGTGAGAGAATCATATGCAGTGACAGTAGACGACATGTCCGTAATCGTTGTCAGGTCCTTCAGTCCGGACCAGATGTCAGCATCAGCAGTCGCTCCAGACTGCCCTGCATCACCGCCAGCGGGTGGGCTCGGAATTCTGAGCCTTTTCCTCGCACCCCCAGTTGCGGGAGAATGTGAAGGAGGAGATGTTGACAGGTCGCGTTCCGCTTGACTTGACAATTTTCTCACCAGCAGGTCTTTCAACCCCAGCAGACTTGTGTCTGCCGGAAAGAGAGATCCAAGGTAGGCTTTAAATCTAGGATCGAGCACGGTGGCCAAAATGTAGTGCTCTGATTTCAACAGATTGACCACCCGTGAATCCTTGTTAAGCGAATTAAGGGCTCCATCCACAAGTCCCACATGCCTAGCGGAATCGCTCCGTGTTAGCTCCTCCTTCAATGTCTCCAGCTTCTTCTGCAAAAGCCTGATGAGGGGAATGACCTGACTCAGGCTGGCAGTGTCTTAACTGACTTCACGTGTGGCAAGTTCAAAGGGCATCAGAACCTTGCACAACGTTGAAATCATTCTCCACTGCGCTTGAGACAGGTGCATTCCACCTCCTATATCGTGCTCAATTGTATAGGCTTGAATGGCCTTTTGCTGCTCCTCCAACCTCTGAAGCATATAGAGGGTTGAATTCCACCTCGTTACCACTTCTTGCTTCAGATGATGGCAGGGCAGGTTCAGTAGTTTTTGGTGGTGCTCCAGTCTTCTGTACGTGGTGCCTGTACGCCGAAAGTGTCCCGCAATTCTTCTGGCCACCGACAGCATCTCTTGCACGCCCCTGTCGTTTTTTAAATAATTCTGCACCACCAAATTCAAGGTATGTGCAAAACATGGGACGTGCTGGAATTTGCCCATATTTAATGCACACACAATATTGCTGGCGTTGTCCGATGCCACAAATCCACAGGAGAGTCCAATTGGGGTAAGCCATTCCGCGATGATCTTCCTCAGTTGCCGTAAGAGGTTTTCAGCTGTGTGCGTATTCTGGAAACCGGTGATACAAAGCGTAGCCTGCCTAGGAAAGAGTTGGCGTTTGCGAGATGCTGCTACTGGTGCCGCCGCTGCTGTTCTTGCGGCGGGAGTCCATACATCTACCCAGTGGGCTGTCACAGTCATATAGTCCTGACCCTGCCCTGCTCCACTTGTCCACATGTCCGTGGTTAAGTGGACATTGGGTACAGCTGCATTTTTTAGGACACTGGTGACTCTTTTTCTGAGGTCTGTGTAAATTTTCGGTATCGCCTGCCTAGAGAAATGGAACCTAGATGGTATTTGGTACCGGGGACACAGTACCTCCAACAAGTCTCTAGTTGGCTCTGCAGTAATGATGGATACCGGAACCACGGTTCTCACCACCCAGGATGCCAAGGCCTCAGTTATCCGCTTTGCAGTAGGATGACTGCTGTGATATTTCATCTTCCTCGCAAAGGACTGTTGGACAGTCAATTGCTTGGTGGAAGTAGTAAAAGTGGTCTTACGACTTCCCCTCTGGGATGACCATCGACTCCCAGCAGCAACAACAGCAGCGCCAGCAGCAGTAGGCGTTACACGCAAGGATGCATCGGAGGAATCCCAGGCAGGAGAGGAATCGTCAGAATTGCCAGTGACATGGCCTGCAGGACTATTGGCATTCCTGGGGAAGGAGGAAATTGACACTGAGGGAGTTGGTGGGGTGGTTTGCGTGAGCTTGGTTACAAGAGGAAGGGATTTACTGGTCAGTGGACTGCTTCCGCTGTCACCCAAAGTTTTTGAACTTGTCACTGACTTATTATGAATGCGCTGCAGGTGACGTATAAGGGAGGATGTTCCGAGGTGGTTAACGTCCTTACCCCTACTTATTACAGCTTGACAAAGGGAACACATGGCTTGACACCTGTTGTCCGCATTTCTGTTGAAATACCTCCACACCGAAGAGCTGATTTTTTTGGTATTTTCACCTGGCATGTCAACGGCCATATTCCTCCCACGGACAACAGGTGTCTCCCCGGGTGCCTGACTTAAACAAACCACCTCACCATCAGAATCCTCCTGGTCAATTTCCTCCCCAGCGCCAGCAACACCCATATCCTCCTCATCCTGGTGTACTTCAACACTGACATCTTCAATCTGACTATCAGGAACTGGACTGCGGGTGCTCCTTCCAACACTTGCAGGGGGCGTGCAAATGGTGGAAGGCGCATGCTCTTCACGTCCAGTGTTGGGAAGGTCAGGCATCGCAACCGACACAATTGGACTCTCCTTGTGGATTTGGGATTTCGAAGAACGCACAGTTCTTTGCGGTGCTACTGCTTTTGCCAGCTTGAGTCTTTTCATTTTTCTAGCGAGAGGCTGAGTGCCTCCATCCTCATGTGAAGCTGAACCACTAGCCATGAACATAGGCCAGGGCCTCAGCCGTTCCTTGCCACTCCGTGTGGTAAATGGCATATTGGCAAGTTTACGCTTCTCCTCCGACAATTTTATTTTAGGTTTTGGAGTCCTTTTTTTACTGATATTTGGTGTTTTGGATTTGACATGCTCTGTACTATGACATTGGGCATCGGCCTTGGCAGACGACGTTGCTGGCATTTCATCGTCTCGGCCATGACTAGTGGCAGCAGCTTCAGCACGAGGTGGAAGTGGATCTTGATCTTTCCCTAATTTTGGAACCTCAACATTTTTGTTCTCCATATTTTAATAGGCACAACTAAAAGGCACCTCAGGTAAACAATGGAGATGGATGGATACTAGTATACAACTATGGACGGACTGCCGAGTGCCGACACAGAGGTAGCTACAGCCGTGAACTACCGTACTGTACTGTGTCTGCTGCTAATATAGACTGGTTGATAAAGAGATGTAGTAGTATGTATGTATAAAGAAGAAAAAAAAACCTCGGGTAGGTGGTATACAATTATGGACGGACTGCCGAGTGCCGACACAGAGGTAGCCACAGCCGTGAACTACCGTACTGTACTGTGTCTGCTGCTAATATAGACTGGTTGATAAAGAGATGTAGTAGTATGTATGTATAAAGAAGAAAGAAAAAAAACCTCGGGTAGGTGGTATACAATTATGGACGGACTGCCGAGTGCCGACACAGAGGTAGCCACAGCCGTGAACTACCGTACTGTACTGTGTCTGCTGCTAATATAGACTGGTTGATAAAGAGATGTAGTAGTATGTATGTATAAAGAAGAAAGAAAAAAAAACCACGGGTAGGTGGTATACAATTATGGACGGACTGCCGAGTGCCGACACAGAGGTAGCTACAGCCGTGAACTACCGTACTGTACTGTGTCTGCTGCTAATATAGACTGGTTGATAAAGAGATGTAGTAGTATGTATGTATAAAGAAGAAAGAAAAAAAAACCACGGGTAGGTGGTATACAATTATGGACGGACTGCCGAGTGCCGACACAGAGGTAGCTACAGCCGTGGACTACCGTACTGTACTGTGTCTGCTGCTAATATAGACTGGTTGATAAAGAGATGTAGTAGTATGTATGTATAAAGAAGAAAGAAAAAAAAACCTCGGGTAGGTGGTATACAATTATGGACGGACTGCCGAGTGCCGACACAGAGGTAGCTACAGCCGAGAACTACCGTACTGTACTGTGTCTGCTGCTAATATAGATTGGTTGATAAAGAGATGTAGTAGTATGTATGTATAAAGAAGAAAGAAAAAAAAACCACGGGTAGGTGGTATACAATTATGGACGGACTGCCGAGTGCCGACACAGAGGTAGCTACAGCCGTGGACTACCGTACTGTACTGTGTCTGCTGCTAATATAGACTGGTTGATAAAGAGATGTAGTAGTATGTATGTATAAAGAAGAAAGAAAAAAAAACCACGGGTAGGTGGTATACAATTATGGATGGACTGCCGAGTGCCGACACAGAGGTAGCTACAGCCGTGAACTACTGTACTGTGTCTGCTGCGACTGGATGATAAATAATGATATAAAAAATATATATATATCACTACTGCAGCCGGACAGGTATATATTATATAATGACGGACCTGCTGGACACTGTCTGTCAGCAGAATGAGTTTTTTATAGAATAAAAAAAAAAACACCACACAAGTGAAGTCACACGACGAGTGTTTAACTTTTTCAGGCAATCACAATATAGTATACTACTAACTACTATACTGGTGGTCAGTGTGGTCAGGTCACTGGTCAGTCACACTGGCAGTGGCACTCCTGCAGCAAAAGTGTGCACTGTTTAATTTTAATATAATATGTACTCTTGGCTCCTGCTATAACCTATAACTGGCACTGCAGTGCTCCCCAGTCTCCCCCACAATTATAAGCTGTGTGAGCTGAGCACAGTCAGATATATAATATATACATATGCAAGGGACAACTGTAAAACCATGGCGGGGGTACTGACTCAATTTCATGGAGGCAAGCTGCGCCCCGTGGCATTCTTTTCCAAAGTAATGCCTGTGTCGGTCCAAGGTATGCCTGCCTGTCTTCGGGCACTAGCGGCCTGTGCAATGGTAGCTGAAATGGCAACTACACTCACCCTAGGACACACCACTGTACTTCACACAACCCATGATGTTTTGGCCATTCTTAAAGGATTACATACACAACACATGTTGGCCCAACGCCTTAGTGGCTATGAAGTACAATTGCTGGGAAATCCCTCCCTCACCATCAAGTATGCTAATACAACTTCAGGTCCTGCCCCTATTCTAAACGCTCTTCTTGGTCTCAAAGGTCCCCAAGATGACTTGCCCGACGACCATGACTGCTGTCTGACCATAGAGACTGAGACATCTCCCAGACTGGACATGTCCCCCATACCTGTTCCTGGCTCTGACCATGTTTCTGTTGACGGCTCTTGTGCTAGACCAAATGACTCCACATACCAAGCCATGGCCGTCATAACCCCACCCATGATAGATGATCAGTATCTATTTACTGAACTCCAAGTTTCTGCCTCCCCCAAAGATTTAGCTGATTGGTTGTTTCCAATAATGCAGTAGAATCCTAAAACAGGATTAATCTGCAAAGAGAGGAAACCATGTATACCTCAAGCAAGCCCTCCCTATCATACTAGCAGAAATCAGAATAACTCCCCAGAAAACCCTAGGTTATTCACCTTTTGAAATACTCATGGGAAGACCCTTCCCCACACCCTGGGCTAAGAAACCATTAGTAGTACAGGAAGGAGACTTAGAGCTCATAAGGGAAGAATACGTCAGGTCCCTCATAACAAAACTAGATGAGATTGAACATAAGGTTGCTTGTAAAAATCCTTCTAACCCACAGGAACCAGCACATCCTTTCCAGGTCGGAGACAAGGTCATTGTGAAAGTGCTCCCCAGGAACAAAGGTCCAGGAGATTTTGCCTATGGTCCAGAGACAGACGTTGTAGCAGTGACCAGAACAGCTGTCCTTACTGAGGAGGGGCCCACCTGGATCCATGCATCCCGAGTAAAGAAGATACCCAGCCCAAACCGTGAAGCAAGTCCAGGAGAGGTACTAACGGGGGCAGACAGCCCTGACCTCCAACGAGGAGAGGTACTAACGGGGGCAGACAGCCCTGACCTCCAACCAAGATGACCTCACACATGGAGAAGATGATTGTGAACCACGGACCCCGCTGGGCATGTGTTATCCTAACCCTCATCACAGTCCTAACACTTCCCTGTAGAACTGAGGTTAACATCTCACAAAAGGAAGGGGTGACCACCTTATGGTATAACTCCTCCAACACACACGTAGCCACCTATGTCTTAGATTACTTTCTGTTCTCCAAGCTTGCTGAAGCAAAACACTCTATACACAAAAAAAGAAAATCAGGAATATCTGAGACAGTTTATATTTGTGTTACTGATTCATGGTGGGGATACAACTGTGATTCCTGGGGATCTGTGGGGTGGAACACAGGAATTGACTGGGGGTACAGACCATCAGACGCTTTAAATAGATGGAGCCAACCAGATGGAATACCTCTACTCTCTAGAATGTCTATCTTTAAGATGGACGAGGGCCTTAGTGCATATAGGTTCAGATTAAACATAGAACGCCCCAGCAGAGCAGATAATGGTACCTATGTAGTTGGAATATGGTGGGGAACAGGGTACTATAGCGAAAGGCAAAGCTTTCATTTATGGGACATGTTTAACAATCCAGCGTATCAGTCTAAGGCTATCCCCCAAGGCAAACCCCTAAGGCCTCATATAGCTACCTTCAAGGATATGATAGCCATTAACAATCCCACCTTTGAAGACATCCTAGCTATTGAAACTGGTTTCTCTGACATCAATTTCTGGTTAGAATGGATGAAATATAGCGCCAATAAACATAATAAAAGTAACTGCTATGTTTGTGGCAGATCTAGGCCTCACCTAGGCACAGTGCCCCTTAATATACCCCTAGAGCAGGAAAATTGTTTTTTCAGCCTTTACAACGGCACCAAAACCAATGACAGCCAATGTGAAATGTGGAAAAAGGAATACCCCATACTCTCAAAAAGCCCCAACCCTGGTAACACAATAACCATATACCCAGGTAACTACACCTGCTACAACTCCACTAGCCACTCTGGCAAGGATTTTAAATATTTTCCTCCTGGATACTGCTCAGAAACACGTAACACCATCCTAGTTAATCAAACCAAGTCCCTAGGGGACATTTATTATATCTGTGGAGATTTAAAACTCAGAACTAGATTAGATATCCCATGGAAAGGTCAATGTGCCTTAGCCAAAATAATTATGCCATTACACATACTCCCAACTAATGAAGGTTCCCCTACCTCAAACACTGCTCCCACACATAGAAGAAAAAGGGAAACTCCAATAGGTAGCTTCAATCCACATGTTTATATTGACACAATTGGGGTCCCAAGAGGGGTGCCAGACGAATTCAAAGCTAGAGATGAAGTAGCTGCAGGATTTGAATCCTTAATCCCTATAATAACTGTCAATAAAAATGTTGCATGGATCAATTATATCTACTATAACCAACAGAGATTCATTAATGATACCAAAGTTGCACTCAAAGGTATAGCTGAACAATTAGAAGCCACCTCCCAAATGACATTCCAAAACCGTATGGCCTTAGACATGATACTGGCTGAAAAGGGTGGAGTTTGTGTCTACATAAAACAGGTAGAAGGATGTTGTACCTTTATCCCTGACAACACAGGGCCAAATGGTAAAGTTACCCTAGCCATAAAAAAACTAGATGATTTATCCATAGAGCTAAAAAAGAATTCAGGTATTGATAACCCATGGAGCCAATACTTTGGTTGGTTTGAAAATTGGAAACAGGGTCTTGTTCAACTAGGAATCTACATATTGATTGTAATAGCAATTTTTTGTGTTGTTTTCTTTTGCATTAAACCCTGCTGCAGAAAACTCGCCACAAAAGGTATTGAAAACTCGCTTATGTATGAAGCCGTCCTTACAATCCCTCCTAACCCCCCTGCAGCCTATAAGCAATACCTAACTGAATATAGAAATAAAAAGCTCCATGTAAAGAATCATGTTATATAAATATATGATTCTAAGAGGGGATTGAAGGGTTAAACATGCTATATGAACTGTTATGTGCTTGAATAGACACGTACACACTCTCTACAGGATACCCTTATCTGTTCATACAATACAAGGCTTGTTCGTGTCTTATCTTCAAGGACAGTTCCATACCAAATCAAACCTGTTATTTCTACTTCTGTGTGTTACTAAATATCCTGTGTTACAAACTTTCATAGATGTTTGAGACGCTTGCAGAAAACCCATATATGGAAATCCGCCTGATGCACTATCTCTGTATTTCTGCCCAGTAACTATCACTGAGCCAATAAGGATGTAACATATGTCACTCGCATCCTATGTGCAAACTATATAATCTGTTATTGTGTACTTAATAAAGCAGAGTAATTCTTAACCATTGACTCGTGTATTCCATATCACGTTAAGTCTTGCTCTCACTGGTACCAAAGAGGTCATCACATCGAGGGGGCACAAAAAGGGTTAATTCCTTACAGCCAGCACTGCAGTATCCCCGACCTCCAAACGGTTTAACGAGGGATACTACCTTTTCCGCCCTTTGGTGACCGATAATGTCTGCTAAAATTACCTAGTGCAGATATGTGAAGACCGGAGGACGAGCTCCCAATTGACAATGTCTATAATATTTGTCCTATTTAAAACACGTTAAAAGGTTAAGAGACACAGTACGCAATTGGCGCAAAAGGTACCGCAAGGGTATGCCCTTAGCGTAGCAGACGCTGTGCACAGGGTGTGAACACAGGCGTTGCAGATACTTACAGAATTAAACTAGAATAACTATACCTTAAGGAATGTACTTATACTGTAAACCTTTGTGCAGTGATAATGTGTAGATGTAATGCAGTGTAACCTTGTTAGCTTAAAAGCTGTATGAGCGGCTGTGATGCTCTGAGAATCCTTTAGCAATATAATAATCAATCAAATACCGGTCTAAGGTTCTAACGCCTTTAAGGAGAGAATGAACGTTCAATTGCAAAAGAATAAACAATACAAGTTTATACACTACCAAAATAACATAGAATACCTAACCAAGTTACTACACATAAAATACAATAAAGACACAATTACTTTTAAGGGGAAGGAGAGGGAGAGAGAGAGAGAGAGAGAGAGAGAGAGAGAGAGAATGGCTTATAATAACAATAAAGACAATATGGCTGCAGAGAAACTTACACATGAGAGAAACAATCGCTGCGCAGTTAGTCAATGCTGAGAATCTTTGTGGAGAAAATACTTGTTCTTACCCAGGCTGGCTGTCCCTATATACACAACACCCAGCAACAACACAATGGTCCCTACAATACCGCATGGGACTGAAGCTAGACTCCATTTTGGAAAAAACTCCCATGATTCCAAAGACTGCAACACATGGTTCAAAGGGGGAGGGGAAAACACCCACCAGCAGCCATCTTCTACAAACCAACTAATTATATTCCACATTCCAATCCAACTAATTATATTCCACATTCCAATCCAACTTCCTAGAACCATCTTATTCAATTTCACAATTTTAAACCAACTTCGTTTATTGCCTACAGTCCATGTTATATGAATCACCAGATCACAATGTAACCACACATCCCAGCATGCCATTGCTACAAAACCCATATTCACAAGTAACTGCATGGCGGTATTCATGATTGACAAGATATATTATAACAAACCAGCACAATCTATTTTAAATCACCATAGGCAAACAAATACCACAAATGCTATGCTACAGGTTGTCTAATGTCCCAGCTACCATCACAGATTCCCAAACAAGTTACAATATCCTAATTAAACCAGCACCATTGACCTTAAAGCCATCTGTCTATATTTCCTTATCTAGCCATGTGAATTCAATACTTAGCCTTTCGCTTGGTAGTCAGTCCTGGGGATAAGCCAGCCATGCTTCTGGGTGCCAGGTAGCTGTGGGAGTAGCTACAGTACATCTGTCCTCTGAGGCCACAAGTAACTGAACACTGACCTCTTCTCTAGCCAGGAACTACTTTCCTGTTTGACTAGTTCCTGGGGGAGGGGTCTCTCTTGCTTTGTATATGCTGATCAGGTTGTCTATGACTGTATCATTCATTGTTCTAACAAAGTGATTTTAGCTTTTATACATATAATCATATCTATCCGCTGCAATGTCCTACAACTTAATAACAAGTATCAAATTAATCTACACACCAATCTGCTTGTTTCAATATTAAACATGACGGGTGTATCTGGTTCTGTTCAAATAATACACATTCATGACATTAATTCATTAGCTCATTTTAAATCTCCATGATGTGTGGTGCTTGATATTATTATAATTAAGCACTGTATGAAATAAGTGTCGAATCCATCTCTGTGCCATGTCCGTGTAAATGCGTGTGTTACCATATATTGCTGTGCTCGCTGCGCATATTTGCAAGTATAGCAACTTAAATGTGTGCAGTTTGTATGTTCTCTCTATGTAATATTTTTGACTTTGACAGTCCACCCTTTGGCAGTCACCAATAACTGCCACTTCCTAAAACATTTCAAAAAGAGAAAAATATATGTCATGTAAATACATTTCTATGATTGGGTAAGGGAGGAGAGAAGAAGGTAGGAAAAGGGTATGACCTAGTGAAATAGTAAAAGTATGTATGTATGAATCCATGTTTGGGGGGTCATGTATCATCGTGCCGTACGTGTTTTAAATCAAGCTTCGAGGTATTGCGAAGTATACATTTGAATTCCTTCTTATCCCGTATTAGGGGTCTGTGGATGGGCTGTCAAACTTTACCGAGCTCTTTTCGGCTTTTGGTTGCAACAAAATGGGGGAGCACATTTTAGTTGATGATACATGAATGGGGGGATATGTGAGTGCTGATATCTGTGCCTGTATTCCCTATCGACTATGTGTGTCATTACCTGAGGGTTGTAGAGGTGAAGATAAGAAACAATTATGGTAAATGCAGTGGTATTCTATGTGAGTTTAATGTACATTTGCCGATTGAAGTCTTGTCTGGTGTCTTGTCTTGATGTACATGTTGACTGTAGTCTCTTTGGGCTTTTGCCAAAATGCAAGCAAAAGTTCTGTCAATGTCCATAGACTTACAAAAAGTGTTGGGCTAGCGTAAAATTAACGTGACTAGGGATAAGGGGGTCTATGGCATAGTCCATCTGTTGTCTGTGTACAAGGTTGTCAAACTTCTTCTTTAGTCCGTCTGTTGTCTGTATACAAGGCTGTCAAATTCTTCTTCCAAGCGGATGTCTTTTCACCTTGGAGAGAAACAAAGGAGAAACAGGTGAAAGAAACGGACCGTGGAATCACATTTTCATCACAACAGTGTCTCTATCGTTGGGTCATAAATCAAATCAATTTTGTTATGCGATACAGTCATTACCTCAGGCAGTACTTTTCCAATATAACATAATCCTTCTGAGTTTGGGGCAAGCCGCTCATACGCCTTTCTCCCGCATATGAAATATGCATCATCGGGGAGAACATATGGGACAGAATATGTCATTACCATGTTACACATTTTCCATGTGAACTCTCCTAACCTTAATTCTCCCATCTGTTTAGTACACCTATCAGTTTGTATGATATGTGCACAGTATCCTGGTGATACCTCTCCAACTCTCATGATCCTACTTCCTAGGGTATACCTATATCGGAAAGATTTTCCACTACCGGCTATGTGGCGTATAAGCTCTGTATCTGTAGGCATTCTATCTGCTCTATATGAAAAGGTCATGGTTTGTTTACTCCATGACACTTCCCAATTTCCCGGCTTTCGGGGATTGGAAATGTTAAAATATATTAGGGATCTATCCACATGGTATTGGTGAAGCTTCAAACTAGGAGGACTAGAGATATTAAACCTCTTGTCCACCGGTTTCCCACCACTTAACTCAAGTACCTCCCCTATCGTTAAAGGAAATGGTACTAGTCCTGGCTTGCTGTGGCCTTGAGGTACTTGAGAGCATACCCAACAATCTGTCTGATTTAACACATTACCCACTAAGGAGTGATAGTCACTCAATGGATGCCGGTCCATGTGGATATTAAAACTGGACTGACATTTCTTGATGCACCCATCCTCAACTACATTGTCACAGAGTCTACAGATACAGTTCTCTTCAGCTAACAATCCTTCACAATGTTTACAAATAACATGGCTGCTAGATCGTTTCCGGTACTCGCCTTTGCTTGGTGATTGTGTTGCTATTGGAAATTTACACCTCCGTCTCAGTCATCAGAAACCCATTCTGGATCCTTTCTCGACCTCATTGGTACTCTCACCGAAACAGACTGCTCTGGTCAACATCAGGGTCAACAGGAAAATCCATATCACAGTCTCTTGGGGCAAGTCCATCTTACAGGAGGAGAAAAGGAGAAATTTGTAATGGGGGTACAGAAAAACAGTTTGAGGGGGAGAGAAACTTGTTACGATAATTAGTTCTCTAGTCTTGTTGTTCTTCTTGTTCTG
This sequence comes from Pseudophryne corroboree, assembly GCF_028390025.1. Taxonomy (NCBI): domain Eukaryota; kingdom Metazoa; phylum Chordata; class Amphibia; order Anura; family Myobatrachidae; genus Pseudophryne; species Pseudophryne corroboree. Next base: position 1,230,032,667 of record NC_086444.1, read on the forward strand.
CTGTCATCTCAAAGGTGCTGTCTCTCAGTTTTCTAAACATTCTGGTGATACAATATTTCTTCTAGCTCAGTGCTCTTTCTGTAAGGAGAATAAATCCTGCATTACCATTTGTCTAACTAATGTGTGACATACCATCTTTAAAACATGAGAACATGAGAAAGAAGAGAGAGAGAGAAAAACAACGAGAGAGAGAGAGAGAACCGTTCATATATATATATATATATATATATATATATATATATATATATATGCATCACATAAATCAACAATAAACAACAACAGAAAAAAAACATTTATTTTTTTTCAAACATTTTTCAGGAGAGGAAAAAAAAACATTGTCAGATCTTCCGTTCACCATTAGGCTGTCACATCTACATGTCCAATGGTATCCTTGCATAGTCTCTCCCACCAGTATTTCCATACCTACACTCTGTGTCTGGCCAGGATACATCGATGCTGGTAGGTCATACTGGGGTTAGGTAGACTTCTGCAAGGACCAAAATAGCTATGTGATATTTGGGTCCTGCCGATGAGCGTCAGAGATGGGGAAAAGAACATTTACAGATAAATTACAACGTCTACCCGGCCGTCCTTGTGCCTGCAAGGAACTGACCTCCCATTTCATTAACTGTAACCTCAGGCTTACTATCAGTCCTAGTGATCACCTTGATTTGATTACCTTTCCTGATTGCATGTTACAGGTGCGGCTCAAACTCCTTCTTATGTGATCTCTGATTACAATTTGGTGTGTCATAACTTTGCTCATATCTTTGTCTAGGGGGTTTATATGAATTTGGTCTACTTCTTGATCTACAATCTCTTGCAAAATGACCTTCCTTCTGGCAATTATAACACCTTTTCACCTTTGACTTACCCACAGGGATCTGGGGCTTCTTTATTTCCCTGTGCTTGATGATGTTTTGCTCATGCCCAACAGCGTAGTTCCTTAATGCAGTTACTGGGTTATTTCTCCAGTTAGGTAGAGAGGCTTGTATACTCGATCTTAATACTTCCTTTAAACCATTTATTAACACCTAAACTGCTACATTCCTGTAGTGTACATTTGTTTTAATATATTGTGTTCACCCTGACAGGGTTAAATTCAATTACATCACCTTGTGTTGGTCTTACAATATGGGGTACATTTGTTTGTGCGTGATGTATAACACCGTACGTACCTGTGGACACGACCTCACCTGACCCTCCGTTAGGGGGTTTGATTACTGCCTTTACCGATTTGGCCGTGTCCCTCTGGGTGTCTCGTATGATGACTGCTGGGTAGAGTGTTGACATCATGTTGGTTTGACTTTCTTGCTGGTAATCCTGAGGAGAGTTTAACATGGGGTGCGACTTGCACAGGTTAATAGTTGTAAATTTAATAGTATTACAATTATCAGTGTTACATTTATTACAATTATTCTTATCATCTATAATACAGTTACTAAGTGCCTTTTTATCGTACATCATTGCGCCATTCTCCGCAACCATAATCCTCTCCACTGCCATGTCTCTCTTCCCAAGATGAGGGTCAGATATGTAAGTTACATTTCTTTGCATTTCACTTTCCTGTTGCCACAATTTTAAATCATCATAATGTCTGATCCGTCTCTTTGCTGATTTAATGAGACTTATCCTTCTCCTTAGATTTTGTAACACATCTGGGCTAAAGCTGCCTACCCGGGGGAACTTCTCCCCGTCATGTACAGTCATTCTTTCCCATTCATTGCATAAAACCTCTGTGTGTGAACCGTATTTCTCACACATTACATACCTTGTGTTATGCACACCAGTGCCTGCAGGAAAGTACTGGTGTCAGAACTGTTATGCACTTCAGTGTCTGCAGGAATGTACTGGTGTTTGAACTGTTATGCAAAACAAATGGACTCACAGACAAACTGGGGAATATGACATAACATACACAGAAGGTGATAGGGTAACAAAATACACACAAAGTGAACAGAGAAGCCCAGAGGCTAAGGAACTGGGTATCTCCCTTGTATTAGAACTGCTCAGATGGAAAAAGCTAGATGTTGTGTTTTAATACGTAGAGAACCCGAAATGCTGTTGCTAAGGGCAACAGCAAAATCCTAAAGGGTTACCAACGGGTGTGGCAGTAAACTCCTTGGTCAGAGATGGAATGATAGACACAAGGAGAGTCCCCACAATCCTAATTCTCACTTGCAGTGCACAGGTTTTAGCTTACTGCCACTAAACTGACCCCTGACACCTAGCACAGTGAGACAGGATTAGACAGGCAAGTCTTAGAATACAGCCGCAAACTTGCTAAGTTCACAGAGTAGTAACAGAACCCCAGCAAGCTAAACGACTGACTCCAGTCTTACTGCTAGGTCTGGATTGGCAGAGTGTAATACCAAATCCCCAGGTCTATTTGCAGTAAGCAACAAACAAATACAAAGCTACACAGTACTGGCTAACTTTCATGAACTGACTAACCAACAAAGATTCAGCAGCATCTGCTTACCCTGAAAAGAGGCCTTATAAAGCAGGTGCTGTCCACGCCCCACTCAGACCTCACAGACTGTGAGCACAAAAACCAGCACCGGATCCCCTGCCGTGCACAGAGCCTATAACCACTGCACAGCAAAAGACCCGAACCGGAGTATCAGCTGCGCTCAGGTTACTCCACTAGCACTTGTCTCCCGGTTGCCATGACGACGTGGCAGCACAGGGCAGGAGACCCTAACAGTACCCCCCCTCTGACGAGGGGTCAAAGAACCCCTACCACCGGGTTTATCGGGGAACTGTGAGAAGAAAGAGCGTATCAGTCTGGGGGCATGAAGATCACAACTGCGCACCCACGACCGCTCCTCCGGGCCATACCCCTTCCAGTGCACCAAAAATGACAGCCGACCCCGAACCACCTTGGAGTCAAGAATCCTTTCAACAACAAACTCCCTCTGGCCACGTATCAGAAGAGGGGAAGGTCTTCCACTGGAAGAAGGATTACTAATCGCCCGTTTTAAAAAGGAACAATGAAATGTTTTATTGATACCCAAAGAACGGGGCAGATCTAACTGAAATGCCACCGGATTGATAACCCTGGTGATCTTAAAAGGGCCGATGAACCGGGGCCCTAACTTATGAGATGGCTGTCTCAACTTCAAATTCTTGGTAGACAACCAGACGAAGTCTCCTAATTTGAAGCTGCAGGGTCTTTTCCGCTTATCAAAAACCCTTTTGGTCACTAATGACACAGACACAAGGGCTTTCTTCACTTTCCGCCAAATACCTCTAAGGACCGAAACCACAGAGGAACCACCAGGCGTGGAGTCCAGGGGGTCAAAAGAATTGGCCTTAGGATGATGCCCATACACACAAAGGAAGGGAGAGATCCCTGTAGCAGAGTGAGCCGCGTTGTTATAGGCAAACTCCGCCATGGACAGATGAGCAACCCAGTCAGTCTGACACTTGGAGACATAACACCTGAGGAACTGCTCCAAGGACTGGTTCACCCTTTCAGTCTGCCCATTAGACTGCGGATGGTAGCCTGACGACAAGCTGACAGAAATCTGGAGATCGGAACAAAATGCCCTCCAGAATTTGGCCACAAACTGGGATCCGCGGTCAGAGACCACATCAAGTGGCAACCCGTGGAGACGCACAACATGCAGCATAAATAATTCAGACAGGCGTCTGGCTGATGGCAGCCCAACCAGTGGAACGAAGTGCGCCATCTTCGAAAACCTGTCAACGACAACCCAGATGGCTGTCATCCCCGAGGATTTGGGCAAGTCCACCACAAAATCCATTGAAATGTGGGTCCATGGCTTAGATGGGATAGAGAGTGGATGTAATGGGCCAACAGGAACCCCTCTAGGAGTCTTATTTCGGGCACAGATGTCACATGCCCGAACCCACTGATCCACATCCTTAGCCACCGAGGGCCACCACACCGCCCTAGATAGCAACTCCCGAGTTCTGGCAATACCCGGGTGACCTGCCGACTTCTTGGCATGGAATTCCAGGAACACTCGCTGTCTTAACCTAGGAGGCACAAACAAAAGACCTACCGGAAGGTCTGGAGGAGCCTGCTCCTGTGCTCTAAGGACTAATGATAAGAGGTCCTGGGTAATGCCCACTTTAATACATGATGGGGAAACAATGGGCAACGGCTCCTCGGTGGTCTCCTGGATTGGAGCAAAACTCCGCGAGAGCGCATCAGCCTTGATGTTTTTTGACCCAGGGCGATATGTTATCAAAAAATTAAAGCGAGCAAAAAACAAAGCCCATCGTGCCTGCCTGGCATTGAGATGCTTCGCTGACTCTAAATATGCCAGATTCTTATGGTCAGTGAGAATTGAGACCACAAACTTAGCCCCCTCAAGCCAGTGTCTCCACTCCTCGAGTGCATCCTTAATAGCCAACAATTCCCGGTTACCCACATCATAATTCATCTCGGCAGGCGAAAATTTATGGGAAAAGTAAGCACAGGGATGAAGGCGATTATCAGACACTCCCATCTGAGAAAGCACTGCCCCAATACCCATCTCAGAGGCATCCACCTCCACCACAAAAGGACGCTCTGGATCTGGGTGTCGCAGCACCTTGGCCGAAACAAATGCCCTTTTGAGACGGGCAAAAGCCGCTTTAGCCTCACAAGACCAGTGAGCAACATCCGCCCCTTTCTTAGTGAGTGCCACCAAGGGCGCCACTATAGACGAAAATCCAGCGATAAATCGTCTATAAAAATTCGCAAAGCCCAGGAAACGCTGAAGCGCCTTCAAACTAGTGGGCTGCACCCAATCCAGGACTGCCTGTACCTTGGAACCCTCCATTTGGAAACCTTCTGGGGAGATAATATATCCTAGAAATGCGATTTGCTGAACTTCAAATTCGCACTTCTCCAGCTTCGCCCCAAGCCGGTGGTCTCTGAGTTTCTGGAGGACTAAGCGTACATGCTTCCGATGTTCCTCCAGGGAATGGGAGAAGATTAGGATGTCATCTAAGTATACAACTAAAAATCTATCCAAATATTCCCTGAGCACATCATTCATGAAATCCTGGAAGACTGCCGGGGCATTACAGAGCCCAAAAGGCATCACCAAATATTCATAATGCCCTGAGTGGGTATTAAAGGCAGTCTTCCATTCATCCCCCTCTCTTATTCGGATTAGATTGTACGCACCGCGTAGGTCAATCTTAGAAAAAATGGTGGCAGTATGAAGCTGGTCAAACAAGACCGAAATGAGAGGCAGTGGGTATGAGTTTTTAATCGTGATACGGTTCAATTCCCTGAAGTCGATGCAGGGTCGCAACGAACCGTCCTTTTTACCCACGAAGAAGAACCCCGACCCAACTGGAGACTGTGAAGGTCTGATAAATCCCTTAGCCAAGTTCTCCTGAATGTACTCTGCCATAGCCTGAGTCTCAGGACGTGACAGGGAGTACAACCTGCTCTTGGGAAGCTTAGCATTTGGCAACAAATCAATGGCACAGTCATAGGGGCGATGGGGAGGTAGTACCTCTGCAACTTTTTTGGAGAACACGTCCGCAAAATCTGCATAACACCCTGGCAATCCTGGCAAACTTAGCTGCGAGAGCCTGACTGGAAGGCTCAAGCAACTCCTGAAACAATCAGTACCCCAACTAAGAATCTCCCCAGAGACCCAGTCAAATTGAGGATTGTGGGCCCTTAACCAGGGTAACCCCAACACCAATGGGGCAAAAGTACAGACAGTCACATAAAAGGACAATTTTTCAGAGTGTGTGGCTCCAATAAACAAAGAAATCTGGCTAGTGCAAGAGGTAATTTTACCTTGGGATAATGGTTCCCCGTTTAACCCACAAATCTCAATTTCCGATGCCAAGGGTACTAAGGGAACAGAGTGTTTCAGGGCGAATTGGCGGTCCATAAAAACCCCGTCGGCCCCACTGTCCACAAAGGCCTCAGTCTTGACAGTTTGACCGAGGATCTTCAAGGTCACCGGAATGATAAAAGTCTTCTTGGGAAATTCTGACTTCTGGCCTGACAGGATATTTCCCATCACCCTCAGGCCCTGAAGTTTTCCGGCTTTTCTGGGCATGATACTACCACATGACCTTTATTCCCACAGTACAAACACAACCCCTGCTGTCTCCTCCGCGTCTTCTTACGCGAGGAGAGGCGGGTAGCCCCAATCTGCATAGGCTCCTCAGAAAATTCCTCAGAGTCTGAGGTTCCCTTGGGAAGGAAGGAAATCTCAGTCTCCCTTTCAAGCCTACGCTCTCTCAGCCGTCTATCCACCCGGATGGATAACTGCATGAGCTGATCCAAGCTATCAGGCAAGGGATATTGTACCAGTTGGTCCTTTATCTGGTTAGAAAGACCTCTTCGGTACTGGTGTCTCAGGGCTGGGTCATTCCACTGGGTATCATGGGCCAACCTCCGAAACTCCGTACAGTAAACCTCAACTGGCCTTCGCCCTTGCTTAAGGATCGAAATCTGAGCCTCGGCTGAGGCCGTCTTGTCAGGGTCATCATACAACATGCCCAGTGCCGTAAAAAAAGCATCAACACTTTTAAGCGACGGACAGTCAGGCTGCAACCCGTATGCCCAGACCTGTGGGTCTCCTTGTAGCAAGGAAATCACTATGCCCACCCGCTGAATCTCCGACCCAGAAGACTGAGGCCTAAGCCGGAAGTATAGCTTGCAGCTCTCCTTGAAACAAAAGAACTGCGAGCGATCTCCAGAAAAACGATCCGGGAGATTTACTTTCGGCTCCTTAACCCCTGCAGGTGCTGCTGCTGCGGGAGCTCTGCCAGCAGCCTGGGAGGTGTGCATTTTAATGGACAAATCATTAAATTGTCGAGTCAGGACCTGCACCTGATCGACCACCTGTTGCAACGTATTTTGAGGGGTATGCTCCATATTCCCACAAAATTTCAACAGGAGTATTAGGCTGCTGAATATGTTATGCACACCAGTGCCTGCAGGAAAGTACTGGTGTCAGAACTGTTATGCACTCCAGTGTCTGCAGGAATGTACTGGTGTTTGAACTGTTATGCAAAACAAATGGACTCACAGACAAACTGGGGAATATGACATAACATACACAGAAGGTGATAGGGTAACAAAATACACACAAAGTGAACAGAGAAGCCCAGAGGCTAAGGAACTGGGTATCTCCCTTGTATTAGAACTGCTCAGATGGAAAAAGCTAGATGTTGTGTTTTAATACGTAGAGAACCCGAAATGCTGTTGCTAAGGGCAACAGCAAAACCCTAAAGGGTTACCAACGGGTGTGGCAGTAAACTCCTTGGTCAGAGATGGAATGATAGACACAAGGAGAGTCCCCACAATCCCAATTCTCACTTGCAGTGCACAGGTTTTAGCTTACTGCCACTAAACTGACCCCTGACACCTAGCACAGTGAGACAGGATTAGACAGGCAAGTCTTAGAATACAGCCGCAAACTTGCTAAGTTCACAGAGTAGTAACAGAACCCCAGCAAGCTAAACGACTGACTCCAGTCTTACTGCTAGGTCTGGATTGGCAGAGTGTAATACCAAATCCCCAGGTCTATTTGCAGTAAGCAACAAACAAATACAAAGCTACACAGTACTGGCTAACTTTCATGAACTGACTAACCAACAAAGATTCAGCAGCATCTGCTTACCCTGAAAAGAGGCCTTATAAAGCAGGTGCTGTCCACGCCCCACTCAGACCTCACAGACTGTGAGCACAAAAACCAGCACCGGATCCCCTGCCGTGCACAGAGCCTATAACCACTGCACAGCAAAAGACCCGAACCGGAGTATCAGCTGCGCTCAGGTTACTCCACTAGCACTTGTCTCCCGGTTGCCATGACGACGTGGCAGCACAGGGCAGGAGACCCTAACAGTACCCCCCCTCTGACGAGGGGTCAAAGAACCCCTACCACCGGGTTTATCGGGGAACTGTGAGAAGAAAGAGCGTATCAGTCTGGGGGCATGAAGATCACAACTGCGCACCCACGACCGCTCCTCCGGGCCATACCCCTTCCAGTGCACCAAAAATGACAGCCGACCCCGAACCACCTTGGAGTCAAGAATCCTTTCAACAACAAACTCCCTCTGGCCACGTATCAGAAGAGGGGAAGGTCTTCCACTGGAAGAAGGATTACTAATCGCCCGTTTTAAAAAGGAACAATGAAATGTTTTATTGATACCCAAAGAACGGGGCAGATCTAACTGAAATGCCACCGGATTGATAACCCTGGTGATCTTAAAAGGGCCGATGAACCGGGGCCCTAACTTATGAGATGGCTGTCTCAACTTCAAATTCTTGGTAGACAACCAGACGAAGTCTCCTAATTTGAAGCTGCAGGGTCTTTTCCGCTTATCAAAAACCCTTTTGGTCACTAATGACACAGACACAAGGGCTTTCTTCACTTTCCGCCAAATACCTCTAAGGACCGAAACCACAGAGGAACCACCAGGCGTGGAGTCCAGGGGGTCAAAAGAATTGGCCTTAGGATGATGCCCATACACACAAAGGAAGGGAGAGATCCCTGTAGCAGAGTGAGCCGCGTTGTTATAGGCAAACTCCGCCATGGACAGATGAGCAACCCAGTCAGTCTGACACTTGGAGACATAACACCTGAGGAACTGCTCCAAGGACTGGTTCACCCTTTCAGTCTGCCCATTAGACTGCGGATGGTAGCCTGACGACAAGCTGACAGAAATCTGGAGATCGGAACAAAATGCCCTCCAGAATTTGGCCACAAACTGGGATCCGCGGTCAGAGACCACATCAAGTGGCAACCCGTGGAGACGCACAACATGCAGCATAAATAATTCAGACAGGCGTCTGGCTGATGGCAGCCCAACCAGTGGAACGAAGTGCGCCATCTTCGAAAACCTGTCAACGACAACCCAGATGGCTGTCATCCCCGAGGATTTGGGCAAGTCCACCACAAAATCCATTGAAATGTGGGTCCATGGCTTAGATGGGATAGAGAGTGGATGTAATGGGCCAACAGGAACCCCTCTAGGAGTCTTATTTCGGGCACAGATGTCACATGCCCGAACCCACTGATCCACATCCTTAGCCACCGAGGGCCACCACACCGCCCTAGATAGCAACTCCCGAGTTCTGGCAATACCCGGGTGACCTGCCGACTTCTTGGCATGGAATTCCAGGAACACTCGCTGTCTTAACCTAGGAGGCACAAACAAAAGACCTACCGGAAGGTCTGGAGGAGCCTGCTCCTGTGCTCTAAGGACTAATGATAAGAGGTCCTGGGTAATGCCCACTTTAATACATGATGGGGAAACAATGGGCAACGGCTCCTCGGTGGTCTCCTGGATTGGAGCAAAACTCCGCGAGAGCGCATCAGCCTTGATGTTTTTTGACCCAGGGCGATATGTTATCAAAAAATTAAAGCGAGCAAAAAACAAAGCCCATCGTGCCTGCCTGGCATTGAGATGCTTCGCTGACTCTAAATATGCCAGATTCTTATGGTCAGTGAGAATTGAGACCACAAACTTAGCCCCCTCAAGCCAGTGTCTCCACTCCTCGAGTGCATCCTTAATAGCCAACAATTCCCGGTTACCCACATCATAATTCATCTCGGCAGGCGAAAATTTATGGGAAAAGTAAGCACAGGGATGAAGGCGATTATCAGACACTCCCATCTGAGAAAGCACTGCCCCAATACCCATCTCAGAGGCATCCACCTCCACCACAAAAGGACGCTCTGGATCTGGGTGTCGCAGCACCTTGGCCGAAACAAATGCCCTTTTGAGACGGGCAAAAGCCGCTTTAGCCTCACAAGACCAGTGAGCAACATCCGCCCCTTTCTTAGTGAGTGCCACCAAGGGCGCCACTATAGACGAAAATCCAGCGATAAATCGTCTATAAAAATTCGCAAAGCCCAGGAAACGCTGAAGCGCCTTCAAACTAGTGGGCTGCACCCAATCCAGGACTGCCTGTACCTTGGAACCCTCCATTTGGAAACCTTCTGGGGAGATAATATATCCTAGAAATGCGATTTGCTGAACTTCAAATTCGCACTTCTCCAGCTTCGCCCCAAGCCGGTGGTCTCTGAGTTTCTGGAGGACTAAGCGTACATGCTTCCGATGTTCCTCCAGGGAATGGGAGAAGATTAGGATGTCATCTAAGTATACAACTAAAAATCTATCCAAATATTCCCTGAGCACATCATTCATGAAATCCTGGAAGACTGCCGGGGCATTACAGAGCCCAAAAGGCATCACCAAATATTCATAATGCCCTGAGTGGGTATTAAAGGCAGTCTTCCATTCATCCCCCTCTCTTATTCGGATTAGATTGTACGCACCGCGTAGGTCAATCTTAGAAAAAATGGTGGCAGTATGAAGCTGGTCAAACAAGACCGAAATGAGAGGCAGTGGGTATGAGTTTTTAATCGTGATACGGTTCAATTCCCTGAAGTCGATGCAGGGTCGCAACGAACCGTCCTTTTTACCCACGAAGAAGAACCCCGACCCAACTGGAGACTGTGAAGGTCTGATAAATCCCTTAGCCAAGTTCTCCTGAATGTACTCTGCCATAGCCTGAGTCTCAGGACGTGACAGGGAGTACAACCTGCTCTTGGGAAGCTTAGCATTTGGCAACAAATCAATGGCACAGTCATAGGGGCGATGGGGAGGTAGTACCTCTGCAACTTTTTTGGAGAACACGTCCGCAAAATCTGCATAACACCCTGGCAATCCTGGCAAACTTAGCTGCGAGAGCCTGACTGGAAGGCTCAAGCAACTCCTGAAACAATCAGTACCCCAACTAAGAATCTCCCCAGAGACCCAGTCAAATTGAGGATTGTGGGCCCTTAACCAGGGTAACCCCAACACCAATGGGGCAAAAGTACAGACAGTCACATAAAAGGACAATTTTTCAGAGTGTGTGGCTCCAATAAACAAAGAAATCTGGCTAGTGCAAGAGGTAATTTTACCTTGGGATAATGGTTCCCCGTTTAACCCACAAATCTCAATTTCCGATGCCAAGGGTACTAAGGGAACAGAGTGTTTCAGGGCGAATTGGCGGTCCATAAAAACCCCGTCGGCCCCACTGTCCACAAAGGCCTCAGTCTTGACAGTTTGACCGAGGATCTTCAAGGTCACCGGAATGATAAAAGTCTTCTTGGGAAATTCTGACTTCTGGCCTGACAGGATATTTCCCATCACCCTCAGGCCCTGAAGTTTTCCGGCTTTTCTGGGCATGATACTACCACATGACCTTTATTCCCACAGTACAAACACAACCCCTGCTGTCTCCTCCGCGTCTTCTTACGCGAGGAGAGGCGGGTAGCCCCAATCTGCATAGGCTCCTCAGAAAATTCCTCAGAGTCTGAGGTTCCCTTGGGAAGGAAGGAAATCTCAGTCTCCCTTTCAAGCCTACGCTCTCTCAGCCGTCTATCCACCCGGATGGATAACTGCATGAGCTGATCCAAGCTATCAGGCAAGGGATATTGTACCAGTTGGTCCTTTATCTGGTTAGAAAGACCTCTTCGGTACTGGTGTCTCAGGGCTGGGTCATTCCACTGGGTATCATGGGCCAACCTCCGAAACTCCGTACAGTAAACCTCAACTGGCCTTCGCCCTTGCTTAAGGATCGAAATCTGAGCCTCGGCTGAGGCCGTCTTGTCAGGGTCATCATACAACATGCCCAGTGCCGTAAAAAAAGCATCAACACTTTTAAGCGACGGACAGTCAGGCTGCAACCCGTATGCCCAGACCTGTGGGTCTCCTTGTAGCAAGGAAATCACTATGCCCACCCGCTGAATCTCCGACCCAGAAGACTGAGGCCTAAGCCGGAAGTATAGCTTGCAGCTCTCCTTGAAACAAAAGAACTGCGAGCGATCTCCAGAAAAACGATCCGGGAGATTTACTTTCGGCTCCTTAACCCCTGCAGGTGCTGCTGCTGCGGGAGCTCTGCCAGCAGCCTGGGAGGTGTGCATTTTAATGGACAAATCATTAAATTGTCGAGTCAGGACCTGCACCTGATCGACCACCTGTTGCAATGTATTTTGAGGGGTATGCTCCATATTCCCACAAAATTTCAACAGGAGTATTAGGCTGCTGAATATGTTATGCACACCAGTGCCTGCAGGAAAGTACTGGTGTCAGAACTGTTATGCACTCCAGTGTCTGCAGGAATGTACTGGTGTTTGAACTGTTATGCAAAACAAATGGACTCACAGACAAACTGGGGAATATGACATAACATACACAGAAGGTGATAGGGTAACAAAATACACACAAAGTGAACAGAGAAGCCCAGAGGCTAAGGAACTGGGTATCTCCCTTGTATTAGAACTGCTCAGATGGAAAAAGCTAGATGTTGTGTTTTAATACGTAGAGAACCCGAAATGCTGTTGCTAAGGGCAACAGCAAAACCCTAAAGGGTTACCAACGGGTGTGGCAGTAAACTCCTTGGTCAGAGATGGAATGATAGACACAAGGAGAGTCCCCACAATCCCAATTCTCACTTGCAGTGCACAGGTTTTAGCTTACTGCCACTAAACTGACCCCTGACACCTAGCACAGTGAGACAGGATTAGACAGGCAAGTCTTAGAATACAGCCGCAAACTTGCTAAGTTCACAGAGTAGTAACAGAACCCCAGCAAGCTAAACGACTGACTCCAGTCTTACTGCTAGGTCTGGATTGGCAGAGTGTAATACCAAATCCCCAGGCCTATTTGCAGTAAGCAACAAACAAATACAAAGCTACACAGTACTGGCTAACTTTCATGAACTGACTAACCAACAAAGATTCAGCAGCATCTGCTTACCCTGAAAAGAGGCCTTATAAAGCAGGTGCTGTCCACGCCCCACTCAGACCTCACAGACTGTGAGCACAAAAACCAGCACCGGATCCCCTGCCGTGCACAGAGCCTATAACCACTGCACAGCAAAAGACCCGAACCGGAGTATCAGCTGCGCTCAGGTTACTCCACTAGCACTTTTCTCCCGGTTGCCATGACGACGTGGCAGCACAGGGCAGGAGACCCTAACACCTTGCCGACCCGATTGGCCGGTTTACTGAATCAACCCGAACCGAGGTTGATCGTCCCCTACCCGAACAACTGGCCCCCATACCTGCAGGTGTTGCTTTCACTACCTCTGACCTTCAAATCAGGGTCTTCCGCGAACCCTTACAAAACCAAGATGTCCGGTGTAGGCCGACGGTGGCAGTTTACCGAGTACTCCACTCACTCGCCCACGCCGACCAATACGCCCACACACTGCCTCAGCGCTGGCGTACTCGACCTAGGGCCCCTGCGACCTGAACCTATGTTTACTGGAACATGTGAGTGTGATCCGCAGAGCACTTAACCCTTTCCAGTAACTATTGGTTGTTGGATAGTTCCTGAGTGACCAGCGAACCTCCCTTAAAATAAAAAATTACACAAATCACGTTAGAATGTACAAATAGCGTTAATGACCCCTCTGGCGTACGCAAATGGTACTGGGTCAAATTACTAACTAATGCACACAATTACGTGCGGTACAATCGTTCAGCACATAAGCAACTAATCTTATGTGCGGAGCGACCAACGGAATCGAAAATTGCGGCTGCGAATTCCTTCAGCCTGAGCTTCAATGGCCTATATGGGTTCCGCACCAACCCTTTCTGGTGTTGTGCTACTTCTCTCTATAGCGGACTTCCTCGTCTGCTGTACCTAGACCTCCTGGTCTGTGGTCTGTGCTACAATAGACCTCCTGGTCTGCTATACTCTAATGCTCATTTTAATGTTTAACAAGGGATGCCTCCCAAGCCACCATGCATGTCACTTACATGTATGTACCTCACGAGAACTCGATGATTTCCTGTGGTTCAACCCAAAAAAATTGTAGAAACTTATATAATTGCACTCACTCACCACATGTACACTTTAATTGTTATTTCTATTTCTGCGCAGAAATTCCTTTCATTCAGTAACAGTCTAGACCAGATGAGCCGCAAATTGGAGAAGGATCTATTAGCTTAAAACTTTGGACACTAAAATTGACTTGCGCTATTTATCACGTTGCCTCCCTTTCGCCTGTTAAAATAATACTATCGTGTGATTTGTATTATGTGGGCGTACCCAGACGCTCCGTTGCGTAATATACGCTCTGTGCGTCGGCCATTGTGTTGCGTACGCGAGTCTCAGCCTTTTGTAAGAGACACGTGTACACAGACCAAGTACGTTCACAGTAACACACTACACGTTTATCAATGTGAATGATCTTTAACTGTAATCATTCACTATACACCACCCAAATCTCCCTTGTATTCTTAGGCGAGACTGTGTGCGTGCTTTTTACAATTATACCCTTAAATATTACTTTTTATCTTTTTAACTACCAATAGCAACAAATCTTTCTTAGCACGTTATCAATGCAAATGGCAAGCAGGAAGGTGAGATGTGAAAATTACACAAATGAACATGCAATTCTAAATTTAATCTAATAACATACATTGATGTAAGCACACGCATATAGATATTACATATAAGTACCAATCACTATTACTTATGATTGACTACGATATAGATTAAATAAAAGCATTAAAAAAAACTCATTAAATGATGATTTCTTTTTGACAATGGATGGCTGATTATTTCCTTAGTCAACTGAAAATCAGCCGCTTAGGAAAAATAAATAAAAATGTGACCTTCCCAAAATGACCGCTGCTCCTCCCCCTTTCACCTCCATGAAGGCCACACAAAATGGTGGACAGACCATGCTGCTTCTTGTCACAAAGAAAGTCATCATTCAAACTCCTAAAGTTATCACGCTATGCAGAGCGATTAAAAATAATTTTTTTAATAAACCTATTTAAACAGACAAACCATCCAATCTGCGTGTGTAGTTGGCACCAAATAGAAATAAAAAACAGATTTACAAAGACAATAACGTACTGTTCTTACCTTCCAGTTCCCGAATTCCCTCAGCACTCCTTACCAAGTGAAGCAGACAATTAACTGGTCAGTGAAGGGTTAAACATGCTATATGAACTTTTATGTGCTTGAATAGACACGTACACACTCTCTACAGGATACCCTTATCTGTTCATACAATACAAGGCTTGTTCGTGTCTTATCTTCAAGGACAGTTCCATACCAAATCAAACCTGTTATTTCTACTTCTGTGTGTTACTAAATATCCTGTGTTACAAACTTTCATAGATGTTTGAGACGCTTGCAGAAAACCCATATATGGAAATCCGCCTGATGCACTATCTCTGTATTTCTGCCCAGTAACTATCACTGAGCCAATAAGGATGTAACATATGTCACTCACATCCTATGTGCAAACTATATAATCTGTTATTGTGTACTTAATAAAGCAGAGTAATTCTTAACCATTGACTCGTGTATTCCATATCACGTTAAGTCTTGCTCTCACTGGTACCAAAGAGGTCATCACATCGAGGGGGCACAAAAAGGGTTAATTCCTTACAGCTGGGGGCTCGAAGCCGGAATCTAGGCGATCGCCCCCTGCCCGGTAAGATAGAGAATTTTATTGTCTGTCTTTTCCGTTCAGGGATTGCGATTACTACTAGATCTGAACTCATTTCGTGTTCTGGGAACACGTGACAAGAAATACAATCCAAGTCCAGGACTTGGCAGAAAAGAAACTTGTTTTCTTAAAGGCGCCGGGCGCCACATAAAGGTATCGAGGAAACCAATAGAAGGACCAGGGGTCCACGTATTTAAGGCGTCATAAACAGGTATCCGGGATACCATAGATGGACCAGGGGTCCAAATAACAACGCCTCCTCGATTTGATCACCTAAATATTTGTATGTCTGTCTTATAAGTACTCATATTGTAATTTTTCTATTAAGGACACTCAGTGAACGGGTGGTAAGTGCACGGACGCTGAGTGCCAGAGGACATTGTTGTTTACAGTGATTTTAAGTACATTTGAAAGTTGATTTGTAACAAATAACATTGTCCACGATTGCAGAGATATTAATTGTACGGGTGGTAAGTGTACGTACATTTGGTATCACAAGTTGTACTGTTGTTGTTTTCTGTTCCCGGTAGTTTGTGTAGAGAATATGCACTCCCACATGTTACCAATGATCTATGATCATATCAGCTGAATGCATACATAGACTATTGTTCCCCTTCCCTGTTATTTGTGAATTCTTTTAGAAATATATTGCGTGGATGGTAAGTGTACACGCACTATATGACACTGTGTTTGGAACAATCTATGTTTTTTTATGATAAAGATTGTTATTAATTCAGTTTAGACACGTTAGTTACTTATTGGTAATATGGGATCAGATCAGAGTAAAGAGACTGAATACCCCCCCTCCCCTCCCGGGAGAGACCTGCAAGGAATATGTTGCTCGTGTCTCCCCTACAAATTACTACCTTGTTAACCCCTGGCTAGACAATTTAGTGGGATGAACTGAGTGAACATCTGGACGCAGTGTTTAAAACCCGCTCGTCCCTAGTAGTAGCTTGCAAACAGAAACCTAGTGAGAATGTGACTGAATTCTGGAAGAGATTTAAAAAAATGCTGGTCAGAGGAAGCAGGTCTCACCCTAGTAAATACTGACAGCTTACTTATTTCCACATTTATAAACAACCTACTGCCTTCTGTGACCTTGACAGTAAAACAAAGTGTTTCTAGTTGGACCTCAGACAACATTGAGGAATTCAGTAAACATTTATATGAGAAGGAAGCAGCAGGCTGTTTTGACATTAAAAAGACTACTCAAAACGTACTGACCCACAGTTTTCAGAACCTCCGGAGGCAACACAGGAACCCTCGCCCCCAGCGGGACACCCCACATAATAGGGGTCCCCCTGCACCTCCAAACAGACGACATACATCCTGCTTTAACTGTGGCAAGGATGGACACTGGGCTAGGGACTGCCCCTACCCCCTTAACAAACCTAGGCAGCCATCAACTGAATCTGCCCCCCTTAGCAACGTTCCCAGGGACCCCCCAAGGTTCCAGATTGACTGGTAGGGACAGCCCCGCTGACGGGGCCCGGAGGAGGGTGTCCCGACTTTCATGCAGCTCACAGAACACTGGAAGGAACCCCCAATGATCAATCTAGGTGTCAATGGAACAAGTGTCCCATTCCTGATTGACAGCGGGGCCACCACCAGTGTTCTGTGCAGGGACCAGTACCATGGGCCCCTGAGAAAGTCCGCTCCTTCAATGAGAATCAATGGGATACCCACAAAAGCTTACTCCACTGTACCTATCCCTATTGACACACCACGGGGACATTACATAGGGACTCACTCATTCACTGTCATACCTGACTGTCCAGTTAACTTGCTGGGAGGAGACCTCCTTACTGAACTACAGATAACCATCACCCCTACTGGTGGGGGTATGGACATAACCTCACCACACTTCCCCGTGCTCACTGAGACCACTGAACTAGATACAATAGATCCCCTTGTGTGGGCAGAAGGTCCCTTCGACACAGGCCTGATATCTTGTACCCCCTACAAGGCCACACTGAAACCTGATGTACACCCCGTTTACCAGAAACAATATCCATTGTCTAAAGAAAAAATGGATGGTCTAAAGCCCATGGTAGAGCAATTCTTAAAGCAAGGCATTCTCAAACATGTAGTATCCCCATACTGCACACCAGTTAACCCTGTAGCTAAATCAGATGGGACTATAAGGTTTGTACAAGATCTTAGGGCAATTAATCAGCTAATTGTTCCTATTGCACCTATTGTACCTGATGTAAACTCACTCATCTCAGCCATCCCTGTACACGCTGCATTTTTCTCAGTAATTGATTTAAAAAATGCATTTTTCAGCATACCAGTGGACCCTCAGACACAATTACTTTTTGCTTTTTCTTTTGAGGGCAAGCAGTTCCCTGGCACCCCCCCTATGGTTCTGTCCTGCTACAGTATGCAGATGATCTGCTTCTCTGTAGTCAAACGGAGGAGGCCTGCCGAGAGGATGGTATATTAGAGATGAGCGCCTGAAATTTTTCGGGTTTTGTGTTTTGGTTTTGGGTTCGGTTCCGCGGCCGTGTTTTGGGTTCGACCGCGTTTTGGCAAAACCTCACTGAATTTTTTTTGTCGGATTCGGGTGTGTTTTGGATTCGGGTGTTTTTTTCAAAAAACCCTAAAAAACAGCTTAAATCATAGAATTTGGGGGTCATTTTGATCCCATATTATTATTAACCTCAAAAACCATAATTTCCACTCATTTTCAGTCTATTCTGAATACCTCACACCTCACAATATTATTTTTAGTCCTAAAATTTGCACCGAGGTCGCTGGATGACTAAGCTAAGCGACCCTAGTGGCCGACACAAACACCTGGCCCATCTAGGAGTGGCACTGCAGTGTCACGCAGGATGTCCCTTCCAAAAAACCCTCCCCAAACAGCACATGACGCAAAGAAAAAAAGAGGCGCAATGAGGTAGCTGTGTGAGTAAGATTAGCGACCCTAGTGGCCGACACAAACACCGGGCCCATCTAGGAGTGGCACTGCAGTGTCACGCAGGATAGCCCTTCCAAAAAACCCTCCCCAAACAGCACATGACGCAAAGAAAAAAAGAGGCGCAATGAGGTAGCTGACTGTGTGAGTAAGATAAGCGACCCTAGTGGCCGACACAAACACCGGGCCCATTTAGGAGTGGCACTGCAGTGTCACGCAGGATGTCCCTTCCAAAAAACCCTCTCCAAACAGCACATGACGCAAAGAAAAAAAGAGGCGCAATGAGGTAGCTGTGTGAGTAAGATTAGCGACCCTAGTGGCCGACACAAACACCGGGCCCATTTAGGAGTGGCACTGCAGTGTCACGCAGGATGTCCCTTCCAAAAAACCCTCCCCAAACAGCACATGACGCAAAGAAGAAGAAAAAGAGGCGCAATGAGGTAGCTGACTGTGTGAGTAAGATAAGCGACCCTAGTGGCCGACACAAACACCGGGCCCATTTAGGAGTGGCACTGCAGTGTCACGCAGGATGGCCCTTCCAAAAAACCCTCCCCAAACAGCACATGACGCAAAGAAAAAAAGAGGCGCAATGAGGTAGCTGACTGTGTGAGTAAGATAAGCGACCCTAGTGGCCGACACAAACACCGGGCCCATCTAGGAGTGGCACTGCAGTGTCACGCAGGATGGCCCTTCCAAAAAACCCTCCCCAAACAGCACATGACGCAAAGAAAAAAAGAGGCGCAATGAGGTAGCTGTGTGAGTAAGATTAGCGACCCTAGTGGCCGACACAAACACCGGGCCCATCTAGGAGTGGCACTGCAGTGTCACGCAGGATGGCCCTTCCAAAAAACCCTCTCCAAACAGCACATGACGCAAAGAAAAAAAGAGGCGCAATGAGGTAGCTGACTGTGTGAGTAAGATAAGCGACCCTAGTGGCCGACACAAACACCGGGCCCATTTAGGAGTGGCACTGCAGTGTCACGCAGGATGTCCCTTCCAAAAAACCCTCCCCAAACAGCACATGACGCAAAGAAAAAAAGAGGCGCAATGAGGTAGCTGTGTGAGTAAGATTAGCGACCCTAGTGGCCGACACAAACACCGGGCCCATTTAGGAGTGGCACTGCAGTGTCACGCAGGATGTCCCTTCCAAAAAACCCTCCCCAAACAGCACATGACGCAAAGAAGAAGAAAAAGAGGCGCAATGAGGTAGCTGACTGTGTGAGTAAGATAAGCGACCCTAGTGGCCGACACAAACACCGGGCCCATCTAGGAGTGGCACTGCAGTGTCACGCAGGATGGCCCTTCCAAAAAACCCTCCCCAAACAGCACATGACGCAAAGAAAAAAAGAGGCGCAATGAGGTAGCTGTGTGAGTAAGATTAGCGACCCTAGTGGCCGACACAAACACCGGGCCCATCTAGGAGTGGCACTGCAGTGTCACGCAGGATGTCCCTTCCAAAAAACCCTCCCCAAACAGCACATGACGCAAAGAAAAAAAGAGGCGCAATGAGGTAGCTGTGTGAGTAAGATTAGCGACCCTAGTGGCCGACACAAACACCGGGCCCATTTAGGAGTGGCACTGCAGTGTCACGCAGGATGGCCCTTCCAAAAAACCCTCCCCAAACAGCACATGACGCAAAGAAAAATAAAAGAAAAAAGAGGTGCAAGATGGAATTGTCCTTGGGCCCTCCCACCCACCCTTATGTTGTATAAACAAAACAGGACATGCACACTTTAACCAACCCATCATTTCAGTGACAGGGTCTGCCACACGACTGTGACTGATATGACGGGTTGGTTTGGACCCCCCCCAAAAAAGAAGCAATTAATCTTTCCTTGCACAAACTGGCTCTACAGAGGCAAGATGTCCACCTCATCATCATCCTCCGATATATCACCGTGTACATCTACCTCCTCACAGATTATCAATTCGTCCCCACTGGAATCCACCATCTCAGCTCCCTGTGTACTTTGTGGAGGCAATTGCTGCTGGTCAATGTCTCCGCGGAGGAATTGATTATAATTCATTTTAATGAACATCATCTTCTCCACATTTTCTGGATGTAACCTCGTACGCCGATTGCTGACAAGGTGAGCGGCGGCACTAAACACTCTTTCGGAGTACACACTTGTGGGAGGGCAACTTAGGTAGAATAAAGCCAGTTTGTGCAATGGCCTCCAAATTGCCTCTTTTTCCTGCCAGTATAAGTATGGACTGTGTGACGTGCCTACTTGGATGCGGTCACTCATATAATCCTCCACCATTCTTTCAATGGTGAGAGAATCATATGCAGTGACAGTAGACGACATGTCCGTAATCGTTGTCAGGTCCTTCAGTCCGGACCAGATGTCAGCATCAGCAGTCGCTCCAGACTGCCCTGCATCACCGCCAGCGGGTGGGCTCGGAATTCTGAGCCTTTTCCTCGCACCCCCAGTTGCGGGAGAATGTGAAGGAGGAGATGTTGACAGGTCGCGTTCCGCTTGACTTGACAATTTTCTCACCAGCAGGTCTTTCAACCCCAGCAGACTTGTGTCTGCCGGAAAGAGAGATCCAAGGTAGGCTTTAAATCTAGGATCGAGCACGGTGGCCAAAATGTAGTGCTCTGATTTCAACAGATTGACCACCCGTGAATCCTTGTTAAGCGAATTAAGGGCTCCATCCACAAGTCCCACATGCCTAGCGGAATCGCTCCGTGTTAGCTCCTCCTTCAATGTCTCCAGCTTCTTCTGCAAAAGCCTGATGAGGGGAATGACCTGACTCAGGCTGGCAGTGTCTGAACTGACTTCACGTGTGGCAAGTTCAAAGGGCATCAGAACCTTGCACAACGTTGAAATCATTCTCCACTGCGCTTGAGACAGGTGCATTCCACCTCCTATATCGTGCTCAATTGTATAGGCTTGAATGGCCTTTTGCTGCTCCTCCAACCTCTGAAGCATATAGAGGGTTGAATTCCACCTCGTTACCACTTCTTGCTTCAGATGATGGCAGGGCAGGTTCAGTAGTTTTTGGTGGTGCTCCAGTCTTCTGTACGTGGTGCCTGTACGCCGAAAGTGTCCCGCAATTCTTCTGGCCACCGACAGCATCTCTTG